>NW_026575140.1:66050894-66423394 GCF_905146905.1 Nyctereutes procyonoides | reverse complement strand
TGTTACAAAGTTCCCAGGATAAGCCAAAAAGGAATCATTTTAAGTAAGACCAATGAGAAAAAAATATCTCAGCCCTAAAGACAAACCCACAACCAAACATACAGCCAAACATTTCAAACAATCAGGAAATTCATCACAATAACCTTACAGAGAGTTTGGTCCAGAAATCAATACTTCCCAACATTGGAGTTAAGTTCTAGAACTGGATCCGACTCAAACTTCACAAGTTTTTCCTTAATGTTGACATACTTTCCTTTCAATATAAATAAAGGGAGAGACCCAAACAGGAATGAAAGCCAATGCATTCTGAGAGACCAGGCTAGTAAAAGATTTACTTCTTCAAGATTTCCAAACAATGTTCTGCTAGATGTTCAACGATTGGTACGTAAGGCGCAGCTTTTGTAGGTTGAATATCGACGTTCCGCCTCGTCACCAGCAGCTGTGAAAAGAGGCAGATGTTTTCTAAAAAAGGAAGCAGGAGAAGGTCATATAGAGAAGGGGGTCAGTGATTTCTTTTTTTGGTTTTGCTTTGTTTTTCTTGCTAACAGGGTTCATCATTTGAGTTCATTCAAATATCTCCTTATTTCAATACACCCCGAGCTTTTCCAGAATATGGTGTGCATTTTGTTCACCTCCTTATCTCATGTCTAGCCCAGAGAGAAGGTATCCAATCAATATTTTTGAGCATTTGAATGAGTGGATGAATGGATGAATGAATGTGTAAATGACAGTTCCCCTGGAGATACTGTGTCAGAAAGCTGTTCTTCCTTTCCCTAACCCTCCTAAACCAGAAGGAGAAGATAACCCAGCCTAGCCAACATGCCGAAGCAAAGCCAGAAAAGAAACAGGTTCACCAAGAGGTACATGAGTCTGAGCAGGTTAGAGAGAGAGGCTCGGAGACCATGACAGAATGAATGTTCTCCATGACACCTTCCCCAATGCTCTCATTCTTCTCTTTCCATTCTTCTGTACTTAGCTCAGCAGTTGAATGGGGGCGGGGCGGGGGGAACCAACAGAGACAACCAACAGAGAGCTGTACCACTGGTTGGGACTGAGCTTGTCTCTATACCCAGCACACTGCTTTCTATATCATCTCATGTAATCCTTCAGCAATGAAAAGAAATGGGTGTCAGGGCTCTCACTATGGGGCAGACAGAGGAAGCTAAGGTACAGGGAGTCCAGGTGACTAGCCCAAAGCTGCATGGCTGACCAGTGAGGATTCGGATTCCAGAGTCTTCCCCCTTAGCCAGAGAGAAACAGGACTGTTTTCACACATTGTCTCACCTCAGAATCATGACCTCATCACTTCATTGCCAGAGGGGAGAGAAATATTTGCTGAGTCTATGGTGCTTTAGAAAGCTAATTCCAACTGTTCCACTGTGTCGTCCTGCTAGTCTGAAGCATGCAAGGTCAAGTGCACAGGGCAGAGGTAGGGCAAATGAGAACCTGGCAGAGATCTCGAAGCATTTTCAAGCCAGCCAGCGCTGAATTAACAGGCTTGTCCAGGTGTGGGAAAGCCAAGCTTGGGGAAGTCAGAGTGCCTGCGGGCTCCCAAGGTCTCTGCTCTTCCACCTTCCTCATCTTTAGATGGGCAAAAACCTCTTGCAGGCAGTCATTTCCTCCCCCAGTGTCCTCCCACTTGTCACAAGGTCTCCATCCGTCCAGCCGTAATGAGCAATTTGCTCTAATCCATGAATAGAAATTGGAATTTAATTCATTTTAGTGGCATTTTGAGAAGGGAGATGCTTAAATAAGCTATTTGGTGTCCTCCACATTACCACTGAAGGTTAATCGCTACCTAATATGCATACTTGAGCTCCAAACTATGTTCTTGAGAAAATGGAATAATTAAACCACAAGTGGCAATTACTAGTATTTTAGTAGGCTTCTTGCTGTAGCAACATTACTAAGTAATATATTTTCTAAGTTGGCATCCAGCTCTCAAATTTCCATTTCCAAATGTGTGTTATCTATTAATTTCTGATAATTTGTCCAGTGTTGAAAATGGAATGAGGTCATCATCTGACTAAAATCTCAAGTTGGCATTTTGTACTATGGCTTATTCTCTCCATAAACCAAAGAAATTCACCTCCACTTTGAATATATTCTAAACTTACACACACTCTCTTATTACAAATAGTTTGGAATTTATTTTAGAAATGTGGCTCTGGTACATTCATGTAGAGTGCATGCTTCACAGCCACTTAAAATTCTGCTTTTAAAGT
The DNA here is from genome assembly GCF_905146905.1 of Nyctereutes procyonoides. Classification (NCBI taxonomy): domain Eukaryota; kingdom Metazoa; phylum Chordata; class Mammalia; order Carnivora; family Canidae; genus Nyctereutes; species Nyctereutes procyonoides. The sequence continues at coordinate 66,421,169 of NW_026575140.1, read as the reverse complement.
ATATTTATTGACATGGGAAGATGTTCAGAATATAACATAGGTGGTAAAATATATCAAACTTTATGTAGAGTGTGAACATCATTTAAAAAATATAATTCTATATATGCACAGATATACACATAGAAAAAATCCTTACAGAGAAATATGCCAGATACCTCTAGATGGTAAATTTTGTATAGTTTTAATTTTCTTTTTAACTATACTAATCTTTCTTTATAACTATTTTCCAATTTTTATAACATACACATATTACTTTCATGCTTTATTATGCTTATTAATATTTTATAGAATATAAAAAAGTCTTACTTAAAAACTCAGATAAAGCTAAAATACTCCTTAAATACCTTACCATTTCAACCCCCTCCCCAGAAATTGACATTATTCCTAATTTTTATTAATAGAGGGGCTTCTCATCTGCAGCACCGTGGACATTTTTTGGGCAGGATAGCTTTTTAGGAGTGAGGGTGTGCTGTTCTGCGTACTGTAGGATATTTCATAGACACCTGGGTTTCTGTTTGCTAGATTAGAGGTGCACAGCATGAACCCACCTCTTGGTTATGACAACCAGAGATATCTCCATACATTGCCAAATGTCCTCTGGGGTTAAAAATCATCCCTCCCCACCATGCATTGGCACACATGTACACTCATATAGAAATGTATAATTTTAAAAATGGCATTATTCTGTACATAGCTATAACTTGCTTTTCTAAAAATTCAATGTTACATCTTAGTGGCCTTTATAAGTTAGTACATATAGATCTCATGTATTATGTTAGTAATCAGAAAATAAAAGCATTATAACAAGAATTTACAAAGAAGAAATGTACGCAATTGCAATTCAGACAAAGACCTTTAGGAAACTATCACTCTACATATGTGTATACTGCCAAGGTGACTCTGGGCATGTTCTGCCCTCTGATGAATGGAAGGCTCCCAAAACCACTGTGACTGAGCCAAATTTAAAGAAAAGAATCAAGTTATAGGATGCCCCATTTTGGCAGAATAAGGGAAAAGAAAAATACATGACCTTGGATTTCAGGGGGAAGAGCAGTGTGCTCCCTGAAGAAAAGAACAGAGCTAGTCAAAAGACCCCATTTCATTAATGTTTTCTCACCAGTTTCTATAATCCAGTATCTGCCAATTCCTTTGTCCACTTTTCTCCAGCTCAATCTACTGCTACAAATCTCTCTCTCTCTTTTGATGAACATAGAGATTCTAGGACCCACATGAAGACAAGATTTAACCTCTGAATTCACAATCAAAATTTTAAAACAGAATTTAGGTTAATTCCTCTCCCCTAAAGTATAACAATTAACTTCAAGAAATAGAGCATTGGCAGCTCCAGAAGCTCTCAACCCTTGGGTGCCTCCCCCTTATCCCAATTCCAAACTTCCCTCCAAAGAAAGGTAAGGGCTATCCTGACACTTTTGATAATCATATTGCTACTTTTCTTTATGATATACCACTTAAGCATGCATCCCTAAGTAATATGGCAGCTTTGTGTATTTTTTCTTGTCTTGCTTCTTTTGCTTAGCATTATGTTTGTGAAAATTATCTATAATGTTGATCAAAGCTGTGATTTTGGTAATGTTCATTACTATAGATATAATGTTTTATGAATATACAAAATTTCTTCATACACTTTACCTTTTCTGGATATTTAGATTTTTCCAACCTTAATTATTACTGTTCTGCAATATGTATATTCCTGTCCATGTGTCCCAGACATATGTGCATAAGGTTCTCAAGCGTGTATACCTGGAAGAGGATTAACCATGCCAGGAGATCTATATGCCATATAAACCCTCAGGAACACTGAAGAAAAATTCCCATTAATCCACTATCCTCACCTACACCTGGATATCCAAAGCCATGAAAATGTTGATATGGCTCTTAGCTTTTAATACTACATAATGGAATACAAACATCCATGAATAGGACAGATGGTTTAAAGGTCTCTGTTTTAGTTTGTGGTTCTATAGCAAAATACTATAGGTGGGTGGCTTATAAAAAACAGAAATTTATTTCTCATAGTTGTGGAGCATGGAAAGTCCAAAATCAAAGTACTGGCAGCTTTGGTGTCTGGTGAGAAGCTACTTCCTAGTTCACAGCCCTCTTCTTACTGTGCCCTTACATAGTAGAAGGGCCAGGGTCTCTTCTATAAGGGCACTAATCCCATTCATGAGGATTCCACCCTCTTGACCTAATCTCTTCCCAAAGGCCCCAGTTCCAAATACTATCACACTGGGGGCTTAGGATTTCAACATACGAATTTTGAGGGTACACAAACGTTTAGTCCATAACAGCCTCGAACTGAATGAACACTACTAAAGTTATCTGAATGAGCTCCTCCTCATTCCTGGGTGAGGTGATAACAGTGCCTTCCAAATTTCTCTAACTTCCCTTAATATCCAGAAACTTGTGGGGAAAGCTGAGGATAGGATACCAAAGCAGAGTGCCAGGGTCCAAACTAGAGAATATTTCCAATGTCCAGTCACCAAATCCAAGAGGTTAGCTAAAAATTATGTACTAAGTACTTAAAATTTTTATGAAATTCAACTGATATAAACAAATAAAAACAGGAACCAAGTTATAAGCTCAAACACTGGGACCCAGTGGAACTCATCCAACTTCTTTCCTGCCCATGTCTACTCCTTCAGTGGTGTTCCCCATCTCAGTAAATGACATCACCATCCACCCTGTAGCCTAAATCATAGGAAAAATCTTTTTATAGAATTCCCCCCCTCCTTTACTACCCATACCCAATAGCTTTTTCTCAGATATGCCCACTTCTCTCTATCCCCATCTCCAATATCTTCCTCCCTTAGTCTAGGGCATTCTTACTGCTTGCCTGGGTACTGCTAAATGTTCTCCCTGCAACTACTGTATTTCATGGTCCAAAGTCAAGGATCTGAATGTTTTCATTTCTTCCTCAACCCAACACAGTGCCTGACTCCTGGTATTATATTTGATAAATGAATGAATGAATCTATTCCTGTTTCCCTCCAGAGTATTCCCTCCAGAGTGATCTTCTCAAATGCTGATCTGATGGCATTGCTATGAGCTTTAAAATCTTCCAGGGATTCCTCATACCTTTTAAGATAAAATTCTAAGTTATTTAATAGAGCTTATGAGACTCTGAGTAATCTTCTCCTGCCCTAATTCTCAAGCTTTACCTTTTACAACTCTTCTTTTTGAACCCCATTCTGAACCTCAAAAGTTCAATCAGAGCCTAGAATAGTTTTTGCTCTCTGTTGTCTCTTGGACACACTACTTCCTTTTCCTGAAATATTTCCATAATGGTTATTTCCATCAAAGCAGTCATAAGGATTGTTTACCAGTATTCTAGCTCTTTCCCCATCCAAGCATGACATGGTTATATTTTCCTGCCCCCTTATAATTAGTTATGGCCATGTCAATCTATTTGGCTAATGGAATTTACACAGAAGTATCTTGCACTGCTCCTGGGCTGATGACTGAAGAGCCAGTGTGTAAGTCACTGTATTCCTTTGCTTGTGTCTCAGAGAACATAAAAGCAGAGGTGGAGTCTCCCTTCAGTTTTGTTTTTGAGTTTGGTCCACAATAAATAAGTACAATGAGAGGGAAAGAAATTGTTGATATTTTCAAGCCACTAAAATTTGGGGTTGTTAGTTACTGTAGCAGCACCTGACATATTCTAACAAATCACTCCATATTCCCTAACTACCCCTCCCTAACACATATGCACATAAATGTGCCCTTCAGATTTCAGCTTCAGTAGTCCTCTTTGACTCATCAAATCTGAGTTAAGTGCCCATCTGTGTGCTTCTACAGCAAATATCTTTTATTTTCCCAGTTATTGGTAAAGGCCACGCTGCATTATAGTTCCTTATCTGATGTCGATATCAGAGCTCCCAAAACTTTAATGTGCATTGGAATCACCCAGGAATCTCATTAAAATGCAGATTCTGATTCAATGAAATGCATGTGAGATTCTCATTTCTAACAGGGCCACAGGTGATATTGATACTACAGGGATCTGTCTTCTCCTTTGAGCTAAAAGCTCTCTGAGGACAGGGAGCATATTTATTTTTTGGTTTTGGTAACCTCCTGCACCTGTGAGATACAGACACTAGTTAGAAAAATCAGTGAATGAAATCCCCTAGGCAGGCCATGGGGAAGAAGCTGGAAGAATTTCTGGATCTGCAGATCCAGAGTTACATTGCTTTTCCTCTGTCCTGAAGGGAGCAGGTAACAGGTGGTGCCAGGAGATAGTCCATATAGTGGACACAATAAAATAGGGATGATTGATTTGATACAGTGAGGTAATCAATAAAGGGGTGGTTATGGGATTGCAGGCCTAAAGGATGGAGACAGGAAGAAATAATCATTTAACTTCCTAACATGAAAGAGATAGGAATTCTAGATGTTTACATGGTAAAAAGGAATCACTGTGACTGTCATTATTTGAAACACTATGGACAAGGTATTCTGAGTTCACTAGATTTTAATTTCTAGAAAACGCTGTGGCATTTGCTATGGTAATTTTGTTTGTTAGCACCAAACACCTCTCCTCTTCATCCAAATGCCAATTTACAAAGACTCAAAAAAATTGCACAGAAAAGAACTGACCAAATTGGGTATTTGTGGGTCTTGTGTGTGGAGTGGGCAGGCTAGGGATGCCTCAGAAAGACGGTGATGGGGGCAGAGCAGTCACGTGTCCTTAACACTGGCAGAAAGACATTGGGGCCCAGATCTACTAGCTCTTTGAGAAGCAACAGAGGGTGATTTTTAAAAAATGACTCATTGAGAAACCTGGGTTTTTTTTTACTATTTATGCCAGACAATAAACATTCACCTTTGTCATCGGACAAATCATTTCTGATTCAGAATGTAGTTTCCTTCACCTTAAATTGGAGTTTCCAGACTTACAGGAGTCCTTCAAGCGCTCGATATATTGGGTGAGGAATGTTTCTATGGCTGCCCGTCATATCCTCTCTCTCTCTCTCTCTCTCTCTCTCTCTCTCTCTCTCTCTCTCTCTCTTTCTTCTCTAGAAAAGCCCAGGACCTGAATGTCTTTGTCCATGAGTGTGTTGGCCATCACACGTTCTCTCTGGTAAATACAAGAGATGACTTTCCTTCTTAGTACCACTGGTTCTGCTCTGAATGTGTCCCTACATATATGACTTGTTTGCAAGTAGCAAATAACCATTGATTCTTCAGTTTGTGCTTAAAATTAAGTCTCTACAAATAACACGCATAGAGTCCAGTCACCTTGATTTTCTTGGGAGGACACTAAAGTGCATGTAACCATTTCCAGAACTGGCCCAAGGCTGTGTCATGGCTGGTCACACAGTGCAGTGGCCTTTTGGAGGCTTATGTAATGCACGGGATAGAATAGCCTCTGAAAAACTCCATCAGGCAAAGTAGGGATTTCAACCATGATCATCCCTTTGACCAGTCTCTTTCTCTCCTCCTTCCATGCCTCTACTTCCCCTCCCCCTCCTCTCTCATCCTCTCTTATCTTCTGTCACTACTTTCTGTTTCTGATGAGTATCAAAAATGACACAGAAGTGTTTACTTCATTGGCACGTGGGAAAGAGATCCAGTGTGATCATTATCTCCTCCTTCTTTTTGGTTTGAACACTATAAAATGAAAAAAGCATGCTTCCAACCATGACAACTTTTTTTCAAAGAATCTTTTTAGTTTCCACATGGTTTGGGAGAAAAGAGATGCTGTTTTTTCCCTTCCTGGGAGTCATGGGCACTTTAAAGTGGTGGGGATGGGGCTAGCAATGAGAAAAACCACCCCAGTGTTCTTCTCAAAGATGCCCCCTTCCCAGCCTCTGTTCAGGGGCCTAAGTGACCTCACTTTCTTTTCCCTTTCATGGCTCTCTTTACCTGTATTTCACCCCTGGAAGCCTTCATTTTTCCTACCTACAGGCCTTTTTGCTAAAGATGAAAATTACTTAGAACTCTTTAGAATTAGTTGGTGTGAAAACAATATACATTGATCGGAAACAGCACAGGAAATGGTTCAAATTGCAGAGTTGAAACACTATTCAGGTATGATGATTGGGGGCATTTAGGAGAATTGGAAACGCTTTTCAACATATCATTAAAAGGCAGAAAAGGTACTTAAATTGTTTCCCTCATTTTACTCAATCTACTAGCACGGAGCCAATAAATGGTACATGGTCATGAAACTAGGTTTGATACAGTTGGCACCATTTTAACGTTGTTTCCTCATGGAGCCATTGTTTTGTGGCATGTCCCTTTTCAAAGAAAGATCAAAGGTGGCCGGTGCTCAAATATATCCAACATGGGAAAAGAAAGCACGTATTTGCCTTGAGTTTGTGAGCAAAAAGAATCTTAGTATCTGAATTTTGAACTCTAATTTTTTTCCACCACATTGCCTTCCTTTAAGCCCTACAGATATAGTTTCTTAATGACCTAGACCAAACAACAAGGATTAGATAGTATTAAGAAAGCAGGATAATAGGGTAGCAATTTATTATTGTACACAGTCCACTTCTCTCCAGGATGATTTTTAAGTCCTATTTAGGAGTTTATCATAATAGCAGAAACCATTTCATCTGAGTGCATGAGAAATTTTCAGAATATGCATTTTTTCAAAGTAAGAATTAGTGTCTTAAAAAGTATTTAACAGTTGCACCATCAATTGTGCCTATGTGCCGATGAATGTACAAAAATTAGCAAATTAAAACAAAGTAATGTTGCTATTTATGTCACCTCTATCATAAAATGAGGCTATTCATAGCTAGCACTTATAGAAAGATGATTCTGTATCTGAAGTCCCATACTAAGGGTTTTTACATGCATTACCTCATTTAACATTCAACCAGACCTCTGATGCAGAGTTCTGTTAGCATCTCCATTTTACAAAGGAAGATTCACAAAGTTTAAGTAGCAGATCAATGCCATTTGGCCCTCATATGGCAGGGTCAATACTTGACCTCATGTCTGTTCAACTCCAAGCCTATACCCACTCTCAGCATAAAATTAAGCTCAATAATTCTATAATAAGAGTGTCTGGGTTTCAATTTCAGCTCCACATTCCCTAGCTCAAGGTCTAGTTGAGAATTCTTAATCTCTCTGTGCTTCCATTGTCTCTGTAAAAAGAGATGATCTATAGCCATACCTACCTTGTGATATTGTTATCATGATTAACTAAGATATATAAATCACAAACTGAGTAGCACTTAGTAAGCAAACAAATGATAATGTCTTTTATTGACCCTATTTTCCCCCATGCCCACCACTCCTAGAAAAAACCCTGAGATTTTTTTTGGTTTTATGTTTTACTTTTCTTCCTCTGTAGAGCACAATAATGATAATTTTTAAATAAGCCTTAGTTGGGACAGGGGAAATTGAATAAAAGTCTAACAACAGCACATGGTTTACTAGCAGCCTGCTTCAACAGTATTTGGGATGTTCAACCTTCAGTGAAGTCAGCCTCAGGTAATGCTAACCTGACTCAAACAGACCAATGCCATATGTCATCCCCATGTTCTGCTATAAATGGGATACATGGTTAGGTCCATCAGCAACCCTAGAGCTGGATGGTCCTTATATCAAAGGCTTTGACTGGGTGTTGCTGGTGCTCTGAGCAGAAAGTAAAGGGAGATGAACTGGGAGAAGCTGAAGGAAAAGAGAATGGATAAGAAACTAAGGTTCGTTAAGAAATTATTTCATTCAATGCTAATAACATCCATATTCCTCCTTCCCTCCCATTCTTCCTCCAGCTTCTCTCTATTCCCCCTCTCTCTTCTCTTTCCCATCTCTGTCTGTCTCTATCTCTTCCTCTCCCTCCCATCTTTCCTTTATATTGTTTGAGCTCCTACTTTTATTTAGGCCAATCTTTCTGTTGAGAAAACTGAGTCTAAAAGGTCAATATCGGGTGCCTGGGTGGCTCAGTCAGTTAAGTGTCTGACTCTTAATTTCTGCTTAGGTCATGATCTCAGGGTTGTGAGATCGAGGTCTGTGTCAGGCTCTGCACTGGACATGGAGCTTGCTTAGGATTCTCTCTCTCCCTCCCCCTCTGCTCTTCTCCTCCCTCCCTTTACATAAAAAATAAAAAGATCAATAACAACTATTGTAAATAATGCTGCTACAAACATAGGAGTGCACATATCTTTTTAACTTGATGTTTTCACATTCTTTGGTTAAATACCCATTAGTGTAGTTATTGGATCATATTTTTAATTTTTTGAGGAACTCCATACTGGTCTCCAGTGGCTGCACCAGTTTTCATTCCCATCAATAGCACAAGAGGGTTCCCCTTTCTCCACATCCCCACCAACACCTGTTGTTTCCGGTGTTGTTAATTTTAGCCATTCTGACAGATGTAAGGTGACATCTCATTGTGGTTTTGATTTACATTTTCCCGATGATATGTGATGTTGAGCAATGTTTTATGTGCCTGTTGGTCATCTGGGTGTCATCTTTGGAGAAATGACTCTTCATGTCTTCTGCCCATTTTTAGTTGGATTATTTGTTTTTTGGGTTGAGTTTTAGAAGTTCTTTATATATTTTGTATACTAACCCTTTATCAGACATGTCATTTGCAAATATCTTCTCCCGTTCAGTAGGCTGCCTTTTCATTTGTTTGTTGTTGGTTGGTTGTTTCCTTTGCTGTGTAGAAGCCTTTTATTTTGGTGTAGTCCCAACAGTTTATTTTTGCTTTTATTTCCCTTGCTTCAGGAGACATATCTAGGAAAATGTTGCTACAGCCAATGTCAGAGACATCACTGCCTCTGCTCTCTTCTAGGATTTTTATGGTTTCAGGTCTCACATTTGGGTCTTTAATCCATTTTGAGTTTATTTTTGTGTATGATGTAGGAAAGTGGTCCAGCTTCATTCTTTTGCATGTAGTTGGCCTGTTTTTCCAACACTGTTTCTTGAAGAGCTTGTCTTTTTTCCATTGGATATTCTTTCTTGTTTGTCAAATATTAATTGATCATATAATTGTGGATTTATTTCTGTGTCCATCAATAGATAAATGGACAAAGAAAATGTGAGATATGCACAATAGATAAAGAAAATCTGGTGTGTGTGTATATGTGTATATATATATTATATATATATATACACATATATAAAAAGAAATCTTGCCATTTGCAACAACATGGGTGGAGCTAGACAGTATAATGCTAAGAGAAATAAGTCAGCCAGATAAAGACAAATACATGATTTCACTCATATGTATAATTTACGAAACAAAACAAATAAGCAATGGAAAAACAGAAAGAGATAAAGAGAGAAACCAAGAAACAGATTCTTAACTACAGAGAACATACTGAAGGTTACCAGAGGGGAGCTGGGTGAAATAAGTGATGAGAATGAAGGAGGGCACTTGTCATGATGAGCACTTGGATGATGTATAGAATTGTTGAATCACTATGTTGTTACACCTGAAACTGATATAACACTGTATGTTCATTATGCTAGAATTAAAGTAAAAGAAAATAAAAATAAGAAATGAAAAGAAAACATTTGATCTGCAGAATACTATTCAGCAATAAAAAGGAATGAGCTATTAATACACAAGGTTTGCTATCTCAAGAAAATTATGCTGAGTTAATAAAGTCTATCTCAAAAAAATAAAGCCTATCTCAAAAAGTTACCTAGTATAGGATTCCATCTCTTTAACATTCTTGAAATGACAATTATGGAGTAGTGTTGTATGGAGTTAGGGTAGTGGTTGTAAGGAGTTAGGGATTGGGATGGATTTAGCTATATAAATCAGTGGCACAAGGAATCTTTATGATTGGAAATGTTTTGGGTCTTGACTCTTGTAATGATTACATGAAGCTATATGCACACACACATGTGAGCGCATATAAAACTGGTGAAATCTGAATAAAGTTGATGAATTGTATCAATATCACAGAGAAAGAAAGAAATAGGTCAATAACTTTTTCAAGGTCACACAGTGTGTCTGTGATGGATATTTGTACAAAGTCCTCTTTGGCTCATAAGCCCTTGCTCTTTCTGCTGTACTCCTCTACTTAAAAGAGGACAGCGGGCATGTATAAGAAGGGAAGGCATCTATCTAGGAAAACAGGGTAGGAATAGAAGTGCTTCCAAAAATAGCCAGAGGCTCTTCCAGTATCTTTTGGGTCATAGGTACAAGAGTCTATTCTAGAATTTTGTTTATTTTTGCCTTCCACTTCAAGAAAATATTATGTTGAGTATCACCTAGGCTACTGCCTATCTTTTCCTCTTGTCTGCCAGACAAGAAAAACCTTAGCCATATCTTTCCCAGGGCTTGGACATTTGAATTTTCAGAAAGTAATAAACTATGTTGCCTCTTTGAAGGCTGGGATTCTTCACTGATTGCTAAACTGCACAGTTTGCTGCACTTTGCTGGATTTGCAAATTGTAAAGATGGGAGCAATCTCCTCAGGGACTGATTATATTTTTCAAAAATCTGCATTTTTGTATTATTAACTCTCAAGGAAGCAAGAAAAAAAAAGACTTCCTTTCATTAACTGCATACTGCTCTGGGCTTGGTAGGTAAAATTAGGCTACTAGAATAATAAACTCCTTTAGGCATTTCCATTATACCTTTAGGACAAGCAGGTATGCAAGTCTGAGTTAAAATGTATAAAGCACAAAGTTCTGTCTTATACAGGGGAGGGTTTCTAGATAGACTATGCTTGTCTTGCCTTCCTTTGAAACACATTCACCTTGTCATTGTCCCTGAGGACAATGAAAGTACTTGTTAATGTCACCATGCTTCATTACTGAGTACTTATCTCTAGTAATAGTTGCAACAATTTGCACAGATGGTGTTTATGTGTTTGTTTAAAATGCCAAATATTTTTATAATTTGATAAATAAAACATTAGCAAACAGCTTATGGATACATCTATTAGAAGACTGAGATAATTAAAGATAATCAATCAAGGATGGATGCATAAAGTAAGATTTCAAGTATACATGATTATTTATCAAATAAATACTTAGAGGCAATGGCAGGAACCACTGGGATGGAATGCTAGCTTTCCTCTTAGTATTCAAAAACCTTAATAGCCCTCTGAACACTGAAGGAGGAAGCATATCTTAGTTACAGCCAAGAAAAGGAACATTTATGAAACAATTTCTCCTGATTGATGATTTGAAGCAGTGAGGTGTTTCTGATTTAAAAAAAAAAAAAATCCAACCAATTTGTCAGCACAATGTTGGAAGGAACAAAGTTTCTCATTTGATTTCATTGACTTAACACATCCTGGGAATAACAAGTACCCTGCTATTCCCCAAACCTAGAGAAGGCAGATGCATGCAGAATAACTGCTTAATAGAAGCACTGTCATTTGTTAAAAGAAATGTCTGCTCACATTTCCTTGGACTCTTTAGGAGTGGGAATAAACCAAGCATAACACCATTTGTTTCTGTAGTACAGCTAAAGTGCCATAAACAACCGAAGAAGAGGTAAATATTTTCCTGCTTTTCAACAGGAACACATTCCTGTTTAGTTCCCTGCTTACAAATATACTGTTTCTGGCTTTGGTTTCTCGGGGACATCTTTGCCTTTTCTCCTTAATCAGAAAGGAAGAGGCCAATAATGATTCCAGCAAGTCTGAGCACTGCTGCACTGACCCTGCTAGAGAAGCTGCTGATTGCTTGACTTATGTATAGTAAGTGGTTATGAATATTCATCTCATTCTGGTTTTTTCCAGTGTTTGAATAAGTGCTTCATCTTACGTGAGCTATTTATGATATCTTTGTAGGATTTCAGAGTAATCTATAAAAGAAGAAAAGTTTAGTCAGATTTGAAAGAGATGCAGGTAGATTTGAGTGTTGAGAGAGGGCATTTCAAAAGGTTAACATTTCTCAATCCTGGGAGTAATTTAGAATCTCCAGGGGAGAGATTAAAACATACATTGTATGAATTAAATCAGTATCTTTGGAGGTGGTTAATGACATCATACCTTTTGAAATTCCCTAGATGAGTTTAATGTGCAACCAGGATGAGAGCCACTGTTCTCCATGTTCAAGCTCCTAAATACAATTTTACAATCTGTAAAGAGAATAGAATTTTTATTTAATTTTTTTTTAAGAGAGGAGATGAAAGGAGCAGAGGGAAAGAGAGAATCTTCAGCGGGCTCCTTGCCCAGTGTGGAACCTGGCATGGATTTCAAACTCACAACCCTGAGATCATGACTTGAGCCGAAATCAAGAGTCAGGAGCTTAATCGACTGAGCCACCCAGATGCCACCAAGTGAAAGGATTGAATCCAGGAAAATCTCAGAAAAGGGCCTGAAGAAGCAGTTCACTAAAGAAGACATACAAATGGCCATTAAATAGTTTTTAAAATATACTAAAGCTTTCTTTGATTATTATCAAAGAAAAGCAAAGTAAAATAGCGGTGGAATATCACTTTTGCCTATCAGGTTAGTAAAGCTTTTAAACTGACAATATTTAACAGGATATAAAGACTATAGTGGTTGCCTTGCCAACACGCATGACATACATTTGCTGTTGTGAGCAACAGTATGGCAAGGGTGGGCCTGACTTCACTTGGCTGCCTCCCTTCCTAGGGTGCTCAGTGGTAGCATCCATCAGGTAACACGATTACCCTAGCCGGATAATCCTAGCCTTTCCTGGCCAATCAGAATGGCTTTTATCTGTAGTTGTGGGACTGAACTGTCTTTCTCCTCTAGGTATAAAAGCATCAGCACTTTGCCAGCAGCCATCTCAGACTGAGGATAAAACTAACACAGGGAAGAAACAAGGAAGGTATCATCCATTTACTTAAACCACTAAATCTCCTTTCTGTTTAAATCACTTTGAATTAGCTGTTGTTATTATTATTTATGAATCAAAGCATACTGATGACTTTATCTGAAAAGGTCACAATAGCTACTAATAAGCTGCAAACTAGAAGCAACCTTTCCAGGGAGCGAATAGGCAATATGTATCCAAAACTTTAAAATGAATCACATCTTTCACTTTATAATCCTACTCCTAGGATTGTATTCCAAGGGGCTAATCACAGATGGTTAAAGACTTGCGTTAGAGAGCATTCATAACAGATATTTTTAATAGCTAAGAATTAGAAATAGCTGAAATGATCAATTTAGTAATCTTGCATAAGTAAGACTGGGCACATTTATATGGAGCAATCATTAAAGTCACATTTTTAACAACGTTTATTAATGAACATGAAGATGTGAAGTGGAAGAAAATGTGTATAGCCGAACAGAACTATAACCCAATATAAATAATTATTCCAGCTAGTGGGATTACAGGCAATTTTTATTACCCTCCTTGGATCTTTCTGTGTTTTCTAAATTCTCTATAATGAGCATGTATTAGTTTTATAACCAAAGAACAAAGTGATTTGTAGTACAAATGATGGCTAAGTCTTCTCCCCAAGAACTACTGTGAAGCCATGAGAGGCAATAGTCAGATTTCTCAGAATTCCCTCTTCCAGGGTTTCCAGCCTCCTTATCTGAGCTCTACTGTCAGCAGCCGGGGAGCCAGCCTTCATAGGGTCTCCACATCCTTCCTGGGGCCTTCTAAGCCAGGCTTCAGTGAAAGGAACCGATATGGAGAGAGTCTGGGAAGCTCTCCTGTTCTGCTGCATCTCTAAATTGTAGAATTTTTTAAAAGATTTAAAAGTCATCTATTATAATTGATTGGCCAGCACCAAGGACAGCTTGACCTATTTTCACCAACCTCCATGCAATTTAAAAGCCACGTATTAAGAATTACTTGAAATCTCTGTTTTGCCAGAGTGAAGGATCCAGTGCCCCTCTGTTACTACCTTAAAGGCATCAATTACCCTTCTCTGGTTCTCTTTGCTCTTAAAAATAAGACAGAAATGTTCTGAAAGCAGCAAACTCGGTGCACAGCTGCTGACATCTTTAGCACGTCTCACCTAAAGATGGACAAGTGTCATGCCTGCAACTGTAATTGTATTCAAGCCCGAAGTGGAAAGGAGAACAGAAGAGAGAAGGCTCAAATTCAGCAAGCCAGTTAAGACATCTCTTCATTCTTCTGAGCTGTGAATGCTTTCTTTCCCAGTCAGGGGCCTGACCTCTGTGGCAGAGGACCTGAGAGCGGTGCCTTCTCTTTGGGGTGGGACAAAAGACTCCCCTCAAAACTAAATCTGTCCTAGTTCCCAAATCCCCTCAATCAATGAAGAAACTGCTATTGAATAAAGCTCGGAAAGGAGAGGGAGGTGAAAAGCTCCATGATAGAGATTCCTAACAGGGATCAAACATTAGAGCTAATGCAGAAAGGAGATTAACACGCTGAAAAATACCCAAGCAATTAAGATAATCTGCATCCACTGTGGTTCACACACCAGATCAGTGTTTCTCCAACTTTAGTATGCACAGAAACCACCTGGGAAGCTTTTTAAAATGCCAGTTCTTATTCAGTACATCTGGGGTGAAATTTTGCATTTGTAACAGAATTTCAGTATGCCTGTTAGTGGCAAGAGTTCTACATCTATGAGATGGATGGGGTGTGGATCACAGCTATGGGGTTGCAGTTTCTCCATGCAGCCCAGCGGGGCTAGGGTTCATGGGGAACTGGACCTCCCAGGTGACTTGGTGAGCGCTGTGATTGGGGCTGAGGACAATGAGAGCAACACGGGGAACAGTGGAGCACAGAGCAACATGTTGTAAGTGGGTTAGAAGCATCATTTTTGCAGTTGGAATCTCTATATCTTTTAATACACTCAAACTTTAGACAGGTTACTGAACAGATCTAAGTCTTCCTTCCTTACCTGTAAAGTGGGATAATGACTCCGAGGGTTTTGCATGAGATGAAATGCTACCCTTGATATGGTAAATATAGGACCTGTGGCAAAAATGCAGCATTTGTTCATAAGATTATGACTTGTTTGGGTATATACCTGAGTTATATATATAAAGTTAATACAGCTATCTAAAAAAGGAGCTTCCAGGGTTAAAAGGTGGTATCACTAGAAATGTGTCCCCATCTTTTCCTTGGTCCATGATGCCCACAGACACCTTTTAGATCTGAAATGGCTCTTTGCTTTGGAACCTTTTGTCTTGGACGTTGTAACCAACCTTTCACTGGAAGACTGTGATAGCCTGTCTCCAATCTGTGCATACGAAAGGGGAATTACCTGCCTTGGAAGGAGAAGCCATAGAGTTTCTTTTTTTTTTTTTTTTTTAAATTTTTTATTTTATTTTATGATAGTCACAGAGAGAGAGAAAGAGAGAGGCAGAGAGAGAAGCAGGCTCCATTCACTGGGAGCCCGATGTGGGATTCGATCCTGAGTCTCCAGGATCGCGCCCTGGGCCAAAGGCAGGCGCCAAACCGCTGCGCCACCCAGGGATCCCAGCCATAGAGTTTCTAAATGTTCCTACCAGGTGTTGAGCTCACTCTAAAAAGTGACCATTCATGTAATGAGATGTGAGTAAAGGGCACGGGGAACGGAGAAGATTGAGGGGTTATCACTTATTGAAAACCTAGCAAATCTGGGTATTTTATATACCTGCATATTTTACCTAATTCTTTTTTTTTAAAGAATTTATTTATTTATTCATTTATTTATTCATTCATTCATTCATTCATTTCTTTATGAGAGACACAGAGAGAGGCAGAGACGTAGGCAGAGGGAGAAGCAGGCTTCATGCAGGAAGGGGACTGATGTGGGACTCAATCCCTGGACTCCAGGATCACTCCCTGAGCCAAAGGCAGATGCTCAACCACTGAGCCACCCAGGCCTCCACCTTACCTCATTCAATGCTTATGGTAACTCTGTGCAGTAAGTAGAAATGAAATGATTGAAAATGCTAGAGCAGAGATGCCATCCAAGTTTAAGTTCTCACAACTAAAAGTAACAGAAGTGGGATTCAAATCCAAATATTTCTGACTTCACATTTATGTCAAGACTCTTCTGGCCTCACATGACTCCTGTCTTGCATCTGGCATTCTCATCATTTGAGTCAACACTTTTGAAAACAAGTATTCTTTGTAAATTGTGGAGGACTCTATGTTTGTTAGATGGTGTCAGATCACAGCTGAATAAACGAGAGGTCATAGCTGAGAAGGTAAAAACCAATGAAGATCATTGAAATGAGTCTATAGAAAGAGAGAACATGGGGATCAGAGGAGGCAGTGTGAGGGCAGCAGATGCCCCCAGTGGGGTGATGGCACTCAGATGGAAACCATGGAGAAAGACAAGAGCACGTGTTAACTTTTCAATTTTTCTCAGATTCCTCCCTACCAAACCATGCCGATATGTTGGGGCCCAGCCCTCAGAGCATCTCCCTGGACTTCTGGAACTCACTTAGAATTCCAGGGATCCTGAAGGCCAGACTATACTACCAGTTTCAGAGTGAATTAAGTAGGCCTTAAACTCTGAGAAATTGAATCAGAATGCAAAAGACTTCAGGACTTGGCTCCATCACCTTGGTCTAGGATGGCTTCATTGGGCCCATGTGCAAGTAGCCAGAGAAAGCTGGTGTCTAGAGAGATAAAAAATGAATCAGATATGCCAGAAGAGGCAACGGTAAGAGACCATGTGAATCTAAGGGCTGATGTAGAAATAAGTTGACAAGCAAACAGGCTGCCTGGGCTCCCACCTGCTGTCCAGGCTCTGGTTTCAGCCTCCCATGAGGCTGATTACACTCCCTGCTTTGAAAGATACCCTGTTTCTTAGCAATTGGTGTCTCATTTATATTAAAGCAATTTTGAACATATTTCTCTTGCTTGTAATCAAGCAATTCCGACCAAGGTGACTGCAATCTCGTCTGGCCAACTTTGGTCCATGCAAGTTATTACTGCCTCCCTCTTCTCCTTTTCACAGAGAGAACAGCTCCTCAGCCAAAACCACACAGTGACTCCAGTCAACTACAGCTCACCAGTACATGGTCCCCAGCAAATGGGTTTTTCATTAGAATGTTCCATTGCTCTAAAGGGCAGTCACACTTAGCTGGTCAATTTTAATCAAATTCTTTGCCCACAAAGTCAGAAAGGTACAGACTTAAATTTGTCCCATGAAAATTGTTCTTAGCTGATAAAAAACATTTTATTTAAATTGTTAACAGTGTATCTTTAGTGCAAATCTATTTCAATTACAAAAGCTGAGAAGAACTCTGACTATCAAATCCCTCTGCAGTAACTTCAACCCATTAAATCAGAACAATTTACCTTTCATCCATTGCCATCATGAATGCAATAATGAGGTGGGAAACAATAAAGATGCGGAATCATTTAATTTAAAAGAAAAAGTGAGCCACAATTCTAATTAAATCTTCTCACATTTCTAGTACAATACTTCACCTTCTATCTTTTCTTTTGTAGATTTTAAATGAAATTTCTGCACAAAATAAGCCAATGATATAGATTTCCATGCAAGGTCTCAATATATTGAGGATGTTTCTAATAATCACATCCTTCATATTAATTCCAAGGAACAACTGTTGCTAGGAACAGTTACACATTAGAAATTCCAAATTTCCAAGGAGCCAACAGTACATAATCAAGTACAGTGACCCAGGCTCAACACATTAATAGTTGCATATATTTTCATTAAGAATGCCTACATTGGGACGCCTGCGTGGCTCAGCAGTTAGGCATCTGCCTTCGGCTCAGGGTGTGATCCTGGAGTCCTGGGATCCAGTCCCGCATTGGGCTCCCTGTGAGGAGCCTGCTTTTTTCTCTGCCTATGTCTCTGCCTCTCTCTGTGGGTCTCTCATGAATAAATAAATAATAAAAAAAGAATGCCTACATTTTTCATTTTCAGTGTTATTTTGATGATCAACACACAGCACCACCAAAAACTATATCACATTTCTAAAGCCTATATAATCCCATGTCCACTGTGAGGTCTGGCACGGGAGAGCACCTGGGAATTTGGCTGGACTCCAAGGTACTCCAAGATTCATTGTTTCCTCCAAGGGCTCTAGAACTTCTGAGAGCCAGGGATTCTTTGAAGTGGCCCAAGAGATATAACTGGATCTTGCAATTCTATGTCACTCAAAAGCAAAGACTCTCAGAAGGACCAGCAGAGGTGACTAAATATTCCTGGATAACCCTCATATGTTCAAAATACCTTATATTGAAATCAGAAATTTAAGAATACTTATAAAATGATAACTGAGATCTGTACTGGTATTCTAGAAGGTTTTTTTTTTTTAAAGATTTTATTTATTTATTTGACAGAGAGAGAGAGAGAAAGAATAACAGACAAAGAGGAAGGGGGAGAAGCGGGCTCCCTGCTGAGCAGGGAGCCCAAGACAGGGCTCGATCCCAGGACCCTGAGATCATGACCTGAGCTAAAGGCAGATGCTCAACCAACTGAGCCACCCAGTCACTCCAATATTCGAGTTCATAAAGCACTTTTACATATCTCAGTTGTTCTCAAGAATCATGTCCAGTAGCACTCATCATTATGTTCATTTTAAAGATGAGCAAAGTAGGACCCTGGGAGTCTTACCAAAGTGATTTGCCACTAGTTTCAGAGCCAGGAAGAGGCAGATCTAGGACTAAAATCTAGGT
This sequence comes from Nyctereutes procyonoides, assembly GCF_905146905.1. Classification (NCBI taxonomy): domain Eukaryota; kingdom Metazoa; phylum Chordata; class Mammalia; order Carnivora; family Canidae; genus Nyctereutes; species Nyctereutes procyonoides. Next base: position 66,402,674 of record NW_026575140.1, on the reverse strand, counting down.
ATTCCAACTCCTAGATATATGTTTTCTGCCACTATACTTAATACCCATTTATTTAAATCTACTGTCCCTTAAGTTATTGAAACTCAACTTTTCCAAAGATAGAACAACATGACTGGTCACTAACTCTAAACATTAAAATTCGTAACCAGCTTGTTAATAAATTCTCATCTAGTGTTGTGGCATCATGAAAATTAGTCGGTTTCCTGTGTTAGAACAATGCAAATCTGAGTAACTAATTGCAGGGACTTCCCAGGCCCTCTTCCCCACCCTCCCCTACCAGACAGAAAAGGACAGCACATCACCCCTTCTTTGAGTTACTGGTTCAAGCCACATGCAAGTTTCTCTTGAGTTATTAGAATCTTTTCTTCACATCTTCTTTCTAGTCCCTCAAAAATGTAGTTTCCCACATGAAAGAGCCCCTCACCATGTAAGTAAAATATCAGATTCCAGTTGCCCACTGGGTGTGCACGAAGAAAACACGATCTCCACAGTCAGCAATGTGTGTCCAGAATAGCTCTTTTGGAGCAACATGATTAACCTTGCTTACCCCCAGTTTTATGTACCTGTAAGAAGGGAATGACCATTCCCACCCCATGTGGCTATGCTGAAATTTAAGAAGGGATTATTTATAAAGGTGCCCAGCCCAGAAATTGTCAGTCCCCTTTCTCCCTCTCCTCTCTGGAAATGACATAAGCCCTAAGAAAGCACAGAATTCATCATATCCCTCTTAGAGGTCTGCATGATGCTTGGCATACAGAAGGTGCTCTATAAATACATATGAATGAGACAGCTTTGGGGCATTAATTCTTTATTTTAGCTGCTGACTGCCGGGGAAAGCAATCAACAAAGTGTTGACTTCAGCATTTACCAGCTAAATTAGCAGCTTTTTCTGATCATGTCTGCTCTTCATGGAAAATTGCCATATAAACTGATACACAGGCCACTTAGGCATCAGCAGAGCACTCTCCCAGGTGAAATGAGCCTGAGACATAGCACTGGGCCCCTGCTGGGATCATAAGAGCCAGGATCTGGTCCCAGCTCTGTTTTACTGGCTTTGTGATTTCAGTTACGTCATTTTATTCTTTGGGGGTTCAAGTGACCAATTGATAAAAGATGCACATTAAATTAAATCCTCTTCAAAGCTGCTTTTACCCCCATATTCTGTGATTCTCCCAAGCATAATCCTTAAATTAAATGCGAAGACTGATGTGATAAAAATTTCATAGCTTGGTCACCAAATTATTGTTTCAAAGTTGTCATTAAGCTGCCAATGTTCTTCTAAGAGTGAAATCAACCAGGGGTATCACTGTTGAATCCTAACTTTGGTTGTCAGCTTTAAGGCTTATGATTTTACAGTTTGGTTTACTTTAAGTCAAACTCTTCTGATTGCTATGTCAGTTAAATTAAGGTGAAAAATTCTTCTGAAAGAATTCAATCTCTTTAGAACTTTTAGTCTTTTACAGGGGAAGCATAGTGATATAGGTACCCAGATTTTGGTCTGTCCCTACTCTGGCATATAGTTTCATTCTTCCAATAAGGATACAGATTTTAGGGTTATAATATTATATCCCCTTACAAACAAACAAACAAACGAAATACACTATATTCCCTAACCTTAGCTCCATTCTCTGATTACTTTAAAGAAAACTCATTTAAAAGTTGTCTATATTTTCTGTATCCAATTTCTCTGTCCTCATTCTCTTTTAAATCCAGTCTAGTTAGGTTTTCTTCACCATCACTCCACACTGAAAAGTGTTTCTATCAAGTCACCAATGATTACAATGTTGCTAAGTGCCGCGATTGTTCTCCCTTCTCATTCATCTTGATCTACTGAAACACTGTATATAATATTGGATACATCCTTCTAGAACCTCTTTTGCTTGGCTTCCAGCATACCACACATTCCGCATATCTTTCTTCCTGCCTTAATGGCTACTCTTTCTTAGACTTCTTGCTGGCTCCTTCCATATTCACAGCCCCTAATCTGGGTACCCCAGGATTTTCTTCTGTATTTCAACTGGTTTCATTGGTGATCTCATCCTGTCTTATGACTTTAGATACCATCTATGTGCCAATGAATCAAAAATTTGGATCTGTAACATGGATTTTTCCCCTAATTCCTTGCTTCGTACATTTGATTGCTATTCAACATTTCTACTTAAATGTCCAGTAAATATCTCATATAGAGTATGTCCAAAACTTGATCTTACTTCAGAACTTGCTTCTCCCCTATTCCTCCCCATCTCAGTTAATGGCAAACAGATGAGATCAAAAGCATTTTTTACTTTTTATTTTGTCTCCTACAATATACTCACCATCAGCAAATCCTGTTTACTTTATATTCAAATTGTATTTAGATTCTGACCTATTGTCATTATACATATCTCTGCTACCATCATGGACCCAGCCACATTATTTCTTACCTGGATTATCAAGAAACATCTCCTGACTATTTTTTTTTTAAGATTTTATTTATTCATTCATGAGAGACACAGAGAGAGAGAGGCAGAGGGAGAAGCAGGCTCCATGCAGGGAGCCCGACGTAGTACTCGATCCCGTATCTTCAGGATCATGCCCTGAGCTGAAGGGAGCACCAAACCGCTGAGCCACCGGAGCTGCCCTCTCCTAACTATTCTTTCTAATTCTGCCCCTTGCTCTCTGAGAGAATATATTCAATACAGCGGCTTACATTATTCCACTGAAACAAAAGAAAGATCATGCTTTAAAGTTCCAATGCCTCCCCATGTTATTCAGAGTTAAAGACAACATACTCAAAAAAGATAAAAGCCCTACATAATCTGTCCCCTAATTACCTTGCTAACCTCATGTCCTTCCCCTCACTTATTCCATTCCTGCCACATTGGCTCCTTGATGTTCCTTAATGGACCAGGCATAGTCCTACCCCAGGGCATTTGCACATACTGTTGTTTATTTAGCCTAGAATTCTCTTCTCCCACACATTTACATTGCTTGGGCCCTCATCTCTTTAATATTTTGGCTTGATTGCCCCCTTCTGAGTGAGACCTCTTCAAATCAGTCAATTAAAAATTGCAACTTGTGGGCAGCCCCGGTGGTGCAGCGGTTTAGCGCCGCCTGAAGCCCAGGGTGTGATCCTGGAGACCCAGGATTGAGTCCCACGTCAGGCTCCCTGCATGGAGCCTGCTTCTCCTTCTGCCTGTGTCTCTGCCTCTGTGTGTGTGTGTGTGTGTGTGTGTGTCTCATGAATAAATAAATAAAATTATTTAAAAAATAAAATAAAATAAAAATTGCAACTTGCTTACTCGCCCCACTCAATACTCCCTACCACCCTTCCCCACTTTATTTTTCTCCATAACACTTTCTTTTCCTAATGCACTAAATCATTTACTTATTTGCTTACTACTGATTTCCTCCCACTAAAATGTAAGCTTCAGGAATGCAATAATTTGTTTCTACTTTATTCATTCCTATAGTCTCAGCTCCTATAATGGTACCTGGCACAGGGTACCACGTACTGAGTAAAATATATTACGTTGAGATTTTGCCTACTACTGTACAATGAGACATATCTACACACCATTTCTGTGGAAGTCTCAAAGACAGAGCAAGTCTGTTTTTCTTAATGAGCTCTTTAGAATCCCACAGAGTGGCTTGTTCTTCTGAATAAGCAGGCCACAATGATCTTAATATAATTCTGGGTCATCTCACAGTCAACTTCTCCAAATAACGGGTAATTTATTTCTTTAAATTAGATCATGTCATTACCTTCTACTCCAGTTGTTGAAGGTCAAAATCTCCAGTTCTGTTTTAGCTCCAGGCACTTTAAACTAGTGGTCTTGTCATGCCTTGGGATGTACTAGCTGCCAATAGCAGGGCGGGAAAAAAACAGATGTAAGTAAGCTTGTCCCACCTACTCATTTTTTAGGACTTGCTCTTCTCTGAACCACATCTCTTCTCTATCTCTTCTCTTCTCTTCAAGTTTTTCTTGAACCCATCTCTCCCCTCATTAATAACTTAGAAATCTTTCCCTCATTTTTGCCATCCTAGTAGTATTACTATTCTAGCACTTGAAATATATATAATACCACCTTGCATATTTGCTTTTAAGTCTGTCTCTTCCATTAGAATGCAAGTCCCTGAGTTCAGACCTTCTTTGCCTTTATAAACTTAGAAAGTAGATAGGGTCTAGTATATAGTCTCAGAAAATATTGGTCAAATGAATGAATACAACTGAACAGGTGAACAATTGGTGACCAACTGATGATGGCTTGCCAAGGTCACAGCCATGGGGCATAAACCATCAAAAAGGTTACTTGGAGAGATTACAGTAGGTATTGTAATCATTATCACTATCATTATCACAGTCTTCATCATCAAATAACTGTACTGTGCTATGCTATGGTTCCTCTGCATAAGGATGTTAATGGTCACACTGAAGATATAGGCATGCATATAAAAAGGTAACTAACAATAAAAAGGAGGATAGGATAAATGTTCAGAGAGTTGGACAGACAAAAGAACAGGCAAGAGTGATCAAGAAGATATGAGCACTGAGCTGTGTCTTGGAAGACAGAATAACTGATATATTTGTACAGAAGAGTACATCTCAGGCAGCACGATCAGAGTAAATCCTGAGAGACATAGTCTGTGTATCTCTACTCTTCGGTGAGGCATGTTAAAAAGGAGGTCACTGAAAAAATGGGGATGTTGTTATTAGATTCAAATTCTTCACTTTCAAGGAATGTGAATTTTTGAATTAGACAAAATAAGTGAGATGTGATGGGAAAATATAGACTCAAAAGAACTGGAGTTCTAGTTCAAGGTCTTCCATGTTTGAGATTTTAAGCTTGAGAACCTTCCTCCGCTTCTTGAAGAACCACTTCTTGGTGGAATGGAAAACTAGATGTGCCTTTGCAGGCCATATAAATGGTTAAGTAAAGCAGATGAGGAGGTGAATGCTTTAAAAATAGTAAGTGTTATATATATATATCTAGAGAGTTGTTTTGAAGATTAGGGTTTACCTTGATTGCACAGTGTTAGCAATGATGGGCTGCCTGCCTTCCTAAAAATTCCATGATGTGTGAGCATTATAGGACACATGCTATAACCAATAAGGTACTTATAAAATACTGCTGGGACGATATAACCATGGCTAATATTCATAGAGTACTCACTGCATGCTAGGAGTATTTCTTAGCTAGCCACTTCATTTAAGCCTTGCAGAATTAACTATTATCCCTGTTTCACAGATAAGGAAACTCAGGCTCCAGTGGTATAAGCCTGCCATACTGTCCCCAAAGCCATCCTCTTAACTGGTTAACTGCTCTGAGAAGACCCTAAACAAGTAAATTAAAGTCATGAGTCCTAATGAAAGCCATAGTGTCTTTATTTTAGTGTCAAAAACCTGGCAAAGAAAAATAACTCTTCTGCTGGTTTAAAATCATACTACAGATACAATAACAAAAACAAAAAGCTATTTTTGAACATCAGATAGAGTTTTAAAATAGAGGTAAAATCAAAACTTGAATAGAGATTTCATGTCACAGAGCCCACTACTTTGCCATCTAAAATATGAACTTGCACTATATTGTGTGAGAAAGTATAATTATGTATTCATGTTCAGCCTATGCAGAAAAAAAGGACAGACAAGATGCAATAGGGAGTAATTCCAGAAATTTTGCTTTAGTAAAGTAAATTTCCTAATGTTATCAGCAGGGAATGCATAGTTCACGAGTAAAGAATGTTAAGAACTCAGAAGAATTTGCCACTCTGTTCTTTGATGTCAAATGTGCTGTTGGGCATGCAGTTAAAATAGTTCAAAGGTTCCTCAAAATCATGAACAAATGATATGTCATGGATGCCCCTCACCCTGGCCCAAAATGGAAAACGAATCTCCAAAGATGGTGGTGGAGACTAATCTCTTTCCTTAGGGCAAGGCACTCTTTATTTTTTTTTTTTTTGAAGATTTTATTTATTTATTCATGATAGACAGAAAGAGAGAGAGACAGAGACACAGGAGGAGGGAGAAGCAGGCTCCATGCCGGGAGCCCGACATGGGACTCGATCCCGGGACTCCAGGATCGTGCTCTGGGCCAAAGGCAGGTGCTAAACCACTGAGCCACCCAGGGATCCCCATAAGGCACTCTTTATATTAGTCAGTTATGCTCATTTCTTCCATGAGAGACCATAAGCAGGACCTGGAAGCCAGATAGGACTCAGCTTCCTTGTATTTGTAATATCAGTATCTAGCACCTAGCCTGACACCACCAAGTCTCAATAGAAGTTTGATAAACACAAGACAGAAGGATAAGAGAAAGTGACAGACAGAGGAAAGAAAGAAAGAAAGAAAGAAAGAAAGAAAGAAAGAAAGAAAGAAAGAAAGAAAGAAAGAGTTTATTTTTGGCAATATAGGCCATTTCCATCTCGTAGCTGATAATGTCTCATCAAAACTGAAGATCAAACAACTCACTCCCATTTGGTCTTTAAATTTAGGGGGAGTTCTTTTAGCCTTAACTCCATTATTTTCTAATTGACTGTAGGAATTAGAGTTTTATTATAACTCATAGGCTTCCAGGAAATAAATCAAAGCTACAACATAATAAAATTTGGGTCTACAGGGATCCCTGGGTGGCACAGCGGTTTGGCGCCTGCCTTTGGCCCAGGGCGCGATCCTGGAGACCCCGGATCGAATCCCACATCGGGCTCCTGGTGCATGGAGCCTGCTTCTCCCTCTGCCTGTGTCTCTGCCTCTCTCTCTCTCTCTCTCTGTGACTATCATAAATAAATTTTAAAAAATTAAAAAAAAATTTGGGTCTGCAGAGTTGTTTTCAAAACACTTCTGGAGTCTGCTAGATGAGAAAAGAGGTTTTGTTTTGTTTTTTTAAATACAACAATTTCTTATATTAAGTAGGGTCTCACTAGAGGGTAGGAACAGGTGAGATACACACATATATATACAGAGAGAGAGATAAAGAGATTTATTGCTTGCAACATACAGTTGACCCTTGAGCAACCCAGAGGTTAAGGACACCTGCCCCTTGTGCCTTTGAAAATTCACATATAACTTTGACTCCCCCTCCAAACTTAACTACTAATAGTCTATTGTTGACCAGAGAGTTACTGATAACACCAACAGTTGATTAGCCTACATTTTATATATGTATTATTACAATATTTATATAATAAAATAAGCTAAAAATAAAATGTTATTAAGAAAATCATAAGGAAGAAAAATACATTTGCAGTACTGCACTGTATTTATATACACATATAAACACAAAAAATAAAACCCATTGCATATTAAGGGACCTGTACAGTGTTATTCAGGGGTCAACTATATATAGATTAGATATAGATATAGATATAGATATAGATATAGATATAGATATAGATATAGATATAGATAGATATAGATACAGATATAGATATAGATATTTATTGCATGGAAATAGGTTATGCAATTGCAGGGGTTGCCAGGCAAATCCAAAATCTATAGGGTAGGCCACCAAAAAGAGCAGAGTGGGATGGTAAGGCATACACACAAATCTGTATGAACCGAAATTGCGATCAGCAGGTGGAATTTCTTCTTTACTTAAAAAAAAATTTTATTGGAGTACAGTTAACATACAAAGTTAGATCAGTTTCCAGTGAATAATATAGTGATTCCACTTCTCTGTACATTGTGCTGTCCTCACCACAAGTGTAGTTGCCATAGTACAACACTATGATGGTGTCAATGACTATAATCCCTCTACTGTGCCTTTCATCTCTGTGACCTGTTCATTCCCTAACTGGAAACCTGTATCTCCCATTCCCCTTCAAACATTTTGCCTACCCCTCATCCCTAGAATTTCTTCTTCTTCAGGGAAAACTCAGTTCTGTCCTTGAGGCCTTTCTACAGCTTGAATAAGGCCCACCCAGATTATTTAGGATAATCTTACTTTGAGTTTCCCGGTTATGAATGTTAATCATCTCTACAAAACAGCTTCAGAGCAACAACTAGATTGTTAGTGTTTAGCTGAGTAAGTGGAGCCTATAGCCTTGCCGAGTTGCCACATAAAACTGACCATTAAAATCTCTTTTCCAAAGTCAGATGATCCTGCCTGGAGTTTTGAGGTTTTCCTATCAGTTAAACTCTCTCGCAAAACACACCCTTACACTGACAGATGCCTTTGACTTGACCCTCCCCATCTCATGGTCACATTCGGCTCCTGCTCAGCAAATGTGCAATCTCCCTGGCATTTTCTTTCAAGCTGATTACTTCTACAGAGAATTTAAGTGGCAGTTATATCTTAGGGTATTCAAGTTCTTCCACTGAGTTTAAATTGGCAAGGACCTCCAGATGTCAACTTTAGAGGTTGTTTTTTATTTTTAATTAAGCCTTTAAATGTTAGGTTCATTGTAGATTTGCATAGAATTGTAAGAAGTAATACTGAGAGAGCCCCATGCTCTTCCCCTCGTTTCCCCCAATGATAGCATCAGCAAAACAATAGGACAATATCACAACCAGGATATGGATATTGATAAAATCAAGATGTGGGGCATTTCAATCACCACAAAGATCCTATCTGTTGCTCTGTTAGAGTCATAAATCCCTCCCTCTCACGCCTCCCCTCCCCATTCTTCAATCATTAACCCATTTCCCATTTCTCTGTCATTACAATATTGCTACAGAAATGGAATTATACAGTAGGTAAGAACTGAGGATTGGCTGTTTTTTCACTAGGCATAATTTTCTGGCATTTCATCCAGGTGGTTGATTATACCAATGGTGTATTTTTTTTTATTGCTAGTATCATTCCCTGGTGTGAATGGACTAACCATTCACCCATAGAAGAACGTCGGGATTGTTTCTAGTTTTGACTATTAGAATAAAGCTATTATGAATACTCATGCTATGAATACTCATGTATTTTAATGAGCCTAAGGTTTCATTTCTGTGGGATGAATGACCAAGAGTACAATTGTTGGGTTATGTCATAGTTGCATATATAGGTTCTCTTTCTTTTTTCTTTTTCTTTCTTTTTCTTTTTGAGACATAATTCATATGCTATGAAAGCCACCCTTTTAAATTGTCCATTTTTTTGGTATATTCACAAGGTGGTATAATCATCACCAGTATAGAATTTATCAATAAATTCCAGAACATTTTCATCCCTTCCTAAAGAAACCCCATGCCCATTTAGTTCACTTTCCATCTTCCCCTCCCCACTCCCTGACAAATAGCTTAGTGGTTACTAAACTATTTCCTGTCTCTGTGGATTTTCCTATTTTGGATACTTCACATAATATGTGAACTTTGTGTCTAGATTTTGTAAATTAGCATTATGTTTTTAAACTTAATCTGTGTTGTAGCATGTATCTGTACTTTGTTCCTTTTTACAGCTGAATGATGTTCCATCTTTTTCTTTTTTAAGATTTTATTTATTTGAGAGAAAGAGAGTGAGAGAGAGTACAAGCAGGGGGTGGGGATGGCATGAGATGCAGAGGGAAAGGGAGAAGTGGACTCATGAGCAGGGAGCCTGACATGGGATCGATCCCAGGACTTGAGATCATGGCCTGAGCCAAAGGCAGGTGCTTAACCGACTGAGCCACCCAGGTGTCCCTGAATGATGTTCCATCTTATAGATATACCACATTTTGTTTATCCATCATCAGTTGATGAATCTTTAAGCTGTCTTTATCTTTTGGCTATTATGAATAATGTCTCTATTAACATTTATGTGCACTTTTTTTCTGTGAACGCATATTTTGATTCCTTTGGATAGATTCCTAGAAATGGAATTGCTAGGTCACATGGCAACTCTAAGATCAACTTTTGAGGAACTAATATAATATAACTATTAAGATTCAAGGGGCACTTGGCTCTAACACTTGCAACCAGATGACATTTTCTTAGGGACCGTTGTATGGTTTCAGTAGAACCGGAAGGCCATCCCTCAAAGTAGTTTCTGGCCACAATCTGGTTGCTGTTCAAATCACTAAACAGTAAGGAGGAATGGAAGTAAACTACTGATTGATCTTAAAGGAACAGGAAAAGTGAAGAATTAGCAGTCTCCATTGCAACATTGTCATGTGCCACAAATGGAGTATGAGATAACAGGGAGGTGAGATTACAAAGAGTGCCCAGAGAACACAACAGTCTAAGGAATTCAACATTTTGAATAGTTCTTTAAGGTATCTCGTTATCTTGTTCTTTTCAAACTTGTAATTAAGATTATCTCCCTGGCTGTACTGGGTGTGTCTTAGCACTTATAATGGCAAATATCAAGCATGAGTGTGTGTGTGTGTGTGTGTGTGCACATGTGCACATGTGTAGGAAGTGATTGGATAATGCATTAAAAGCCATTAATAATGAATGTTGGACATATAGTTAGCATTAAGGAATCATTAGCAGTAAAAGAGAATCAGATTTTAGGAATACTTTGCCAACAGAAACAATTGATTATCAGTGTGAGGTGAGGGAAAAAAATCAGATTTGACATTTGGTAAATGTTCAGATGGTGATACCATTTTAATGAAATGGGGAATATAACCGGAGGAGATATTTGGGAAATTAGGTGATGGGCTTGGTTCGGGATATGTTATAGAAAAAAAATTAAAAGAGATATCTAATAGGGAATTTAAATTAAAGGGTCTTTAGCTGTGTTATCAAATACAGTAGTCACTAGCCATGTGTGGCTGCTGAAATTCAGATCGGCTAAAATTAAATAAAACATAAAATTCGAGGCTCCTGGGTGGCTCGGTTTGGTTAAGCCTCTGACTCTTTAATTTTTATTGGTGTTCAATTTACCAACATACAGAATAACACCCAGTGCTCATCCCGTCAAGTGTCCCCCTCCGTGCCCGTCACCCATTCACCCCCACCCCCCGCCCTCCTCCCCTTCCACCACCCCTAGTTCATTTCCCAGAGTTAGAAGTCTTTATGTTCTGTGTCCCTTTCTGATATCTCCCACACATTTCTTCTCCCTTCCCTTATATTCCCCTTCACTATTATTCATATTCCCCAAATGAGTGAGAACATACACTGTTTGTCCTTCTCCGATTGACTTACTTCACTCAGCATAATACCCTCCAGTTCCATCCACGTTGAAGCAAATGGTGGGTATTTGTCGTTTCTAATGGCTGAGTAATATTCCATTGTATACATAAACCACATCTTCTTTATCCATTCATCTTTCGATGGGCACCAAAGCCTCTGACTCTTGATTTCAGCTCAGATATGATCTCAAGGTTATGAGATCAAGACCCAGGCTCTGCCCTGAGGATGGAGCCTACTTGAGATTCTCTCTCTCCTGTCTCTCTGCCCTTCCCTCCACCCATGCATGCTCTCTCTCTTTCTCAAAATAAAAAATAAAAAATAAGTCTTAAAATTTGATTCATTACTGTAGTCACATTTCAAATGTTTAATAGCCACACGAAGCTAGTGGCTACTGCATCACCTGGTACAGAAAAAAAGCTCCCATCATTGCAAAAATGACTAACTGGTATCACTAATCTTGAACTCAGGAGAGGGAGAGAAAGACCAGAGATACAGGTTTGGGAGTTTTTTGAGCATTTGAAAGGTAGATGAAATCATTAATGAGGATGAAGAAGCCCGGGAAGAATTTGTAAATAAAGAAAAAAAGGCCTGGAACAGAACTCTGAGAAGACCTAGCATGAAGGAAGAGAGAAACAGGATTTCACAAAAACGACTAAGAAGCAAATGATCAGAAGGGGAGAAGAACCAGGAAACCATTGGATCCCTAGCACTGACGTAAGAGGGTTTCAGGAAAGGGACCAGATGCCCAAGGGGCCTGATGGAAGAGAAAGAAGTCAGTGGATTTGGCAGTTAGATCAGTAATGACCTTTCCAGAGTATTTTTAACAGGGACCCACACCAGTTGGATGAAGGCAAGAAAAATAGTGAGGGAATAATACCTAGTGTTAGTGTTCTCTTTCAAACAGTTTGCTGTAAAAGGGGAGTGTGTGTGATTGCACAGACTGCAGTAACTTGAGAAAAAGGCAGATAACATGAGAAATTTTTTTAGGGAGGGAGCAGCTTAAATATATTTGTAGGTTGAAGAAAAGACACAGTGGAGAGGTAGAAGTTAAAAACATTAAAGAAATGGGATAAATGATAAATGATAAATGCCTTACAGGCATTCACCTGGAGGAGGTGATAGAAATGGGGATCAAACGAGTGGTTGGAAGGGAGAGGACCAATTCTATCTGAGGTCAGAGACATGAAAGTTTGAAAGAAGTTCATAACTGAGACAGCTGGAATTTCTGATGCATGTACTGCATATCCGAGCCTGATGACTGAAATTTATGCAGGGCTGAAAAAATGTCTTTGGTTGTCCATTTAAGAAAGGTCTAACAGTTCAGCAGGGAGCCATCGGCTCTCTAACAATGGGCATAAATTTTGAGGACCTCTCATTAACACCTGAAAGCCATTGATCTCTCTGTCCACCAGGAAAGGAGTGACCTCATTAACATTCCAAGGCTTCTCCTATCAAGGAATTCAAGGAGCACATACCAGGGCACAAACTATATCTCCACACTTTCAAAAAAGGGAAAAAAGAAAAACTTGAGTGAAACCAAACACTCAGAGCTCCTGGGGAAGCAGACACGTGGATTGTCCAGAGAGACTCCAGAGGCAACAGCTGCTTGATTACAAATGATGAGCGTAACTAGCGCTTCTTACTGTGTAGAGAAGTTAAATAAGGAAACAAAATCACAAAATTGCCCATGAGAAATTAGGCAGGCAGGAAGTGCTAACCTCCTCAGCCAGTAATTCAAAGTCCATTCTGGAAATCCAAATCATTATCTTCTTCATTGCCAGAAATTTGGTTTCCACCCACATCATTCAAGGGACACTTCAGTTCCAAAGGTCACCTGTAAACGGCTAAGGGTCAAGTTCAGCAGCCTTTCTCATTGCTCACTTTTCTCAAGTGTGTTTGCAACTCTAGACACCATTAAATGCCTGTCTTTTGTTTTTTTGCCTTGTTTTGAAATCTGTTGTTGGCTGTTATTTTCTGCAAACCCTCTGACAGTTCTGTTTTTCCTCTTTTCTTGTAATTGTGGGGACTTCTCCAAGACCTGAGCTACGCTCCTGTGTTCTCCTCAAACTCCTATCCAAGGTAAAAGATGGGTTGGGACAGGTAGTAGACAGGGCTGGCTTAAAGATGGTGGGCTTCTAAGATGGCACTGAACTAAAACTGCAGTCGGCAGGAAGAGCAGTAGGGGACCCAAGTAGACAATAGGACAAAGGGTATTATGATTAGGGTGGGTTTTTTGTTTGTTTGTTTTTTGGTAAAGGGCCAGATACTAAATACTTGGGACCTGGAAGGCCAGTCTCTCTGGTAACTATTCAATTCTGCCATTGTAGCATAACAACAGCAATAGGTGTATGTAAACAAATGAACATAGCTATATTTCAATAAAACTGTTTCTAAAAACAGGCATCAGCCCACGCAGTGAACTTTACTGAGCACAATTCCAGTGGAGGCTAATGAGGAGAAAAAAGTTAAACCCAAAGTCTACGGCCTGCACCACTGTGCCATGAATGTCTCAAGTGGATCCTGACCCAGTTGGTGAATAATGGGAGAGATTTTCTGAGAAACTACCAGGTGAGCATGTGCAAACTGGAACTCCTTTTACAGATGAGAAAAAAGCTGAAAGAGGTACCAAGTTGATTAACAGCATCTCTCTTGGGCACCTGGGTGGCTCTGTGATTGAACATCTGCCTTTGGCTCAGGTTGTGATCCCAGGGTCCCGGAATCGAGTCCCACACTGGGCTCCCCACAGGGAGCCTGCTTCTCCCTCTGCCTCTCTCTGAGTGTCTCTCGTGAATAAATATATAAGATCTAAAAAAAAAAAAAAAAAAAAAAAAAAAAAGAACATCTCTCTCTCTTGTGGAAATGCAAGAGAGAGACACAATATGTCAGCCTTAGGCGACCAATATGTCAGGCTTAGGTGACCCAGAGCCCATGCAGTGTGGTACTGTGGGTAGAACTCTACATGTGGATGCTGGGGGTTTCCAGAGCTCACAATGTGTTCATTCACTCTTCTGAGCTTAAGGTGGCTAGTATGTAACCATGACCTCCTAAAAGGAACTTTGCAGGAGGTTATATGAGCCAGAATGAGCAAAAATTCTAGCATAGTGCCTAGCATATAGTGAGTACTTCTTAAATACTGCTAGTTTTCCCTTTTATAAGGATCTTCAGTGGATAAAATCAAAATAAATAAATCACATCAGAAACTGGAAGGCAGCATGCAGATAGCACTCAGCATTCTTGTTCGTGTGCTGAGCCCAACCTGACCTCTCTCCTTACCTGCAGTCCTGGCTGCCCCTAGTCTCCCATTGCCCCCATCCAGCCTTTAAAACCACCTGCATGAAGGCTTGTCCCTAGGATACAGTCTCAAATAATATTTGTTGAATAGAATGGAGTTAAAAAATAATTTGTAATTGTGTGTGGTGATGGATGTTCACTTGTTGTGGTGGTCATTTTGTGTTACATTCATATATCAAATCATTAGGTTGTATGTCTAATACTCATACAGTGCTGTATGTCAATCATCTATCAATTTGAAAAGAGAAATAGGTATCACATTTTATTGCTTGATTATGAAATGTTTAATGAGAAAGATTATTTTTTCCATGGGCTCTCTGGTCATACATGTTCTTTTGTAAGTGGCTGTTCTTGTACTCTTCATTTTTATTGGTTTGGAAGAGCTTTATATATGTTAAGGATATGACCTTTTTACTGTAACACACATTACAAAACAAACATATTTTTCTTATTAAAAAAAAAGGACAGGGTTGACTGCCACTCTCCTGTCAAAACCTTCAAATACCATCAATTTCTGTAGCCATCAATCAGGCCATCAAAAATTGGGGACCTGTTTTGGATAATAATACAGTGTGTATTACCAGTCAGTCCTACTAGCTTGTTAATTCAGAAATCATCTTTCCTCCATTTCCAGATCAGTCCTCAGTCTTTCTCACTGTGTTCAGCAGGCTAGGCTAGGAACAGAATTCCTCCCAAATAATACAAGCACCTTTCACCATGAATATCCTCTCCCCTCTGTGCATCTTAGGAGTTGCCTGGAGTCTAATGTTAATAGCACAGTTCTGGAGTGCATCAGTGGATGTGAAATCTGAGTGCTGCCACTTTCTACTTGGGTTACCACAACCATGCTCCTTAAGCTTTCCATGCCTTGATTCTTTGAGTTGGTAAATAAATATAAATAATAGCAGGATTTTTATGAAGATGAAATAAGATAACTTATGAAAAATGCTTAGTGCCAAACCTATACTAACTGCCTAAAAGGAAGCTATCATATTAAGTCAAAATAAGTCATCTTTTGTTTTCTGATTTTTTTCTGTTTTTATAGCACATATAAGGGGAAAATTCAAAGAAAATCCTATAGAAATATAAAGTGAGACACAGGGATCCCTGGGTGGTGCAGTGGTTTGGCGCCTGCCTTTGGCCCAGGGTGCGATCCTGGAGACCCGGGATCAAATCCCACATCGGGCTCCTGGTGCATGGAGCCTGCTTCTCCCTCTGCCTGTGTCTCTGCCTCTCTCTCTCTCTCTCTGTGACTATCATAAATAAATTAAAAAAAAAATTAAAAAAAATAAAATAAAGTGAGACACAGAAAAGTAATTATAAAAACATCAAAGTTGTGCTCACTTCAGCAGCACATATATTAAAATTGGAATGATGTGATAAAGATTAGCATGGCCCCTGTACAAGGATGACATGCAAATTTGTGAAGCTTCCATATTTAAAAACAAAAACAAAAAAGAACACCTGAAAATTACCCACAACAGTCTTGCCAGTCAAAAACCTAAAATAACAGATATTATTGCTTTGATATATTTCCTTCTAGGCTTTCTCCATGCATATGCACACACATCCTTTTTTAGACATACGTATTTAACTGGGCTGCTCTGGTTGGATAACGTGCTCCTTCTTACCTTTTTCTCAGTTGATAAATACCCTGCAAAAATATGATATTTTAAAGGTCTCAGAATATTCCTTAGAATTAATGGATCATAATATATTTTGCCATTCCTCTATTATAAAACTAAATTTGAGGCACCTGGGTGGTTCAGTGATTGAGCATCTGCCTTTGATTCAGGTGGTGATCCCAGGGTCCCAGGATCGAGTCCTGCATCAGGCCCCCACAGGGAGCCTGCTTCTCCCTCTGCCTGTGTCTCTGCCTCTCTCTCTTTCTGTGTCTCTCATGAATAAATAAATAAAATATTTAAAAACAAAACAAAACTAAATTTTATAAAGCTAAATTTATAAAACTCAGCTTTAAAAATTGTTCCAACCATAATTCCATGAGCTAGTCTAATAATTATGGCTTATCTAAGAAGAATGACAGCAAACACTTAAAAACACATGCTTCTGTTCTCTCCTAAGTATCTAAATCTCTGCCATTGCAATTATTTTTAAACCCTGTGGTCAAAGCTGTGAAAAGGCAATGAAAGCCAAAATGCCTTTGCAGGTTTCATTCTCTCTTTTGCCACCTTCTGAGACTTTAAGTTGCAGGCTTCTTCCCTCTTCTGACAGCCATTATGCAAGCTAAGTGAAGCTCTGAGTCCAGAACTGAGTGGAATGAGGTCTGTAAAGAAAAATGTCAAATATCTCTGTGGCATGTCTTTGCTACCAGCAGAGCTGTGTAAAATCCATGTAGAATGACTGCCTCATAAAACTTGGTTAACTGCAAATATTCCTTGTCATAGCTTTCAGACAGCATGAACCTTCCGTTTTAACGTTGCAAATGATTTAAAGAATGTACACTGGGTACACTTTGCCTATCTCATTTGCCCTCCTTTCCAAAATGCCTTTGGAGGTTCTGGGAAAAGACAGGTCCATTTTTATTTGCAAAACCCTTTAGGTTTCATTTCATTCCATTTTAATAAATATTGTTGAGAAGCTCCTACTTGCCAGGCACTCACTGGGTGCTGTGAGGAGGAAGGAGAAAATGCAAAGATGAAAGAGACAGGTCTTTCTGCCCTTGAAGAATTGAAAATCTACTAGAAAGCTGTAAGATGTGTGAACAAATAGCTCTAATTCTAGGCAGAACGAAATAAAGCTAAACAAAGGAGCATATATTGTGCCTAGTGACTGCAAAGGAAAAATGGAAAACATTTAAGCAAGAAGAGGTTACACTTGAAGTAAGCCTTGAAGGATGTCTAGGCTTTTTTAATAAGGGGCGCGGGGGGGGGGGGGGAGACAGCAAAACCATTAATGAGTTTCTGCTAGGCATTTTAACTTCTGAATCAGATTACACTAGGGGCTTCTGTGAACACTGATTTATGAAGTCCAAAAAAAAAAAACCCAACACTTTGACTAGGAATTATTTTCTTATTAATGAGAAATGTAAGTAATCTAGGTAGGACTATGCCTCTAAAGAGTAGAATAGGGACTGGACTGATTGCAAGTCTGTGCTGGGACTTTCTAGACCAAGAGGACACATTACTGGAGTGAGCATGGAAGTATAAAAATGCAGGATGGCTTCAGAAAATTGCTTACATTGTCTGCATTTTCAGAAAATTGCTTACTTACATTGTATCTTAAAAAAAAAAAAAAAAGGACAAAACCAAAAACTTTAGGTGGATATAGTGTCTTTCACCCTAAGAGAAGAAGAAAAGGTGTATATATTTAGTAACAAACAAATCCTAAAATTTTAGAGGCATAACATGGAAAGGTTCAATCTTTGCTTATGAAAATCCACACCAGGTCTAATGACTCTCCAAGGCAGTTTCCTCCTAGGCCAACTTGTTTTGTAATGTGTGTTACAGTAAAAAGGTCATATCCTTAACATATATAAAGCTCTTCCAAACCAATAAAAACATGGTTTGCACCATGTTTGACACATGGACTTGCACTGCTGTTAGTATCACAGAGCTACACTACCTCGAGCATCTACAGCATTTAAACTTTTCACACTATCCAGGTAGCCACAGAAGGAAACAGAAAATGCAGAGAACCCACACTTTTTTTGCCCTTCTATATTTTGGCCTTGAGTGACACATATCACATCTGCTTATAGCAGCTGAAAGATCTAGTCACATGGTCCACCCTAAAATAACGTTGTCCTCTTATGTGCCCAGGAAGAAGAAAAGGAAAAATGATTTGGTGAAAACAAAGCTGGTTTCTGGCACACAAGGCGATAGTAATTTAGGATGTATGTATTTATTAATTTAATATATAATATTATTTATTATTATTTATTATATAATATTATAATCATATGTAACATATTAGATAGTCATACTATATGTCATCTATAATAATTCATGTAAACTGAACCACAAACCATCCCCATCTTAAAAGAGAATAAGCAGGTCTTTGTAACCCTGCAGCCAGTGCATGACTGGCATGCTCCTCAGTTGGGGACATATCCCTCCAAGCCAGGCAGCTCCCATCACCTGAGAGCAATTCTCTGGAGGAAGAGCAGCTGTGACAGTTTTATATGGGAACTTGGCTAAGTGTGGTCTCTAGTTACCCAGTAAAACACTGGGTATAGCTGTAAAAGTATTTGCAGATGTGATTAAAGTCCATAATCAGTTTACAGTAAGTAAAGAAGATCATCCTAGATAATCTGGGTGGGCCTGATTCAAGCAGTTAGAAGGCTTAAGAGCAGAACTGAGGTTTCCCTGGAGAGGAAGAAATTCTGTTTATAGACAATAGTTTGGGGGCAAATTCAGCCTATGAAGTCTAGCTTGCCCTTCCTGACAGCCTGCCCTATGGATTTCTTCAGATTTGCCTAGCCAGCACTCAGAATCATGTGGTCAATCCTTGCAATCAATCAATCAATCTTCTCTCTCTCTTTCCCCCACTGGTTCTGTTTCTCTGTTGGAACCCTTAGGGATACAGCAGCTGAGGTTGAGAGCAGCTGGTGATCACTGCACCATTGGGTAAAGGGCACAGAATGACACCATCTACTAAAGCCACCCAGCTAATGAGACAAATGGCAGAATTTGCTGAGTCATGGACCACCTTGGCAGGAGGAAGATTGCCAGAAGGAAAGAGTGAATTTTTCTTCTTGAAAAAGCACTTTGTGCTCACTTTTGAGTCATATGTTCCAAAGGGAGTATATGTCCAAAAGGAGAGATGGAGAGACTTTTTAAAAATGTGTCTGTCTGAGGACAATTAGCATGAAGACACCTACCATTTAAACCTTAACGCAGGGATCCCTGGGTGGCGCAGCGGTTCAGCGCCTGCCTTTGGCCCAGGGCACGATCCTGGAGACCCGGGATTGAATCCCACGTCGGGCTCCCGATGCATGGAGCCTGCTTCTCCCTCTGCCTCTTGTTCTCTCTCTCTGTGTGACTATCATAAAAAAAAATAAAAAAAATAAATAAACCTTAACGCAAAGCATTGTTTGGTTATCAACTACTTACCTTATATTACACAGTGGTAAAAAAAAAAAAAAAATCCCAGTAACTTCCCAGTATCCTTATTACAACCTTGGATGCCTTGTGGTTCCCAATCCATTTCCTTTGCTTTTCTATACCTCTTAATGTATTTGAACAGACATCACCACAAATAATGCAAAATTATATGACTTTTTTTTTTCTGCTAGAGATCTAGCATAGATGGTTTGAAATTTAAAAGTTCAGTGTGTCATCTGGGGGGAGAAACTATTTTCTCGTGGCACTGCTGTCAAACCAGAAAATATAGCTGGATATTGAACGGTATTAAATGCAGGGCAAACAAATTCAATAACATACTCCTGCCTTCTAAATTCCCATCAACACTACCCAATAACACAGGCATAGCTAAGCCAAAGGACACATAGATAAGCTAAAAGGAAGAAATAAGGAAAAATAGAGAGGTGGAAGAAAAGGCAGAAAAATGGGAGGGAAAGTCTTCATGCTTCATTAAGATAAGCCAAAACTAGAGAGAAATTATTTTATTGCTTCTAATTAGCAAAGGAAATATCTTTAAAAGTTGGAATTTTATTTAAAAGGGTGGGAAAGACCGATGTCTGAGGGTTGGAGAAAAACAAAATACTGAAGAGATAGTTGCAAGATAGAAGTGGAATAAAAAGCAGAATCCAGGAATTCCAACTTTCAAGAACTCCTCTCTAATATGAAACCAAAGACATTTGGAAGCACAACTCCCTGTACACCATTTGTCAAGTTTTAAAAGGAATCCAAATGGCACTTCAGCGTGTGTGCTGCTCATGGGGACAGGAGCTGAGTCCATTGACCAGAGACGACGGAGGCTGGACTCTGATCCAGGCCTGATTCGAGGTCAATAGCATGGCCTAAAAAGCTACCATGTTGGCTATGGGCATATTACACTTTACTGCTTTGCTAAGATATATTGAACCCCTTTGCTGGTCTAGATATCTCAAGGTGGGCAGCTAAGTTCAGTTATCACTTTAGATGGAAACTCCTCCAGTAAAGACTAAGTGGCACCAAAATACAACAGACTTGAGCAACACCAAAATACAATAGAGCCAGCATAGAGGAGTGCCCAGTCTCTTGAGCATGACCTGTTGCTAGCGCCAGGCTTTCTCTGTGTGTTCTCCTGTCTTCCCTTTGCAGCTCAATGACCTGGTCTATTCTATGCCATCTCCATCAATCTCCCTTTCCCACTGCTAGGATTCTGGTATTATCCATTTCTAACATGTGGAGTTTTTTTCCACAACACCAAGCAATTCTCTGACACCAACTGAATATCTTATAATTCAACTCAATTCTGACACTAGCCACCTGGAGATAGCACCAGATTCCACAGGTTAAGGCCTCAGTCCTAGAAGACTGACCCCTTACCTCCCACTTCAGACGCAATTTGTAGGTATGGGTTGTCACCTGTGCTTCTGACTAACTGGTTACAGATCAGAGGTACCAATGACTACCTCCTTGGGTTCGATTAATTTGTTACAGCACTCATAGAACTCAGAGAAACATTTTACTTATTATATTACCAGTTCATTATAAAGGGATTTAATTTATGTAGATAGATGCATACAGCAAGGTATGTGGGAAGGGGCATGGAGCTTCCATGCTCTAGGAATGCACCCTTCTTCCTGCATCTCCTCGTGTTCACCAAAATGGAACCCCATCCTTTTGGGTTAATGGAAGCTCTGTTGATTAGATTAGTGATGGCTGGTGATTGAACTCAATCCTCAGCCCCTCTCCTCTCCCTGAAGGTTGAGAGGTTGGGTTCCCCTGACAACCAACTCTCATCCTCAGCTTTCCAAAATTCATCTAGTTAGCATAATTTAGGGAATTCCTAGGGCTTTAGGAGCTATGTGCCAGGAATAGTGGATGAAGACCAAATATATGTTTCTTACCATAAATATCATACCACCTAAAACATGCATTTTGTAAAATTCCATTTAATTGTTGGAGGACCTAATATTGACAGATATTTACAAATACTCTCAGAAATAAAATGTATAACAGAGAAAAGGCAGTCTCTGAGAAGGGCAGTCAGGGCCACTATCTGAGACTGAATATACAAATAGACAATGCCCAGACCATATGTGAAAATAGAACACTGACCCACAACCTGGAGCAACCCCCTTATTTGCAATAATCAGCCAAGGAAGTCTACCAGCTATTTAAGTCAGACTTGTAGGAAGCTGGATTGCTATCTTTACTAACAATTCAGGAAACCAAGCAATAACTTCTGTAACAATCCAGCTCAAAATGACAGGACTTGATTAATAACTGACAGCTTCTCAAATTCTTTTTTTTTAAAGATTTTATTTATTTATTCATGAGAAACAGAGAAAGAGAGAGAGAGAGAGGCAGAGACACAGGCAAAGGGAGAAGCAGGCTCCATTCAAGGAGCCTGATGCGGGACTCGATTCCGAATCTCAGGATCATGACCTGAACCAAAGGCAGACGCTTAACCCCTGAGCCACCCAGTGTCCCAGCTTCCCTAATTCTTGCCCCTCATTCTAATTTAGGACCAACCAGAGAGAGCCAAATATGCACCCTTAACCAATCATACAAGATGTCATGCCTATAGGCTTCCATTTGACCCACCTACAGCTCCCCCCACACCAACAGCTCCCAATCAAGGCACACCTGAGGCCTCCCATCATTTCCACTATAAAACTTTCCCACTCCTCTGCTTATCTTTGAGTTTCCATCAAAATGCAAGTGATGGTGGCTGACTCCCTTGCTATAGTGAGCTCTGAGCAAAGTTGGTTGGTCTTATTTTCACACAGGTATGGTTGTACAGGCTATATGCTGGAGGCTAAGGAGGGACCATCTAAGGCATAGTCTATGGAACAGCACCACCTTAAAGTTGTACCATCTTCACCCCTCACCATCATATGGGGCATTTCTGGGCAGGCTCAGCCTTGGTTCCTGAAAGCAGAGCATAGAATATACAGAGGGCCAGAGTGGGTATGGCAGCTATCTGGCCACACATCCCCAGAGGCACCTGGGGAAGTACAAGACCATTTCAGATCCCTAGATGCTTGCTCAGGTTACCAGCTCTACATAGACATTCCAGGGGGCTGCCTCCGGGGGGCTGTTTCTTTTGACTTAACACTGTCATCCTAGCGTTGCCACCATCCCTGCTCTAGCCTTTATCTACCACCCATTGCAAAGCTGTTCTCCAGAAAAAGGTGAGAGCTCCACCCTTCAGATGCGTGGATATTGGCACATTGTGTCCATGTCTGCTTTTCTTGCCCCCGGTTTGTCATGCCGTCCTGATTGGGTCTGCTCATTCAACACAAGGCCTTCACTACACAGCACACACATAAATAACACTGAGCTCATTTCATTTTCTGAGGTAGCAGGCCTTAATTCTTAACAGAATTATTCCTTAAGCCAGAAGTCACAAACACAAAGTCCCTCTGTGGACTAGCAGGTCATCTAAATATGAGACACAGATTTGGTAGGAAATATGGAGAACAAGAGAGATGGTGCCTCCTCTAAAGGAGCAGCTAGTAACCTCAACTAGTTGTGTTGAGGATTAATATAGACAGTAGTGAGCTAGCTCATACTGGTCTACAACAGCCGATTGTGTGCATATCTTCTCAACTCCACTTTTATAATGTCACATCAGTAGCTTGAAATCAGTAATGGTGGGAGTGTTTATAGCACAGAAATGGCAAATGCTGCAAATGAGGATTCTTTTTTCTTGACAGCTGGACGTTAAACATCTATCAGTATACCCCTGAATATGTGTCAAGTGTTCCCAGATGCCTAATATTTTGAGACAAGCAGAAAGTCAAATGTCTTTGTGAACACTCTCAATTTTTAAGTTAAAAATATTACAAATATTTTTTAAATCATGACAAAATAAAACATCACTGTGGGCCACCTGCTTGCAACCTATGCCTTATGCCAATGCATCAGAACCTTGCTCATGCCTTCAGGTCTCTAATTTACACTCGTAAACATTGAGCAAGAGACTCAAAGGAGCCTAAGTACATTTGTTAAATTCCAAATGGTTAACATTTATCACAGGTAGTTTCTTTACATCCTTAAATGTGCACAAACATTTATTATCATATGCTAAGAAGCCCCAATGGATATGAAAAAGTCCATTTTAAAGCTACATAAAAAAAGAATCATTCCATCTGTTAAACCAAAGTGATTCATAGATATTAATGACATAGCCCTCTTTTGAATAAGTATATACCTTGTAGAGTAGTTGGAAAAAATAAAATTACTGTAATACATATGTGCATATATTAATGAATATGTATGTGTATACGTATGTATATATACACACACCACAATACATACATATACATCTATGCACAGACAAAGGAATAAAAACAATACCTAGAAAGTGGGATGGCTTTTAAATAAACAGTAAGGGAAGGCAAAAAAGTGAAACATTATAGTCAATATTGCTGGAATCAGAAGAAATTACTAAATGCTGACCTGGTGTTAATATAATGACATTGTTAGATCATGTAGATGTCAGAGTGTTTGACATCAGAGGAAACAAACATTCCATCCTTTAAAAGTCCCTTGCTGTCCTTGTCAGAAACATTTGGTTTAATCCTTCCTCCTCACCTTCTGGACACATGCCAAAATTTCTGGCATTAACCATTGATTGTAGTGAACACTACGTGGTCACTAAAATTTCAGTTTATTTTGCATTTCTGATTTGAAGTTTCTGCCAACACCCATGATGATAATTCATTTTACCCAGCTCAGGGATTGTTATCAGGGTGTTATATTGTTGTATAAGTGGGTTATAAAGATAAGAAAATCTCCTCACATTAATCACTGCCGTACTGAAACACTGGGCCAGCATTACTTCAGAACCCATAATGTAATTGGGAGCTATAACCCCTTGGTTGCTGCTTTTTCAGTGACTTGTTCTCCAAATGAGATAGGAGCTTAATAAAAAATAAAAATATTAAGAGTGAGAAGCCATATACAGAAATGTCTAACATGCAGTGACATTTTAAAGATTAGAATTTAATTGTGCCGGTTTCCCCCACTCGTTTCCCCTACTCTACAGCCTCTTTTCATGTACAGATCTTTGAAATGCAGAGTAAATGGTTCTCATCCTTCTTTGTTTATGGTACAGATGAAAAATTCAACAGCTAGGTCGCACCATAATCTGCCTTGCATACCCTTATAAATTTTCTGTCCTTATTGCCAGTAGAACACTGTCCTCATCAACTTTGAAATGGAAAGCAGTCCAGGATAGAAATTCTTATCCTTTTATATTAGTTATCCTTTTAAAATGATCTGAAAATCACCTTGACTCTGTGTTGCCTTTATTAGTGGCCCAAACTCCAAAATAAAGGTGACACCGAAATTCTGAATATTAACATATCATTGTAATTTAATAGAGGAGTATGCTAGTCCTCATTAATATTCTAAATGCCTAACTGCTCTAATAAGCAATTTAAAGTACTGCTGAGGCAGATAGGAGAAGTAAAGGAAAAAGATCTCAGAATATTGGGTACTTTGTGAGGAACAGGTTATCAAGCAAGTCCAGATTTTTACATAATGCACTTTCAGGGCTATTTGGAAAATATTCATCCTCGGGGTTCATTCATGGGATGCAAACACTGCTGGAATTCTCATGACACTGTGTATTTAGATTTTTTTTTTTTTAAAGTCACCTTATTCAAATAAAGTGCAAGTTCTTACTATATCAGAAGCTAAAACAATGGCCCAGGTGATGAAATGCTGATTGTGGAGATAACAATGATGATAATAAACATGGAGGGGATAAGATACAGAAGCTAATAGGAATCTGACTAGATTATCTAACACTCTGAATTCTAAGATTCTCAAAGTGGTAAGATTCTGGTCACAAACTTCCCAGCTTTGCTTGGGAAGAAGCTAAGATCAGTTTCTCCTGCTTAGCCTTAGGTCACACCTTAAAAGTAATTTCTTCCAGGAAGCTTCTTCTCAGGTCAGGTTATCTCTACTGGCAGAGTACCCTTCAATTCCCATTCTTATGGTCTATCACATTTTATTATGATTGCCTCTTTAATTGTCTCCTCTGACAGCCTCGAGGGCAGGGATCTTTTCTGTCTTGTTCAATATTTTATTACAGACCCAAGAACAGGGCAAGGCACATAGGGGCATTAAATAAATATTTATAGAACAAATACAAAAATAAATATATCCATTCAGGTATTCACTGCTCCAAACTATCTCAAGTGTATCAACCTCTGCTTTTATTTCAAATTTAAATGTTATGTGTAGTTAGAAGAGACTTTTACTTATAGCCCACTGCTATTTGTGCAATTATGGTAAATCACTTGCTAAAATGTTTAAGATTTTAGCTTTCTCTTTGCAAAATATAGGTTTGAAAAAAAAATATAGGTTTGTACTCAATGATCCTTTCCCATCTTGAACAAAGATGAATTCAACAATCATTTATTGAGATCCAAATATATATAAGGAATCAGAGTCTGTTGAGGCATATCCATTGATTCAACAAATATTTTTTTGAGCACTTACCATATACTACGCAGTGTCTAGACACTAGGGATATAATAGTAAACAAAACAAAGGTACTTGTCTTTGTGGAGTTTATGTGCTGATGAGGGAAGACAGGCCACAAAAAATATGTAAAAAATATAAAACATCAGATCATAAATGCTGTGGAAAAAAAAAAATAAAGCCGAAAAGGGAGACAAGGGTACAAGAGGGTGGCAGGAGCAGAGGGTGGGGGGTGGGGGGGGGTGGGGAGCAGGAGTGGTCAGAGAAATTCCTCCCTCAAAAAGCAACTCTTGAATAAAGGCCTGATATAGTGGGAAGCCACTTATGTACTTGTCTGGAGGGTAAACATAACAAGCAGAAGAAATTGTAATTGCCAAGTCCTGAGGAATGAACCTAAAGAATGATCCCTAGGTTTTGTGCCCGAACAACCAGATGAATGGAATTGTCATTGAATGAGGCAAGAAGACTGTGGGAAGTGCAGCTTTGTTAGGACTGTAGGTAGGAAAAGAAATTGGGAATCATCAAAGGATGAAATTATTGAAAGACTGCGTCTTGGGACATTCCAAAGTTTGGAAGTCAGGAGAGTGAGGAAGAGCTGACAACAAGAAGAAAGAATAAGACAAAATGAATTTTTTGTTTATTTTCCAACTAAGAAGGAGCAGCCAGCAAGGTAAGCCAGAAACAGAGTGTGGCGTTCTCAAGGCCAAGAAAGAATGGTGTTTAAGAAGAAGACTATGTAAAAGGCAGTTTATAGATCCAGTAAGATGTAGACTCAGGAATTAACCAGTTTACATGGTATCAAAGAAGTGCATGGTAACTTTACCAAGAGAAAGTTCAACGGATAGGTAAGAGGTGAAAGCCCAAATGGGATGGATTCAAGAGAGAATGCGAGAAGAGGAATTAGAACTAACATACATAGACTAATATTTGGAAATGTTTACTATAAGAGGGAGCAGAGCAATGAGGGGCAATTGGAAGAGAGAATAGGGTCAGAAAAAGCTTTGTTTCAGATAGGAGAAATAAAAATCACTTATAAACTGAGATTATGATCAATGAGAGATAGTAAAACTGACAATTCATGAAAGAAGAGGGAATTATTGTAAATTATGTGCTGGAGTGAGTGAGAGGGAGCAAGACCTAATGTTCAAGTAAAAGGATCAGTCTCAAGTTGAAGAAGGGTCAGTTAATCCATAATAACAAGCACGAAGGAACAATAAATGGGCACAAATGCAACCAGGTAGTCAGTGGTGATGATGAATATATTGGGCATTCTTTCTTTTTTGGCTTTTATGTTCTCAGTGAAAGACCAGTGAGGCCAAATACTGAGGAGTGTGAAGACTTAGAAAAGTGAGGACAATGGAGGCTTTAGAACATGGCAAGCAGTGGTCATCAGGAAGAGCAGAGGAATGAAAAAACTAGCAAGATACAATAAGTTTAAGATCCATGCCAAGAGCTTATTTGAGGCTATTAGTTATGAAATTAGATTTCAGCATATGAACTTAGGGAACACAAATATCCTGTCTATAGCAATCATGTTTATGAGTTTCCCCAGCAATGTGTAGTTATCGGGGTACAGATACAAAATAAGTGGAAGACTGGATTTAACCAAGGCAGGGGTTTTGCTAGCCAAGTATAGTAAATATAGAGAGGTGCCAGGTACTTGAGCATGTCTGAAGGAGACAGTTTATAATGATGAACCATGAAATTTAAACTGAGTAAGAGGACTAGTAAGGTCATGAAAGGGTCACAATGGTTCAATGACATCAATGGATTGTAAGTCCTAATAATTAAGACACTTGGATCTGAGTATTTTAGTGGGTGAATGGGAACTAACAGGTATTTAACATTGAGTCAGAAAAGAGGTTGAATTTATTGGTAATGACAAGAGAGAACTATGGAAGTGGGTGACCTGGATATGGAGGGTGCAATGTTATTGAAGGTGAGGTGACCCAGTAACTAACATTCCAGGATCTTGGGAGGATTATCTTCATGGACATTGACATATCCAGGAATTATGATCATAGTATTGGAAAGAGTCAGTAATCAAAGAGCTAAAACTTAGAGTGATTGGGGTGTCCCGGGGGTAGGTGATGGCTGGGAGAATCTAATAATATGCTGTTCAGTGGTGATAAGTCAACTTGGAAGTGAGAAAGTGAGAGGACCCTCAACTCACCTTCATACCTTGTAGATGTGTACTGTAAGAAATAAAATGCTACCACTTGAGAGGCTGCAGAGGAAGCAGAAATCCCAGGCAAGAGCCATCCAGCTTTCAGTTGAGCAAGCAGAGAACACAGAGAGAGGATGTTGAGGAAATCAGTAATTTTGCTGGAGATGGGCTGCAAACCCTGAAGGGCATGATGGGACTGTTTCAGGGGAGTCCGCTTCTCCCTCTGCCTGCTGCTCCCCCCACTTGTGCTCTCTTTATAAATAAATAAATAAATAAAATCTTAAAAAATAAACAAATAAAATGCAAATTGAGTCATGTGGCTTCCCTGATTGAAGCCTTGTGAGGGCCTCCCATTACACACAGAATGAAACCCACAAGTTACCAATGCCAACAGGCTCTTATGAGCAGGCCTCTGCTAACCTCAGTGACTTCGACTCCTACCAAGTTCACTTTCATCCTCTAGACCAGAGTTCCTGAACCTCAGCACTACTGAAGTATGGGCCAGACATTTCTTTGTCTGAGAGTCTGTCTGGTGCATTGTAGGATGTTTGGCAGCATCCCAGACCTCTAACCACTAGATGCCAGTAGCACCTCTCCCATTTTGACAACCAAGAATGTCTCCATGTATTACTAAATGTCCTGAGCAGACGAAATCACCGCTGCCTGAGAACCACTACTCTAGCTGTACAGACCACATCCACCCTCTTCAAATGTGACAATTGTCTTCATCATAATTGTTATGTTGACTTGACTATACATATATTTGCTTACATTTATTGTCTGCTTCCTCTTTCCTGACTACAAATACTGCAAAGAAGGGCTTTCTCTCTTTTGTTTAATCGAGTACCCCAGCGTCCAGAATGGTGCTAGAAGAATTTTTATTAAATAACTAATTAATATTTCCCTTAATTTGAAATTCATTTATGTCCCTGCCTTCCTCTTTCTATTCAAATTTTTTTTACCTGAAAAACCCAATTCAAATATCACCTCTCCCAGGAATCCTTATTTCGCCCTATGAAAACATGGTTTATATCGCTATTCAACACATTTCTTTTAACCTTATTTGTACATTTACCTTTTTCTTCTGGCCTATAAGTAACTTCCATCTCAAGCACAATAACCTGCTCTCTTCTTTAAAAAGACTGAGATGGAGCCATCACAATTTATATAAAATATAAAAAACATTCATATATTATTTAAGAGAAATGTTTTTTCAATATGAAATTCAAATTTCATTCCTTGTATACAGAAATACATATTAGGAGACAATATCTTCAAATCAGGAGATAGAGAAAAAGTTTCTATGAGCACTGTGGTAAGCTAAATAATGAGCCCGTAAGATACTTCCTATTACCTGGTACATGTAATTTTTGCCTTATATGACAAAAGAGTGAATATTATTTCATATGACAAAGGATGTTAAATTAAGGATGACCCCTTGACTTTCACCCAACGACTGATTTCTGAATTCTGACCCCTAAAAGAGTAAGAATAAATTTGCATGGATTTAAGCCACTAAATTTGTGGCAATTTGTTAATTAGAAAACTAATTAGGAAACTAACATAAACTCTTTATTATGAAGGCCTATAATAAAAGATGATATAAAAGTGTAACATTGTGTGTAAGTAACTTTGAAGTGAATATCATTGTGTAGAGTGAGAAGTGATGTTGCCAAATTGCTATATTAATGCAAACTGAGGACTTGTAATGTAGAGATGAGAACTAATCTGTGTCCTTTAGAGTACCTCTTCTTCATATAGATTTGTGGTAGAAGAAACTATCCACAGGAAATAGAAAGTATATCTAATGTACCTTGGCCATAAGAATTACGGCAACAACACAATATGACTAATTATAATACTTGCAATACTTTAATAGGAAAAAAAGGGGCTTTTCCAGGGAGACTATGGAATTACTTAACCGAGAATGACTGGATCCAGGGGTTTACATAATTTCATCAGGACTCTTTAAATCTCTCAATCTGCATTTCCTGAGAAATGGCTATTATAAAACCAGAACATCAAAGTCCTGGTAACAGATCTACAAAAACGTGGCCATCAGGCCAGTTATTCTGCCATTTGTTAAGGCCAATAAAACAGCCTTGCTTATTGATCTTGTTATTCCATTAAGCAGAAATGCCCCCAAGGACAGTTGCAGAGCAAAGAGGAACCAAACCAAGCATGGAAACAAATGAGGGACATGTAAATAAAACTTGTCATCCCAGCATCTGGACACAATAACTAAATATCTTGGGATTTGGGGATTCAGTCTTTACTGGCATCAATTCAGGAAAGGCATTTCTTTATGCTTATCACATAACTCAGAGATGTTTCTTTTTAATATCAAGAGGGAAATACAAATTCTAATAACATATTACTGTATTAAAATAGAAGGTACAGAAAATGAAAATCTAATGATGACAGATGAGATACTGTCATAGGAGGAGGTATCCTCCAATGTTCGACAACAAAGATATTGGAACCAGGTGGATTTGCATTTGAATCCAAGACCTAGGACTGGCTGTCTGTGCTAATATAGGCAAGTCAGTGGACCCACCCCTCAGCCTAAGCTTTTTAATATATAAAATGTGTCTAGCAATAATAATATCTCTTCATTGGTTTGGTTGGATGATTAAATGAATAAATAAATATAAACTGCTTAAAATAGTTTCTGACACATATTCAATAAGTAGTGTAATTATTAATAGTACGCTATTGATGACTTATAAGTCATTAACATCTACCATTAATAAAAAGTTTTATATTTAAAAAATAGAAATTAGGTTATATGATATCAAAACTCCCTCAAGCACTAACATTTTGTGTTTCTGAAACTTTAACATCTCCAGGTCCTATATTCCTAAGCAGTTAGGAGCTGGCTAAAGACTAGAACTATACATGGCTATATTAGCAGATTAACACCTGCTGAACATAGATGGTAAAGAATGGTTGCTTCTCTACCTCCCATAAAGGAGGTGGGAGGAGAGCAGTGTGTGTCTACTTTGCTCAGGCTCTACCTCATTTTTTAAAATATAAGATCTTGGTGCACCTGGGTGGAACAGTGGGTTAAGTGTCTGACTCGATATCAGCTCAGATTATGTCAAGATTAGGAGATCAAACCCCATATTGGGCTCTTCACTGGGTGAGGAGCCTACTTTAGATTCTCTCTCTTTCCTTCTTTCTCTGCTTTCCCCAACCCTACTGGCTCATGCTTTCTCTCTCTCTCTCTCTCTCTCTCTCTCTCTCTAAGAATTTTTAAAAATAAAATGAAATACAAAATCTTTATTAAAGGCAATATTGGTCTACACAATACCAACAGTACAATTTTAATCTTTCAAAATCATTTAAATAGCAAAAGACCAAGAAATAAAATTTGAGTCAACTGATTATTTTTCAAGCTATTCTCAATGTACATTATCCTCAGTTTCCTTGTTACAGTGAGATACACAAATATAGCTTAAAATCTGAATTAAGAAAATCCTTTTTAGCAACGTACATACAGATAAGCAGCAAACTCTATTATATTAAACAAATTTGTTCCGCTTAAAATATATAATCGACCCTGGTAGTCACTGCTCTGCTTAATAAGCATTAGGTTATTTTATCTTTCCAAGCAAAGGGAAATCTGAATTTTATGACCTTTTGGTGACTGGACAGTACCAAATGACTGGGTTCTGGTTAAAGAGTTGTGAACAGAAGTGACATGTGTGTCCATTTGGGACTGGAACATTTAATTGTTGTGTAAGACTTCTCAGACCACATTTTCACTTTACAATGACAAATTTCAAGATGATCCCTTCTCCATCAGCATGTAATTAGAACAAGATGACCCTAAGAAAATCTCCCAGCAAAACTTTTGAATTTTTTGAGGTTGCTCCTATCACAGCACAACTTAGACTACCATGACAGATGCAAATGTGTATATCTAGAAGAGAAACAACATCATGAAAAGTATGAAAACTATGTGCCATTAGCTTAGGAATCAGGTAGTAGGTGGAAAGATAATTATTTTAAAGAGTTAAAAGGATAGCTTTCCATATTATATACTGGCAATACATTTGGTTGAACTCATGTCTACAATAAGTTGGGGAGCCAAGTATGCACTTAATCAACTTTTAGCAACAGGGAAATGGTTGAAAAACAGTGTTATTTGTATGTATTGGTTGCTAGTAGCTATGTTTAGCAAGCTATCAGAATGAAAGAATAGAAAAAAATTGGCTGGATTTCAAGAAGGAATGAAAGGAAATGGATGGGGGGTGTCCTGCAATTTTGGAAACTTGTAAGTATAGCAGAGATAATTGCTCCCAAGCCCAAATAATGAGAATAAAATTGAAAAATTCTTTGAGTAACAAAGATTTAAAATTCAAATTTGCAGCAAGAATCAAATAAAGGATGTGGCTATTATGCTGACTCTTTAAAAACCTCTGAATGGATTAAGGTAGCCCTAGTAAATCCTTTCAATTGGATAAAATGATTTAGTGGGGAAAAGAGACTAACAGTGTGAGCCTCACAAGCTCCAAACACCTTCAACTACACAGAGAGGCAAAGGCATGGAGTAAGGAGGAAAAGAAAGATGACAGACAAGAAAATAAGTCTTGAAAAGAATTTTGAATGGGATTATTGACAAATGCAACAGTGCAAATCAAATATTCATAAGAAACTTAAGTTTTTGAAAGAATTTGTTTGTTGCATTAGTCTTGAGTAAAGGAGACTGTGATTGCTTAAGATTTAACCTATTAGCTCTCAACTTTCTATGGCAAAGACTTACGCTAAGAAATTTACTCATTCTTCCAGGAGAGCATAATCCCAACTGCAACTTTAAATCTGACCAAAAAGGATTATGGAAAATGAATGATATCCCAAAATGTAAGGACATATTTCATGCAGGAAACAGACAAGGAAGTTCTTGGGAGAACTGCCGTTCAAGTAAGGAATAGTTCTCCCCTCCTCATAGGAGGCCCTTCAAGTGTCTGTCCAGTATGATATCAGAACTACCAGAGATTAGTGTTGGCTTTGTATTTCCATGGTTCCCATTTCCAAATGGGAGTCTTTACTGCAAATATGCTATTCCTGTTGCACTATTGTCTACTGGGTGCAAGGTGAAGGAGAGGGTTTCCTAATTCTATATTCTATGGAGGGGACTTTTGATTTTTTTAAATTTTATTTATTTATGATAGTCACAGAGAGAGAGAGAGAGAGAGAGAGAGAGAGAGGCAGAGACATAGGCAGAGGGAGAAGCAGGCTCCATGCACCAGGAGCCCGACATGGGATTCGATCCCGGGTCTCCAGGATCGTGCCCTGGGCCAAAGGCAGGCGCCAAACCGCTGCGCCACCCAGGGATCCCTGGAGGAGACTTTTGGATAGTTCTCCTTAGGAAGAAGGTAAGTACATTTTGCGTGTGAGAAGGAGTGTTAACCAAATATTTGGCGACCAGAAGGGAAAACTGGTAAGTTGTGCTGCTTACTTATATCTATTTCTCTCTTTCTGTCTCTCTCTCCCTCTCTCACTTTTTTCTCCTCTCTTTCTTTTCCCAGGCATATACACAACTGAATTTCCTGGATCCCTTGTTTTTGAGAGGAATCATGTGACTATTTCCAGCCAATGAGTTGTCAGAAGAGATGACACCTGTTGTTTCCAGGCAGGATAATTTAATTATTTGTGTCTTATCTTCCTGAGTTCCATTTCCCTCTGCCCCAAAGATCATCAACTTTCGGGCAGCCTCATCCAGAAGAAAAGATGTCACTGAATAGACAGACCACCAGGCCATGATGCACATGCGGACTAGTGAGAAAAAGGTAAGCCACCGAGATTTAGAGGTTAAGTGCCCCACACATTCTGCCTTGGCATTCACAGTTCTTCAGGGTGCTGACAGCTTTCTACTATAAGCATCTGCATCTCTCTACTTTTTTCTGACATGATAGGCCCACGCAAAGCAGGCTGGAATATCAGCCAGTTGATTTCCCAAGGAGAACTCAGCCAATGAAAGATGAGAGCCAAATGACAAGTTTCTTCATTCCTTCCCCACCCTTTTGAAGCACATGCCACACACAACCTTCCAAGATTCCCAGCAGTGTTTGAGTCTCATTGTCCTCTGCAGTAACCTGTTCTTTAATTTACCTGGAATGACATCATTCTCTTCCCTTACTTCCCTACTCCCAATTCTTGGTATATTTCCTATGTAAACTACTGACACTCAAATTGTTAGCTCAGGGTTTGTTCCTGCAGAAACTCAAGCCATGACATAATGGAGCAATTTAGGGTCTTATCTCCCAGAGAGTGATTTTATATAGGACAGATAAAGAATTCGGGGGGGTGATGGTGGTGATAAAGCCTTCCTGCTCTCTGTATGTTAGAAAGCATATTTTTTTGTTCTAGAAGTTTCCTTTAAAACATAAAAAAGAAGGTATAGTAGTATAATACTGAATATTCCTTACCTAACATGTTTTACCAATGGATGCTCTTTCTAAATATTACTTAAGATTTTTCTTCCTACTTTTTCCTGGTTACTCTGTTTTCTCTCCTACCCAGCACCAACAATTACTTCAATTTCATTAACAGCCCTAGGAGGACAGAAGATGCCAACTAAAAGAAACGTCAATTCCATTTGTGGAATAAAATATCAAAATAATGGTAAAGACAGTTATCTCTTGAAAATACAGTGATATTCTTGAATACTATGAATAGCAGTAAGAAAAAATTCCTACAGCAAGAAACACATTTATGTATAAATAGCACAGGGGAAAGAGAACAGTTCAAGAGCCATACAACTTCAAACATGAGGCTAGATGAGAATTTGCATAGCTGATGATGGGGAGGAAAATTAGAGATGGTATTAAGATGCTAGACTAAAATATACTTCATGGAAGAGAGAGGAACCAGCAACTAGAGAACACCCAAATCTGTCTACATGGGGGCCATTAATCAAAAATAGGTGCCAAGTCAGTATACAACAGGTCATTTATTGCAGTTCAAATAAGCATTGTGAATTTCCTTCAGGGTAAAGTCCTATTAACCTACTATAACCATCCTGTGTGGGCCTCCCAGCAATATCTGATTCCCTATGTCACGTCAATAATTGAGTAGGAGTGCTAATTGTCTGGGCTAATATTTTGCTCAGTCCTTTCCAAATTATGGCAACCCAGGACACTCACAAGCTACCCACAGCAAAGATTTGATCACCTGGATGTGCAAGACAGATGGGGAAAATCTCCACTTCTTATCTGTACTTGAAAGGAGAATAAATAGAATCAGTTCAAGATTTCCCTCTTCCCCGGCCAAGAGAATGGCAAAAATTACCAAGTATTACACAGAGATTGTTTGAGAGTGGGTGAAAATCATTGGCATAATATAAGAAAATGAAGACTTCAAGTTTACTGATCTCCAACATTTGTTACCATAAGATAAAAATGATAAATTTAGCATATTTTAATAGATATATAATGTATTGGCCTAGGCATGAAATAATAAATGCTTTTCCTAACAAGTTAGGCAGCCCCTATGGTAACAAATTTATTCATTCACCAAATATTTATTGTGCAGCTATTGTGCTATTTCTGTGTGGATGGTAAGAGGCTTCTGGGTCTTAATATTGTATTGCTCCAGGATTTTCCTTGGTCTTCTTGTTTCATCTACACGCTCATCAGTTTGGGGAATTTAAATTTAATACACTGATTAATCTCTCATCCATAACCCTAGCCTAAATCTCTCCTTTGATCTACAGACTAGATATCTAACCGCTTACTACATCTGTCCATTTGGATGTTGTAACAGTCATCTAGAATGATATCCAAAAAAATAACCTCTTGATCACTGCCCACCTATGCCAGCAGTTCTTCCTAATCTAGTAAAATGTCAAAATCCTTTTCCATCTTGAAATCCTTTGGGTTTTTCTTTCCTTTACATTGCAGATTTAAATCATCTGGGGTGTTCCCCCCAGATCCATTGCCAAATGTGGTATGAGTCTGCCCACATTGCCCTGCCTCCGCTGCTTTAGCCAACCTAATCAGAAGCACCTTCTACCCAATTACTGTCTCACCTCTTCACTGATCTTCTGGTCTCTTCACTTGACCCATTTTTGTCCACATTCTACACAGAGATCAAAAGTGATCTTTTAAAAAATGTAAACAGGACCACATCCCTCTGCAGAATTAAGACGCGCAGTGATTTCCAACTACATTTAAAGCCAGTGAACACACATCTCCCGGCCTAGAGGTCCTATAAAAACAGAGCTTCTTAGTACTCCTATCTGACTAGGTTTCCTCAAATTGTGCCTGAACCATGTTTGTCTTTGCATGTCTACCTCCATTCCTCTACAACTGCATTTCTCTCTTGGTTAGTAGGCTCCTCCCCATCCTCTCTGCAGTATCTTAGCTGTCTTTCCATTTCTTCACTCCAACTCAACCTCTATTTTTAAATTTCTCCATAGGACTGGTCACTACTGAAATTCTACTTATTATGTATTTATTTTGTGCCAATTGTCTGTCAACTCTTCACTAAAATGTACATCACAGGAGGGACCTTGTTCTGTTTTCTGCTGTATCTTTAATATCTAGAACAAAATTTGGCATGTAGAAGACTCTCAATAAATGTTTCTGAATGAATGAAAAGCTAATTTCTTGAACCATCTCCAAGTTTGATTGCTGATTTGGATACATGTATATCACGAGAGAGCTAGTTACTGTACATATGGCTGCAAGAGCAGAAACCTTGATATAGCAAATAATTTTCCCCTTCTCTAAACTACTCTTTCTTCCTTTTCTCCAGTCACCTAGGAGTTCATCCTTACCAGGCTTAATCACAGAATGTGTTTCCTTCTCCTCACTGCAGAAAAGAGAACAGACTCATAAAACAAATACAGAAGTTTTGTGGAGTTTTGTAAGGTGAGAACAATTTCTTTTTTCTTCCCACTCTCAACCCTTACCTGGAAATCTGCATTTTTCATTGCAAGTTAAGGATCTGTATATGATCTTTAAAAGCCTTTCTCATGCTGAGGCTCTAATGAGAAGAATAACCATTTATATTTGCATGTGGATTTTTATAACAGATAAAGCAGTATCACATGTCTCACTTAAGCTCCTTAATGATTATCTTAGGCTGTATCATAGGAATTTCTATCCTTACTTCACAAATAATGTGAATGAAGTTCTGGGAGGATAAGTGGCTTACCCCAGGTTGAACTCTGACAAGTGATGTTACCAGGAGTGGAATTTGTTCTCATTTCCAACCTTTTTTTTCCATTACGAGAATCATAATCCTGGAAAATATTGGCCCAGAAAATACCAGTCATTAAACAGATGTGGAACTCTATAAAAAAAATAAGGCCTAGTATTAATAAAATGTTCTCAAGAGCTTTTCAGTAAACCCAATGATGTCCTTTCTATCTTCAAAGAAGAAAATGATCATGTACATGACTCTATTAACAAATGACTCTCTCTCATCCTAGCTTTCCAAAGACTTGAATCTAGGTCTGATATCCATCAGTGAGCTATAAAGAATTGCAAAGGACTGGGTCTGAATAATCATGGAAATTGGGCTTAAAAAGATGTGTTGAATCCAAATAGTAGAAGTTAGGAGAGCTTAGGGACTGTGTGTACTTTCCATTCCACCACTGTTTAATTATACATTCTCAGCCAATTTTATACCTTTTATAACTTTTGAGGACTCAACTTTATCGTGTACAAAATAGGGATAATGAAATGTATTAGTCAGTTCCCACTAGATTGTACTGTGTAACAACCTCCAAGTCTTAGTGATTTCAGACAACACAGGTTTATATCCTGCCCATGTTATGTGTTAGCTGTGCTTCATATGTGATGATGCCTGACAGAGACTATTGTTTCTAAGTTCCAAGCTAAAGGAATAGTTTATACCTGGAAAATATTACAATAATAGCACTGGGAACTAAGCAATGGAGAAAGCCAAATATTCAAGCCTATAGCCAATGTTTTTTTTTTTTTCTTTTGGGGAGAACAGAAAATAATTGGAAGCAATAAATCAATATGATCTACAGCATAAGAGAACGTAATTTATAGGATTAGCTTAAGAATTAAATAAAAAAGTTCTTATAAATGTTTAATGCAGGGCAGCCCGGGTGGCTCAGCAGTTTAGTGCTGCCTTCAGCCCAGGGCCTGATCCTGGAGACCTGGAATCGAATCCCACGTCGGGCTCCCTACATGGAGCCTGCTCCTCCCTCTGCCTGTGTCTCTGCCGTTCTCTCTGTCTGTCTGTCTCTCTCTCTCTCTCTGTCTGTCTGTCTCTCATGAATAAATAAATAAAATCTAAAAAATAAAATGAATGTTTAATACAGTTGAGCATGTTCTCAATTATTATACGGATACGAATATATAGATTAGCTTAAGTATCTCTCTCCTGGTTCTCTAATCCTTGCAAAGCTACACAAATTGTCAGTAGGGAACTAACATTTGGAATGTTCTAGGCAGTAATGGGCCCTGTATCATGCAGAGACTTGACATCTTTGAGAGATTAGCAACTGTGTTAAACTAGAACTTTTATATCAACACTGCAGCTGTTTGGGGGGACAGGGTTGAGGGTTTTTGTTATTGTTTTAGTTTTTTTATTGGTTTTTGGTTTTTTGTACTGATAAAAATACTAAAGTATGACATCCTCATTGAGATGGTACTAGGGTCATAAAATGTACTACAATTTCACTTTCCTGTGCATTTATCTTAGAGTCTCTTAGACTCATAAAATGCTCTTTTCATAGAAAGAGCAGATTTTATTTGAGTCTTCTGGATTCTAGTGATGTTTCTTCTTACCTCAATCATGAGCTGCTCTAGTCTCTTTACTCCCTTCTGCTTGTCATCTCATTACTCCTACTCATATTCCCTTGTGTCTCACTTAATATTTCCCCATTCTCTTTAAAACACCTTCTTCAGATATTTGTTAACACTATACCCTACTTCATCTGTACATAAGTAGGTCTTCTCCCAAGTCGTGATTAGTCAGAATTGTGATTATGTAAGTGTTTCTCCTATTACCTAACTGCTAATTGTAGATAACTTTCTAGGAAGGCAGAAAATTGAGTTACAGATTTAGCAAGAATATACCAAAGAGGAAGGGAAAATGTATTTTTCAGGTCAATTGAATTTTTGTATAGATTTTCATGCACAAAAGCCCACAAGTTTCTCTGTCAGTTATATTGCCACTTCCAGAATTGCTGAAGTTTATTATACCAAGTAGTACTCTTCCATTCCCCACCTACTAGTGTCACTGATGTTATAGTTTTAGGGCACCAGGAATTATATCAGTCTGAGTCCCTTTCCTATGAACCCATTATAAGCTGTTGCCTTCTCTTTGCCCCAGCCATCTTCTCCTACTATATATATTCTGTACCTGTTCCAGTCTCCTCTGGCTGAGAGGCCCTACTCCATCTCTCCTGTTATGGATTAAATGTTTGTATCTCCCAAAAATTCATATATGGAAGTTCTAACCCCCAACGTGGGGGTTTGGAAATGGGGGTCTTTGGAAGATAATTAGGTTATGATGAGTTTGTGCCCTTAGACGAAGAGACACCAATGATTTTGCTATCTCTCTCAGCCTTATGAGGAGGCAGTGAGAAGGTAACTATCTGCAAGTCAGGAAGGGAGTTCTTATTAGAAAGCAAATCATAAGGGTTAAGGGGTAGTGGAAAGGGAGGTGGGCAGGGGGTTGGGGTAACTGGGTGACGGGCACTGAGAGGGGCATTTGACAGAATGAGCACTGGGTGTTACATTATATGTTGGCAAATTGAACTCCAATAAAAAAGTAAATAAATAAATAAAAAGGAAAAAAAAAAAAAAGAAGGCAAATCACGGGCAGCCCAGGTGGCTCAGTGGTTTAGTGCTGCATTTGGCCCCGGGCCTGATCCTGGAGACCCTGGATCGAGTGCCATGTTGGGTTCCCTGCCTGGAACCTATTTCTCCCTCTGCCAGTATCTCTGCCTCTCTCGGTCTCTCATGAATCAATCAATCTTTAAAATAAATAAATAAATGTTTTTAAAAAAAGGAAGAAAGAAAGCAAATCACTTTGCACCTTGGTTTTGGTCTCTTTACTACCAGAAATGTGAGAGAAATAAATTCCTGTTGTTTAAGTTACACAGTTTGTGATATTTTGTAGAGTAGCCTGAGCAGGCTAATGAACCTCCTTTCTACATTTAATCAGACAAGGTGAGTTTTATGAGAATAGAAGAATGTTGAGAAGAAGCACTTGAAAAATATCAACATTTAAGGAAAAGGCAAAGACCAAAAAGACATGGAATGAAGTTAAAAAGGCATGGTCCTATAAAAATAATTGTGTAAGAGAATTTCAGGAATTAGGGAGTTTAGGAACTTCTGGCAATAGGTAGGCTAACCTCCATTAAAAAAAAAGAACTATAGAGCTGAATAAAATTATTGAAAACAAATTTAGGGCTCTGGAAATCAACAAAAGGAAAAAAACACATTAAGAAGTATTTATTCTTGGAAAAACTGCTACAGCTTCAAATGAGATCAGTGGGACTCTGTGGCCTTCTTGGCTGGGCCATTCCTGTCACCCTTCTCCCACTTCCCAGCAGAGTCAAGGAGAGCTGTTATTTTATCATTGTATCTGAGAATCCCTGCAGCTTTGTTGAGAAAGTTTGATTTCAGGTGCAAGGTAGAATTGGTTGCTAATTTATTGACTAAAGTGGTAAACTTGATCAAAATAAGTAAGAAAATTTTTATCTTTGCTAGCCTAAGTTTGTGGTCCTGGTTGGAGAAAGTGGCAGTCTAATCAGCAATTCAACAAGGATATCCTGTCAACGAGAGAGCCACAGAAAGGCCGGACAAGCATTCTACATATTTCTCACTGTCTGAGAAACTGCATGCATGTGGAGAAGATACTGGAAAGAGCCTATAATTCCAGTGAAGGCAAGGGAGACTTGAAAATAGGCTTAAATTTGAATGTACCCCCAAAGTCATACAAACTAAATGGGCAGAGGGTATAGAAGCTTTATGGGCTTTGGGTGTTTGAGCACAATTTCTGTCTAACTCACTGACTCATCATTAGCTATGCAGAGACAGGGAAATCCTTAAAATCTAAACAGAGATATCAATAGCAACATACTGCAGTGAATATAGATTTTGCAGTTTATGTTTGGCTAGTTATTTTTTTTAACCATTTCAGAAAAATAAGTCAGAATTCAGAGTTAATAACAATGTATTATTGAAAATGTGCCATCAATATATGAGATATATGGGGGAGGGAGGCAGTTAATAGAAAATGTATAGAAAATGATGCTGAGTGAAATTCAAATGTTGAATTTGTCAGACAAAAAATTCAAAAGTAAACTATGCCTAGAGAATTAAAGGAAATGTGACAACAATGACTTCAGAGGGACTCTCTCTAGAAAAATGAGAACTATTTAAAAAAGAAATTCTAGGGGCAGCCCGGGTGGCTCAGTGGTTTAGCGCCACCTTCAGTCCAGGGTGTGATCTCAGGGACACGGGATCCGGTCCCACATCGGGCTCCCAGCATGGAGCCTGCTTCTCCCTCTGCCTGTGTCTCTGCCCGCCCCCCCATGTGTGTGTGTCTCTATGAATAAATAAATAAAAAATCTTTAAAAAAAGGAAAAAATTCTAAAGTTGACATGTACAGTAACTGAAATAAAAATGCACTAGATGGGTTCTGTAGAAAATCTGAAGTAGGAGAAGAGAAAAGAATCAATATACAGGAATGCAGGAAGGAAGATATAAAGAATAATCTAATACAAAGAATAGTGAGAAAAAGATTAGAGGAAAATGATAAGAGTTTCAGAGACCTGCAAGACAGTATCAGTCATATCAGTATCTGTAGAGTCGAAGTTCCAGAGAAAGGAAGAGGAGAGAAAGTAACAAAATTTTTTTTTTGAAAAAATAATGGTCATAAATTTCCCAAATTTGATAATTATTAATCTACTGATCCAAGAAGTTTGACAAACACCAAGTATTATAAATACAATAATAATCATACCTAGAAGCACCATAGTCAAATCAAAGAGAAAAACCTTGAAAGCAGCAAGAGGAAATGGCTCATCACATTCAGAGGTGCAACAATACAATTGATGGTGGACTTCTCATCAAAAACAGTGAAAGCTGGAAAGCAGTGGGATGGCATATTCAAAGGGCTGACAGAAGGGGAAAAATTATTACCTAAGAATTCTATGTCCAGTAAAAACTATTCCTCAAAAATGAAGATTAAATAAAGGTATCCACATTTTAGAAAACCAGAATTTTTTGCTGAAGGTGGCGCTAAACTGCTGAGCCACCCCGGGCTGCCCAGCAAATATTTTGAAACACAAAAGAAGGAAGAAGGAAAAGTAGAACAAAAATGACATGAGATATATAGAAAAGACTGCAAACTGACAGGTGAAAACCTAACCATGTAAAAAAAATACATTAAATATCAAACTTTTAACTACTGCAAAAGGCAGAGATTGTCAGACTGAATGTAAAGAAATTAACAGCTATATTACTTCACAAGACATATACTTTAGATTCAAAAACACAAATAGGTCAAAAATACAAAGAGTAAAAACTATACTACACAAACAGTAAATATAAGAAAGCTGGAGTAACTATATGACAAAATAGACTTTAAGAAATATCACAACAGGGATGCCTGGGTGGCTCAGCAGTTTAGTGCCTGCTTTTGGCCCAGAGCATGATCCCGGAGTCCTGGGATCTTGTCCCACATCAGGCTCCCTGCATGGAGCCTGCTTCTCCCTCTGCCTATATTTTTGCCTCTGTGTGTGTGTGTGCGCACGTGTGTGTGTTTCTCATGAATGAATGAATGAATGAATGAATGAATAAGATCTTAAAAAAGAAAAAAAAAAGAAAAAAATATCACAACAGGGACACCTGCATGGCTCAGTCAGTTAATCATCCAACTCTTGATTTAGGCTCAGGTCATGATCTCAGGGTTGATTGAGTCCCACATCAGTCTCTATGCTGAGCATGGAACCTGCTTAGGATTTTCTCTCTCTCTCTCTCTCTCCCTCCACCCCTTTCTTCCTACCACAAGAGATAAATAGATATTTCATAATGATAAAATGGTTAATATATTAGGAAGATAGAGCAATTACTT
Organism: Nyctereutes procyonoides; assembly: GCF_905146905.1. Taxonomy (NCBI): domain Eukaryota; kingdom Metazoa; phylum Chordata; class Mammalia; order Carnivora; family Canidae; genus Nyctereutes; species Nyctereutes procyonoides. Next base: position 66,359,548 of record NW_026575140.1, on the reverse strand, counting down.
ATGTATGTGCATATAAGAAAAAGTCTCAAAATACATTATGCAAAAAGTAATATTTGAAAAGAGAAGTGGTAATTTAATGATTACAGTAACATATGTGAAACCTCCTAAACATAAAATCAGCAAGGCTGTAGGACTGAATGGCACCATAAATTAACATGGCCTAAATGGCATATAGAACATTCCAAACAATAGCAGAATATGTACAGTTTCCAAGTACAAATGGAAAATTCTTCAGTTTATACAATATTCTAAAACACGAAACTAAAGTCCCTATAAATGGAAAAGAATTAAATTGGTACAAAGTTTATTCTCTAATCACAACTAAACCAAATTAGAAGTTAACCTAAAAATTTTTGTAAATCTTTAAATATTTGGGGGATTAAACAGCACACTTCTAAACAACCCACATTTTGAAGGAAAAAAATCACAAGAGTAATTAGAAACATCTTTAATTGAGTTAAAAAGAATATAATCTTTTGATGCAACTAAATCAGTAATTAGAAGGAAATTTAATATTTTATAGGCTTATAATAGAATCAAAGAAATAAAACCAATAATTAAGCTTCCATCTTAAGAAGTTACAAAAAGAGGGGCACTCGGATGGTGTGGTGGATTAAGTGAATGACTTAGTTTCGGCTCAAGTTGTGATCTCAGGATGGTGAAATTGAGCCCCCACACTGGGCTCTGTGCTCAGTGTGGAGTCTGCTTAATATTCTCTCTCCCTTTCCCTCACTCCTTACCTGTCCCCTCACCTTTCATAAATAAATAAATCTTAAAAAAAAAGAAGTTACAAAAAGAAGAGCAATTCAAACTCAAAAAAGGATGACATAATGAGTATCAGAGCTGAAATCCATAAAATGGAAAAAAAATTAAAAATCAAAAGCTAATTCTTTGAAAAGAAAAAAAATGATAAACCTTCTTTGCTATCTGGCAATGAAATGACATAAAAGAGATCAAACTACATGATTTCATTATATAAAGCTTAAAAACAGGTAGAACTAACCTACAGGGGTAGGAGTAAGAATAATGATTGCTTTTGTGGATGAGAGAGTAGTGATTAGAAAGAGGCATGAAGGAAAATGTGTAGGAGTCTGTAATAATTTCTTGCAGTAGTTGTTGTAGACTGTGGTTACACTGGTGTGTCCATACTTTAAAGATTCACGAAACTGTACACTTATGAACTGTGCACATTATACTTCCACAAATATTTTGTTAAAATTACAAAACATGTGGTTTTAAAGAAGAATAACAATTGAGGAATAACAATTGAGGAGAGAAGGAAAGAACTAGAAGAGAAAACTTATACAACATCCAAGAGTGACAAAGAGCTGGAAATAGAAAAGAGATTAAAAGATAAGGCCATTAAAACTCATGAAAAATTTATTCAAGTGACAACCTTGAACAATTCTGTAACTACCACAGATATTTAATGAGTAGTTGTTTATCTGCCCACGAAGCAAACACCAAGACCAGACAGCTTTATGGATATGTTCCATCTATCTTGAGAAACAGAAAAGTTTCATCTTCTACAACTTTCCAGAGAATAAAAGAAATTGTACACATAAATGCAAACTTGACATATAACACATAGACCAGTGGAAAACAAGACAGAAAGATTAGACTCTTCAATAAATGTACTGTGACAACTGGGAACCAAAGTTCCGAGGGAACAGAACTAAGCAGAGAGGACAAAACAATCTCAGAAATTAAACACAATGCTCTTTCATGCTTTTCTCCAAAAGCAAGTATTCTCATTGTTATTTTCACAATTTTGGCCATACTTCAGCATTGCAGCGGATCAGTATATTCAGACATAAATCCAATACTTAGAGTAAGGAAACCACTTTTGTAATCATTGAATCATGGCTGGAGTCAATGTAGCTGTCGTTGCCAGGACATTTTTATTTATTTATTCCAAGTGAATATTCACTAGAGAATCTTTCTAGATTTTGTTTTGTTGTAATTCCTATTGGAATACTGTATCTGTAGTGCTGTGTGTTTAAGACAGCTTTGCCATTGCCATGATTCTGCAGCTCCTCAGATACCTTGCCATGGTTGGACTGAGTCTCTGTGGGACAGAGCCCTCTGGTGATCTTAGGGTATCTGAGCTCTAGGAGAGTTACTTGAATTGATTTACACCAAAGTTGTGGTTTCCAAGCAGAATAATATGTAGTTTTATAAGAAAACTATACCTCTTAATACATACAAAGAGTAAAAAGAAGCTATAAGTAATAAATAATTGAAGGCAAGTACAGTCTCTGATTTGGAGACTAGTGAGACCTGAAAGGATTACATTTCTGTTTAAACTTCATGGCCTCACTATCTGTAGAGAAGAAAACAGGAAAATTAACAGGTTTTCATCTATGGAGAAAAGAGCCAGCCCTTGCATGATTGTTACAGTTAGATTTCTATTCAAAACAGCTGTAATTTAGTTATTTAGAAATTATTATGTGTGATATCTGCAGAACAAACAGATAAAAACCCCAGAACTGCCAGTCAGTTATTGCCCATGGAATTTTAATTAAATTAGGTTACATTTCAGTCCATTTATCAAAGAATATGCCATTTATATTTTGGGAAAGATAAGCCTTATCAAATATAATATAAAAGAAATTCATCTCAAAACCCTGAAGGCCCTTATTGGGTCCTGTTGGATGGAAGAACCACCACAGAGCCTCATAGGATATGCCTGAGTGTACAGTTCAGGAAAGGCTATCACTTGATCAATGAAACCTTGTAGGAAAAACAGAGGAACTGCGCTTTCTGAGCCTGGCAGCTAAGCAAACAATCATTCTACTTCATAAAAGGGATGTGACAAAATTGATCAAGGCCATTCTGAAGTTTACGGAGCTACAGTGTTTGCACAAAGGGCGAACACCTGAGCTCTGTTATAAATGAAACATCAGTTGGACGGGTGGGCAAATGTGGAGACACAGACATGCCTAGAGCAGATGAGGCATTAGGGCAGGCACTTGACCTCCTGGTACAAAAGCAGCAAGGTTAAATTTGTCCCTTCTCAACTGAAGGGACAGTGAATTGCCAAATCCCTCCAAATCCACAGTACTTCTTGCAACCTTGTTTTCCTCTTCATTTCTCGGCCACCACCCAAGCTCAGGCCCTCGTTGGCTTTTGTTTGCCATATTGGTTTGGAATGTGGTAATGGTCTCATTTCTGTTATTGCTGCATTTTATACAAGTGCTGAAATACTTTATTAGAGTTCATGTTACACATTCTGATCATGTTGTATCTGTTGTCCAAAAACGTTCCATGCCTCTTTTTTTTATTCCTTCACATAATCCTCATATTCTAGCATAGTCTCACCTTATTCTCCCCAAATGGGACTACTTGAAGTGTGAATGTGATTGGAAGGTCCCTATCTTCTTTGCAAATCAATAATCTACTCACCCTTTAAGGCTTATTTCATTTGCCTTCTTTTGTTTATTTCCCTGACAGTCTCCAAAGCCCAGACTACCTCACTTCTTTATCTATAAAGCTGATCATACATCATTCTTTTTACTTATGTATATGTCTATTTCTGCTCCTAAAAGTAAGGACCTTGAATTCATGGGATGCCTCATTCATTGGAATCCCCAATACCTACCACAGTTCTTAGCAAATAGAATGTTTAATAAATGGTTATCCAATTGAACTGAAAATAATACCAAGTGGATTTTTTTTTTTCCCCTATCTGAATCTGAAAACTTCTTGTGCTGGGTGAACTTCCTGCCCCAAGAAACTCTATGGGGAAGAGATTCTATCTCCTTTTAATGAAGTTGAAATTGGCTTGCTTTCCCAGGTCACTGGGGCACCAAAGATTAGACTATGACTCAGGATTCACCAATTTGATACCCACCCTGTCCTTCAGAGGAGGGAGAAATCACGGAGAGCTCTAAGAGCCATAGGTCATACAAGATCTAGTTGCAGGCAATGGTGCCTGTTGCAGCAGTATACTGCCATGCCAAATGTGTTGAGACTATTTTGTGACATGATTTGGGGCACTGTTGCGGGTTTCTCTCATTCTTATCCTCAGCTCTTCTGGAGATTCGCTGGCAGATTCAGTTCTTTTTACTTAACTTGGGCAAAGTCAGTTTCTGTTCCTTGTAATAAAAAGAAACTTCATGGATACAGAAGATATTGCTTCACACCCTGGTGGCTCTGATCAAGTCTTTCTCTTTATTTAGAATGTCCTGTTTTGCCTAAATGTTCTCACTTATCCTTAAAGATCCATCAAAAAAGTCATCATCCTCATACACATTAAGTAGGAAGGATCACACAGTGATCATACTTGATGTTCTCTCTCTCTTACCCTTTCTCTGTCTCCCTTGATTCCTCTCTCCTCCTCCTCTCTCCTTTTCTGATTTGAACCCCCAACCATTTGCTTTCTTTATTATGCCCTCTTACAGTATTTGCTATAGTCATACAAAAAATATATTTGTTTTATGTGAACTTGGATTTATCTGTTTGAGGGCAAAGATTGGGTTTTATAGTATAGTATGCTCATAAATAAGTAATAGTTGCCTCTCTGGGGGAAAGAGTGCATGTCGATCTATATCTATCTATACATAGATATAAATAAACATAGATCTGTTTATATGTACAGAATTTTATATATGCATACAAGCTTATTAAAATTTAACTGATATACAGAATGTATAAATACAATTTATAGATAATAAAATATATAACTTTATTGTAAATTCCACATAACCAATTAATTCTCAGATAGTCTGATTTTTGCCAAACTCTTGTATCCATAACCAAACTATGCCTGCAATTAATAAGAATATTTCTGACATGAATGTTGGCTAATATTTTATATTAATGAATAAGATGAAAGGGAAACAAGGTAAGTATGTTGGAACTTTACTCATTTTTCAATGACATGAGTGACTACATTCCTGATTTGAATAACAGTTGAATACTGAGGAAGTGTTTTTTCAATCTTTTTTTTTTTTTTTTAAGATTTTATTTATTTACTCATGAGAGACACACAGAGAGAGGCAGAGACAGGGCAGAGGGAGAAGCAGGCTCCATGCAGGGAGTCGATCCCAGATCTCCAGGATCACACCCTGGGCTGAAGGCGGCGCTAAACCACTGAGCCACCCGGGCTGCCCGTATTTTCTCAATCTTTTGTGCTATATACAATGTTACAGTTATAGACGTTACATACTTTTTAAAAAAGATTTTATTTATTTGAGAGAGAGGGAGGGAGAGAAAGAGGGAGTGAGCACAGGTGGAGACGGAGAAGCAAACTCCCGGCTGAGCAGAGGACCCTATTATCTAGAACCTATTATCTAGATCATGATCTGAGCCAAAGGCAGACGCTTATGGACTAAGCAACCCACACACCCTAGACATGACAGAATTTCAAGTTTAATCTGTACTATAGATATTTTCTGTGTAACATTCTTAAAACTAGACAACCAACAAACAATAAATCACACCCTGAACTGCAGTATTTGCCTATTTCCATGGTGTAAGTACTCCTGGCATGGCTGATTTCAGACTATAAAGGTAATTCCACTCAAGGCAAAGTTAGAAAACTACATGCAGTAGCACGTGATTACTTCCACTCTAGAGATTCAATAGATACAAATGATATTCAAGAACAAAGACAACAGTAAAATGCATAAAAATTAGGGAATAATGATTTTTGAGTGCTCTTTTAACTTATTCAAAGGTAAGTTTATATAATTTAATTTTTCACATGACTATTTAGCCAGCTAACAAAACTCCTGAAAATTTAACAATTGATTCTTAGGAGATTGTACAAGTTACCTTCAGCATACCATTGAATTAGTGTTGTTCCAGACAACACTACAAGGCACTATGGGAATATATAGTAGGTGCTCAAAAAACACTAATTTAAATATAATTTGATGGTTTGGCATATATCAGAGCAGAGCTTATCATCTTTAGGCCCTGCCAGGATAATTTCAATAAGTACACAATGTGAATTTTCTCTAGGCTCTGCGACCCAAAGAGTGTATCAGATTACCACTAACTTCCTAAAATTCCAACTTCCTAAAATTCCTTAGAGATTACAGGGAGAAAGAGAGAGAGTCTTCTCCATCACTTACCTTGAAACCAGCACAGCCGTAGGCTTCCCATAAAGAGAGCAGCATGCTGGCCTTGTATTCTTGCAGGGCTCCTGATAATCACATGTCCCTTGAAGTTTCTTGGTGCTATTTTTGGATTATCACTGGGAGTTCTAAATACCATAGACCTCAGACATTTGAGTTCAGAGGGTTCCAAAGATAGTATATAACTTGTTAAAATTTTGCAACCAGCAGACCTATATTAAAATCCCATTTTACCCTTATGAGTTTTATAATCTGAAGTAACTCATTAACCTAAGTGACTTTCCTCACTAAGTGAGAACAAAACTATTATAAGAAATCAGAAAAAAAAAAATCAGCTAGGTAAAAATGATGCAGGCCCAGGGATTCAGTTTTTTTTTTTTTTTAATAGACTGGGCATATGCAAAGATACTATGGTGCCCCCTTTACCCCAGCCCTAACACTAAAACACTGTTCTTATTAAGGAAGAAAACATTTTATTTGTAACTCTCAATGATCTCTCCCCCTTCTTCCTCATCAGCCATAGCACTTTATTATCTAGATAACATGTTTTATCTAATTAAATGCAGTTCTGCCTTGTCTTTTAATTGCTTCCTATTTGTAAATCTTGCTTCCCCACTTCATCTTGCTCACCATCACATCACACATCCACTCCAGGTTAGATTGTAATTTCCTGAGGACTGCAATCTAGCATAAAAATTACTTATAGACTTTTGGCAGCTTATACTGTCTGATAAGGGTTTAGACACATGGACATCAATAATTATTTGCAAAAATTTATTCCCTAATCCTGGGGCAGAAGTAAAAGTACTCCTAAATAAGTCCTTTAGGTTTTGCAAGCTAGAGTTGTGACTCTTGGAGAGCATCTAGCTTCAATTCCAAAGAAGCTGGAGGTAATGATATTGGATAAGAGATTGTCTTACTTGCTTCATTACCCAACAAATTAGCAGTAGAGCAGAACAGATAACCCCAACTCTGAATCCTTTCTACTTGGCAACTAAACCACATCACCAAAAGAGGCAAGGACCCAACACAGATTTTTTTTAAGAAAGATAAATGAATATTTTCCTCAACTTTTCCTTTTTTACCATGATCTTTCCTACAAACTATAAAAATGTCAAGGAGAATTTAAAACAATAATCAGCACTTTGTTGGCATATATAAATGAGGAATCATGTTATATGAAAGATATTCTGATGATTTTCACATTAATTAAAAAAATCAAAACTGAATATAATGAGCCTGCTGGTGAAAATATAATTTATATATAGTCCACTTGCAGCAAGTAATAATAATCTATGATGCTAATACTTCAAACCATGTCCCTGAGCACCTTCAAAAAATTAAAAGTCACATTCTCTGTTATTAAAGCTTACATACTGGGATGCCTGGGTGGCTCAGCGGTTGAGTGTCTGACTTTGGCTCAGGGTATGATCCCGGGGTCCTAGGATCAAGTCCCACATCAGGCTCCCTGCATGGAGCCTGTCTTTCTCTCTCTCTCTTTCTCTCTCTCTGTCTTTAATGAATAAATAAATAAAATCTTTAAAAAATAAAAAAAAATAAAAAATAAAGTTTACATATAAATTCACAAGGCTAATTTTATTTATTTTTCATTTCTTTTTATTTTTTATAGTGATATGATTTACTCACAATATATCCTAATTTCCCAGTTTAATAAGTTTTAATAATAATCAAAGGCATCCATATAATTACCAAGAGAAGTATAGAGTATCTCCATGATTCCAGTAAGTTTACTAACAATCCTTTGTAGCCAAAGCTCTCCCAAAAGGAATTACTTTCTGACTAAACAAAGGTTTGTTTTATCTCTTCTAGAACTCCACATATTGGGATCATACAATGTATACCATTATCTCTGTTTTTTTTTTTTTAACTCAGAACCATGTCTAAGAGATTTAATCGTATCTTGTGTATATCAGTTGTTTATTCGTTCAATTGATAAGTAGTATTACACGATGAACATAAGTTTATTCTCCTCTTGATGGACATTCAAGTTGTTTCCAGGTTTTGACTATTATGAATAAAGCCACATAAAATATTCTTGCAAAAGTCATATTGTAGAGATTAGCTTTCCTTTCTCTCAAATATATTTATCAGAGTGGAATTGCTAAATTGTAAGACAGATATATACCATTAATATTGTAAGAAACTGGAAACCATTCCCCAAAATTGTTGTACCTCTTCCACACTCCCACCAACACTGGGTGGAAATTTCAATACCTCCTCATCCCTGTCATTGGTCTTGTCAGACTCTTAGTTGGTTTGAAATGGTTTGAAATGATTTCAGGGCAGCCCAGGTGGCTCAGCGGTTTAGCACCGCCGCCTTCAGCCCAGGGCCTGATCCTGGAGACCCAGAATCGAGTCCCATGTCGGCTCCCTGCATGGGGCCTGCTTCTCTGTCTGCCTGGGTCTCTGCCTCTCTCTGTGTGTGTCTCATGAATATAAAAATAAAATCTTTAAAAAAAAAGAAGTGATTTCAAATTTGGGGTTTTTTTTTTTTGCATTTATGTGCTAATGATATTGAACATCTGGTTATGTGCTTAGTGGCCATTCTTATATCTTTGGTGAAATACCTGCTCAAAATTTTGGGTCACTAAAATTTTTTTATTGTGAAAAATTTACACACTGCAAAATATGCCATTTTAATCACTCTTTTTTTTAAGATTTTATTTATTTATTCATGAGAGACACAGAGAGAGGCAGAGACATAGGCAGAGGAAGAAGCAGACTTCCTGCATGATGAGCATGATGTGGGACTTGATCCCAGAACCCCAGGATCATGACCTGAGCCAAAAGGCAGACGCTTAACCACTGAGCCATCCAGGTGCCCCCATTTTAATCACTCTTAAGTATACACTTATATCGTGTTAATTATAATCACAATGTTGTGCAATTATCACCACTGTCTACTTCTCAAAGTGTTTCATCAGCCCAAACAGAAACTCTATAACCACTAAACATTAATAATTTATCTTCTGTTTCCTTCAGCCTCTGGTAACATCTAATATAGGTTTTGTCTCTATGAATTTGTCTATTCATTTCATACAAGTGGAATCATACAGTATTTTTCCTTTTGTGTCTGGCTTATTTCATTTAACACAATGTTTTCAAGGTTCATTCATGGTGTAGCATGTATCAGAATTTCATTCCTTTCTATGGCTAAAAAATATTCCATTGTGCATATCATATTTTGCTTATCCATTATCTAGGGACATTGTCCTTGTTTCTACTTTTTGGCTATTGTTACTAATACCATTTTCTTTTTTATTGGGTGTAACTAAAAATTTCTGAGTCACATGGTAAATCTATGTTTAGCTTTTTGAGGAGCCAGCAAACTGATTCCTACAACAGCTTCACTACTGGACATTCTCACAGTGATGTATGAGGGTGCCAATTTCTCTACATCCTCACCAACAGTCATTATTATTATTATTACTATTGCCAATCTTGTGGGCATAAAGTGTTATCTCATTGTGATTTTTATTTGCATTCCCCTAACAACTGATTATGTTGAACATTTTTTTCACATTCTTATTGGCCATTTGTGTATCTTCTTTAGAGAAACATCTAGTCTCTCTACCTCTACCATTTTAAAAAATATTTGTTGTTCAATCATAGAAGTTCCTTGTATAATCTGAATATTAAGCCCTTATCAGATACAAAATTTGTAAATATTTTCTCCCAATCTGTCGGTTGTCTTTTCATTTTCTTGATAATGTCCTTTGATGCATAAATGTTTTCAGTTTTAATGAAGCCCAATTTATTTTGTTGTTGCCTATATTTTGATGTCATATCTAAGAATGCATTGTCAAAATGAAAGTTATTAAGATTTTCCCTTATGTTTTCTTCTAAGATTTTTATGATTTTAACTATAATATTTAAGTCATTGCCTAACTTGAGGTAATTTTTCTATGTAGCATGAAGCAGAGGTCCAAATTCATTCTTTTGCATGGGAAAATTCAGTCATCCCAGGTCTATTTGTTGAAGATACTATTCTTCCCACATTGAAAAGAACCGGCACCCTTGTCAAAAATCAAATGGCCACAGATGCACAGGTTTATTTCTAGACTCTCAATTATATTCCATTGGTCAACTTGTATATGTCTAATCCAGCACCACACTGTTTTGATTACAGTGGCTTTGTAGTAACTTTTGAAATTGAGAAGGGATCCAACAAATTTGCTCTTCTTTTTCAAGACTGTTATCAGTGGAATTCCATAAAATCTTGAATATTGGTTTTTCCATCTCTTCAAAAACGCTGTTAGAATTTTTTTTTAAATTTTTATTTATTTATGATAGTGACAGAGAGAGAGAGAGAGAGAGAGGCAGAGACATAGGCAGAGGGAGAAGCAGGCTCCATGCACCGGGAACCCGATATGGGATTCGATCCCGGGTCTCCAGGATCGCGCCCTGAGCCAAAGGCAGGCACCAAACCGCTGCACCACCCAGGGATCCCCACGCTCTTAGAATTTTGATAGAAATTGCAGTGAATCTCCATAGATAGGTTTGGGTAACATTGATATCTTAACAAGATTAAATCTTCCTACCCATGAACATAGGACTTCTTTCTTCTTTCAGAAATATGTTGTAGTTTTTAGCATATAAATCTTTTATTTCCTTCATCAAGTTATTCCTGTTTATTTTTACATACTACTATATATATTTTTAAAGATTTTATTTATTCATGAGAGACAGAGAGAGAGAGAGAGAGAGAGAGAGAGAGAGAGAGAGGCACAGACACAGGCAGAGGGAGTAGCAGTCTCCATTCCAAGCAGGGAGCCTGACGTGGGTCTCAATCTAGAGTCTCCAGGACCACACCCTGGGCTGAAGGCAGTGCTAAACCACTGAGCCACCCGGGCTGCCCTATATACTACTATAAATAGAACTTCTTTATTAATTTTCTTTTCAGCCTATTCTTTGCAGGTGTACAGAAATACAAGCGATTTTTGTATGTTGATATTACACCCTACAACTTTGCTCAATTCATTTATGATCTTTAGGAGCTTTGTTGTGGATTATTTGGGACTTTCTATATAGAGGGTCATATTAGCTGTTATAGAGATATTTTTACTTCTTTCTCTGCAATTTTGATGTTCTTTATTTCTTTAACTTGTCTAATTGCACTGGCTACAACTTCCAGTACAGTGTTGAATGGCATTGGGAAAGTGGGCATCTTTGTATTGCTCCTGATCTTGCAAAGTTTTCATTCTTTCACCATTGAGGTCATCTGTGACTTTTTAAATGCTCTTCATTATGTTGAGGAAGTTTCTTTCTATTCCTAGTTTTATGAACTTGTTTTATTATGAAAGGTGTTGAATTTTGTAAAATGCCTTTTATTTTTTGTCAGTTGAGAGAATCTTATACTTATTTCTCCTCTTTTCTATTAATGTAGTGTGTTAAACTGATTGATTTTATTATTTTGAATCACTTTTGCATTACTGGGATAAATCCCACTTGGTCATAGTGCATCATCCTTTTATTACGCTGTTGGGTTTGATGTATTAGTATTTTGTTGAGACTTTTTGAATTCATATTCATAGAACATTCACCTACTATTTTCTTCTGATGTCTTTATCTGGCTTTGATATCAAGGGTATGCTGGCCTCATAGAGTGAGTTGAAATTATTCCCTCCTCTTCAATTTTTTGGAAGAATTTGAGAAGGATTGTGTTAATTCTTCTTTAAATGTTTGGTAAAGTTCACTGGTGAAGTCATCTGGTCCTGGACTTTTCATTCTGAGAAAGTTTTCATTCCTGATTTTATCTATTTTGTTGTTGTTGAAGTCCTGTTGAGATTTTCTAATTTTTAATTCAGTTTAGGTAATTTGTGTGTTTTTAGAAATTTTTCCTATTTCATCTGAGTTATCTAATTTTTGGGGTAGAATTGTTCACAGTATTCTCTTTTAATTCTTTTTATTTCTGTAAGGTAGGCAGTAATGCCTATACTTTTGTTTCTGACTTTAGTTGTGTCTCCTTTTTTAAATTTGTCATTCTAGCTAATGGCTTGGAAGTTTGGTCAATATTTTCAAAGACACAACTCATTTTCATTGCTTTTTCTCTATTGTTTGTTCTCTATTTTATTTATCTCATTCTGACCTTTATTATTTCCTTCCTTGTGCTAGCTTTACATTTTTCTAGTTTCTTGAAGTGTAAAGTTAGCTTGCTGATTTGAAATGTTTCTTTTTCAGCATCAGTGTTTACAACTAAATAATAATATGTAAGTGCAAAATATATATATACAAATATATATACAATATATATAGTATGCAAATATATATTCAAAAATATATATACATATATGTGTGTGTATATAACCATATATAATTTTATGCATATATGTGTGTGTGTGTATATATATATATATATATGTATATATATATATATATATCACTATGTATATATACATAGAAGATGTAATGCCTTAGCATTACTCTTTCTACATTCCCAGATGTTTTGGCATGTTGTGTTAGGTGGTATTTTTATTTTCATTTAGTTCAAAATGTTTTTTAGTTTCCCTTAAGATTTCTCATTTGGCTCAATAATTATATGGAATTGTATTGTTTCATTTCCATAACTTTGGGGATGTCCAAATATCTTTGGGGATTGTCCAATTTCCCTTTCTGGTGTTGATTTCTAGTTTAATTCCAGTGTGGTTTGAGACTATTTTTTTATGATTTCTATTCTTTTACATTTGTGTTTCATGGGCAAGAATGTGTTCTATCTTGGTTAATGTTGAGTTTGAGATAAAAGTGTATTCTATTTTGTGAAAGAGTATTCTATAAATGTCAATTAGATCAAGTTGACTGATAGTGCTGATCAGTTCAACTATATTCTTTGTGATTTTCTGACTGGTTGAGCTGTCAATTACAGGAAAAAAAGTACTGATATCTACAACTATGACAGTGAATTTGTATATTTCTCCTTTCACTTCCCTCAACTTTTGCTTCATGAATTTTGACACTATGCTGTCAGATGCATACACACTTAAGATTATTTCTTCTTGGAGAATTTACCTTTTGTTATTATGTGACACCCTTCCTTTACCTGATAATTTTTCTTGTTCTGAAATTTGCTTTGTTTGAATTAATATAACTACTCCAGCTTTCTTTTGATTAGTGGTAACATGATACATCTTTCTGCAACCCTTTACTTTTACCCTAAGTCTTTACAGTTAAATTGAATTTCTTATAGATAAAACATAGTTTTGTCTCACATCTATTTTGACATTCTTGTCTTTTAATTGCTGCATTTAAAAAAATTTTAATAGTTTCACTACTGTTTCCAATATACATTTTAATAAATTTATTTATTTTTGATAAAATAATCCTTGATATTATTTATATTAGACATAATAAATTATATTCATATTAAATAGAAAAATATATTAAACATATATTATTAAATATATATTAAATAACATTATACTACATCATGTGTAATATAGCTACCTTATAATACAGAATTTCTAAATCCTTCCATTCCTCATGAGATTGCTGAAATTCATCTCACTTATTATCCACAGTCAATACATTATTATTAATTAAAACTTAAGTAAACTATTTTTTAGGTCAACTAAGAATAAAGAAAATTAGTATTTATTCCTGCCCTCTCATTATATTTATTGTGATATAGGTTAAAGAGTTATCAATATAATTTTACATGACCCTGAAGAATTATTTTAGCATTTCTTATAGCACACAAATAATGGCAATAAATTCTTTTAGTTATTATTATTGAAGGACAGGTTTACTATATCTATATTGATATAGAATTTTAATCTATAGTTAGAATTAATGAGTTTTTCTTTTAACACTTATTTTACTATACTATCTTGCTTGCATAGCTTCTGTAAGCTTTAGGCCCAACGTGGAGCTCAAACTCATGATCCTGAGATCAAGAGTCACATACCCTACTGACTGAGCCAGCCAGGTGGCTTTGCTTGCATAGCATCTGATGGGAAGTCTGCTGTAATTTTTTTTTCATCTTGTATAGGTAATGTCCCTTTCTCCAACCTTTGGTTTTTTAAAATATTTCTTCTGTGTGTTTGGCTTTATGTAGCTTGAACATGATATTCCTAGATGTAGTTTGTGTGTGTGTTTGGTTGGTTGGTTGATGTTTGGTTTTTATCCTTCTTGGTATTCTCTGACATTCCTGAATTTGTAATGTTGTCTTATCATTAATTCTGTAAAGTTCTTGGCCATTATTACTTCAAATATTTTTTCTGCTCTGTTATTTTTCTCTTCCTTCCAGTATTACAATATATTTGTAATATATATGTAATAGCTTTTGAAAATTTATTAAAAAATAAAGAAAATTTCTCAAAGATTTTGGATATTCTGTTTGGTTTTTTCTTCCAGAGTTTCTTGTTGCATTTCAGTTTTGAAAATTTCTATTGACTATTTTAAAGCTTATTGACCCTTTCCTCATCTGTATTGACTCTACTGATAATCCAATTAACTACATACTTCATTTCTGTTGGTGTTTCTGATTTATGGGATTTCCTTTTGATTCTTTCTTAGAGTTTCCATCTCTCTACTTATATTATTCACTTATTTTTGGATGTTGTCAACTATGGCTATTTAAAAATCTGATAATCACAACAACTATATTATATTTGATATTGGATTCTTGCTTTGTCTTTCAATACTATATTTTCTTCTTGCCTTTTATATGGTTTGTAATTTTTTGTTGAAAGCCAAACCTGTATTGGATAATAGGAACTGGGGTATGTCTCTTATGTGACGGTTTATGTTTATTTACCTAGGAGTTGAGCTGTACTTAATGTGGGCCAGAGCCTTGAAATTCTTCCAGTATCCTTGGCTTTGTTTCCCATCCTGATGTGGAGTTTTCCTAAGTACTTGTCCTCAGAGGGAGCATCCTGCAGCTCTTTCAGGTTTAAGTCCCTGTTATTGCTCTATAACCCTGTTAGTTTGATGTTAAAAAATAGGGATGGGGAGGGGCTGTGATTTAATCTCAAACTTTTAGTGGGCTTGTATCCAAGAGCTGTGACCTTCACAAATGTTTCTTCAGTAGAATAATTCTATCCTCCCACCAAGATGAGACAAGAAGGAGTTGGGCAAACTCTCATATTCCAGCTGAGATAACAGTCTGGTAAAGTCTATCCCCTTCAAATGGCAGCCTTTGTTTTGGAAATTTTTCTGAATTACTTCACAATGATAACTTTATCCAACCCCGTATTAGTACTACCAGGAAATCTTTCTTGGATCTTCATTATGAGAACCTGCTGATGTTCCTAGAGGTAACATCTACAAAGTTCAGCACATGAGCTTCTCCAGAGGATGCCTTAAGTGTCCCTTTGTTATGGTGTCTGGTTTCTCTCAGAGCACATAGTTAAAGCACACTCACAAGAGTGTTTGAGAATCATGATTCTCTGTATATCATGATGATCTCATTATTTAGAAGTGTTATATTGAATTCCAAATGTTTAAGGACTTCAAAGATCATATTGTTACTGATTTCTAATTTAATGCCAATTTCACAGAATATGTACTGTATGATTCAGTCTTTTGGCATTTATTCAGACATATTTTATGGCTCAGCATGTGATATTTTTACTTGAAATCAATGAATGCATATATTGAAATTGGGGGTGCTGTGTTCTATAAATGTCAATTTGGTCAAGTTATTTGTTCTATATCATTAATGATATTTTTGGCCTATCTCTTTTATCAATTAAAGAAAAATAGTTAATACATGTCTGAAAATAGATGTAGATTCTTCACCTTTTCCATAAAGTTTTGTCTGTTTTTCTACATGAATTTTAAGCTCTGTTATTTGATGTATATACATCTAGAATAGTTTTTTAACAGATGAGTTCATACTTTGTATTATTATAAATTAATCCTCCTTATTTTTGATAATATACTTTATCTCAAAGTCTACTTATTTGTATTAATGTGGCCATATCAGCATCATTTTGCATGATATAACTTTTTTCACCTTTATCTTTCAACTTATTTCTTAGCCTTAAAATCTCTTCCTTTTAACTTAAGAGTTAGTACATTTATACTTAATGTAAATATTAATACAGCCAGGCTTAAGTCTCTCATCCTCCTGTTTAGTTGTAATTTGATCTATCTGTGTAGTTCCTCTATTTCCCTTTCCTGCTTTCTTTTTAGTATACCTTTAATTCTTTTTATTATATTGTATCTCTTTTACATTTTAATGCTCAGTGGTTGCTATAGAGATTTTGCTATGCATCTTTCAATGATCACAGTCCACCTTCAGGTAATATTGTACAATTTTATAAAGAGCACAAGAAACTTACTTTATAGTTTGATTTACCTCCACCCTATTCCTTTAATGCTCTCTTGTCTTCTATGCATGCCATAAACCCATAATATATTGTTGTTGTTTTAGTGAATGCATTTTTAATATACACTTTAACCAAGAATTTTATATTTTCCCTTCCTGATACTGTTCATTCCTACAGATAGATCCTCAGGTTCCTATACTGTCATTTCCATTCAGACTTAAGAACATTTTGCTCTTTAGCATTTCTTGTAATGGAGGTTTGCTAAAGATGAATTTTCTGTTTTTGTCTGTCTGCAAACATATTTATTTCATCTTCATTTGCCTTTGCATTTTTTATTTTGAAACAATTGTAGTCTCATAGATAAGTAGCATTTGCATATATATTTTTTACTAGTTTCCTTTAGTATCAACACTTACAAGAAAACCAAGGAACTGCTATCCATACAATATAATTAATTAAACTACACTATATAGTAAACTAAATTCTGTACCTTTTTCAAATTTTATCAGTTTCCCCATAGTTTTATGTTTCTTGTGTAGGATCCAATCTAAGACTTCACATTACATTCAGTTTGTGAGGATCTCTAGTCTCCTCCAATAAGTGACAGTTCTCCATTCTTTGACTTTCATGACTTTGAGTACTGGTCAGTTATTGTGTGGAACATTTCATGATTTATTTTTTTAGTAAATTATACTTATATATTTTTGTCAAGAAAACCATAGGCATAATATTGAATTCCTGTCTCAGGGATTCCATGCCTATTCACTGGTTTGGTGATTACTCACAGGACTCAAAGATATACTCATATCTAAAGTTGCTACAGCAGAGGATGGTGTGCAAGTGCAGCAGGAAAAAAATATATAGACATATGCTAAAAAAAAGTCTACCATTCCTTTGTCATCCTGTTGCAGGACAAAGATACACAATCTTTTTTTTTCTATCTGTGAACTATTGGAGTGTGTGTGAGATATCCTTGCCCAGAAAAGCCAGCTCAAGTCTTAGAAGCCAAAATTCCTAACAGGAACTGGTCATATAGGCACATCTCTGCCACATGGCCAGACCCTGGATGAGGTTCTAAGTAAATACCATGAATTTTCATATTTACTTCAAACTTGCCAACAACCTGGTTTACCTTGAGCCACTGCTTTAGGCATATGGAATAACATTATTACCAATTAACTTTGTGATTATTCCAAAGTTTTCATAATTTGACAGTCATCATTCTGGCTACAGAGATAAGCAAGAAGTGAGCAAAACAGACCTACTACATTAACTATACTCATAGACTTTTTAAATGTCTTATATAAGGGGAGCATAAGATGTTAATTTGTCTTACTACTAGTTATATTGACTTTGATCATTCAGTTAGGGTGCTATCTGTTGGGAATTTATCCCAGAGACAGTACAATTTATGTTCACACAAAAACTTGTACATCAATGTTCATAGCAAGCTTTACTCATAATAGCATTTTCTTTTTAATTGATAAATACTTTGGGAGAACTATTTTGAGGCTATATTAATATCTTATTTCTCCTCAAATTTTTGCCTACTGATTTTAGCATAATTAGTAGATATTACCTAAATACTTATTTTTGAGAATTTTCCCTAATGGTTATTTAATATTTTTCTAATTTCTTCTCCATTTGTATTTGGGGTTTTTCTATATAGAAATGCTGCCTCTTGTCTCCCATTTATATGTTTATTCAATAACTTATATCGGTTTAGTCCCACAGATATTTATTTTATTATATGAATTATAATCTAATACTCTGTTGTTTATTTTGCTTCTCAAATTATTACAGCATTAGGCATTGGTAACTCCTGTTGACATTTGTGTTGGTATTGTTCTTTTGTCATTACATTATCCCTTTTCTTTGATTAAATTTTCTATTTGGAGATAATTATAAATTTATAATTTAGTACTTTACAATTACTTGTAAGAAGTAATACAGAAAGAATCCCTGTACCTTTTACTCAAGCTCTCCTATATGCAGGAGCTTGCAAATTGTAGTACAGTATCACAACCAGAATACTGACATGAATACCATCCACCTATCATATTCATATTTCCCTATTTTAACTTGTACTTATTTGTGTGTGTACTTATTTGCAGTTCTGTGCAATTTTATCACTTGTTTAATTTATGTATTCATTACTATAGTCAAGATACGAAACAGTTTCAACACCATAGGATCCTTTGTGGGTCCATTTTATAAACTTCACCTCCCTCTCATCACCCTCCCTATCATGATCCCTAATCCTTGGCAACCACTAACCCATTTTCCATTTCTAAACCTTTGTCAATTCAAAAATGTTATATAAATGGGCTCACAGTATATAATCTTTCAGGAATGGCTTTTTACACTCAGCATAATTCCTTGGATATTAATCTAAGTTGTGGTGTGTATCAGTTCATTCTTTTTTATTACTAATATGCCATGGTTGAGATAATCAATAGTTTTTTTTTTTACCCATTCATTCATCAAAGAATATCCTCCCCCCCACACCTATTTTTGGGCTATTATGAATAAAGTTGCTATAAATATTCATGTACAGATTTTTGTGTGAACATAAGTTTTTATTTGTCTTGAATTAATGCCCAAAGTGCAATTTCTGGTCCTAAAGATAATTGCATGTTTAATTTTATATAAGAAACTATTGAACTGTTTTCCTGTGTGACTGTACAATTTTACATCCCTACCAGAAATGTATGTGACCCAGTTTCTCCTTATACATGTTTAAGCACTTCCTTTTATTCTGACTTCATAAGATGTATAAGGTTCACCTTGTACTTTCTGTGTCTCAATCGTAAAATCAGTTTCCCCAACAAGTTCTGGTTGCTTTTGTTGCAAGATGGTATTTTCTCAGTACATGAGCTCTAGCTATTCTTATGGCTCCTAGGCTCTTTCAGCAAAGAGCTGTGAAATATATTAAAGTATTTAAACACCTGTGTGTGTATGTATATTGTGGCATATATTTCTTTATCTGTATATATATTTTAAAAGGCATGAGTAGTACATACTGATATCTTCTACTGCAGTCCAATACTACAAGTTTTATTCCACTGTTTCCTGCTTATTTGTAAATTTTTTTGAGAAAGTCTGTTTTCCTGATGTATAATATATTCACTTATTTGCTTACTCTCACTATACACATAAAATAGAGTTGGTAACCCACATACTTACATATATAACAGAATATAACAGTATAACAGAATTACTAGTTAGACCACCCTATTTCCCTGTAGTTCTTTTTGTTTTTAGCTTTATAATATACAGCCAAAATACTGCTTCCCAAAATTATTTTAGTTCTTTTCTTCCCTATACCTTTTAATGTGGTTATGTTATTCATTCATACACTGCATTTGTAATAAAGTTGGGTTAATTGGATACTGCTTAGATTCCATTTTAAGTTTCCCTTACGGCATGGTTAATTTTAATTATTTATTTTTTTGGAGTGTATAAAATGTTACAATGGTTCTAAAAGCCAAAATTATACAAGCTGTAATGCTTCAAGAAGTATCATTCTATCCTCATCCTTACTAATCCGTCCCCTATTACCCACTACTTCCCACCATTTTCCCAGCCTCCTATATGCATTCAATCTCCTTAGTATTTGGTGTAGCCTTCCTGTATTTCTTTTGCACAAAAGACTGATTATATATATATTTTTTTCTTTACTCATTAATATACTCTAGAAATTATTCAAAATCTGTTCATAGAAATCTGTTCTATTTTTTTGACAACTGCTTAATACTTATGTGTGTGAATATACTATTCATTCAACCACCACTCTCCTATGCATGGACATTTTGATTATTTCCAGTATTTTGCTATTACAAACAATGCCACAATGAATAAGCTGTGCATATTTTGTATTGTTTGTATTGTTAGAGGTGTATCTTAAGGTTATATTCCTAGAAGTGAGATTTATAGGTCAGGGGTAAATTCACATGTAGTTTTAGGAGTGATTGTCAAGTTTTCTTTCAAAAGGATTGAACCAATTTGCATTTTCAACTTCATTGTATGAGTGCCTGTTTCCCCACATTATTGCCATTAACAGTTTCTCAGTGTTGTTTTGTTTGCATTTTCTCATTATGAGTGAGCTTGAGAGTCATTTCACATACCTTTATTTGCAAATTATCCCTTTATGTCTCTTATTTTTCTTTCTTTCTCTTTTTTTTTAGTCTTTTGTCCCTCATTTATTTAAATGTCATCAAACTTATTAATCTTTTACTGGCTCAGGATTTTGGAACATATTTAGACAGCATTCCCCTACACCAAGGTTAAGTAAGAATTCATCTTTACTTCCTTATAGTACTTGTAATTTAGTCTTATATATGGTGTGAGATATGGATGTAATTTTAACTTCTTGCAAATTGCTACCCAGTTGTCCCAGAATCATCTATCTATTTTTACCACCAGTGATTTGAATTACCTTTTTAAAAATTTTTTTCTAGAAATAGAATTTTAGCTTGACAGTATTTTTATTCTAAGCTCCTTGAAAATGTCACTTCATTGCTTTCTGGTTTCTATTGTTCCTGGTGAAAAATCATCCTAATTTGTATTATTATTCCTACACGCAGAGTATTTTTTATTTTCTCAGGCTTCTTAAAGACCTTCTGTCTCTCTTTATCTCTCTCCCTCATTCTCTCTCCCCCCCTCTGTCTTTTAAATAGCAGTTTGTAATATACCTACATGTGATTTTATTTCCATTTATCTTTCTTGGGATCACTGGTCTCAGGTCTTTGGTTTGATATCTATATTAGAAAGTTTTTAGCCATTATTTCTTCAAATAATTTTCTGCTTTTCTTTCAAGGACTCCAAGTACAGGGAGTGGTACATGGTATGACTTCTTGATATTATTCAACAAATCTCAGTCACTCTCTTGCATGTCCTGTTTTCATGAAAATGAAAATGTCCATACAAAAGACTTATATATGTCAATGTTCTTAACAGCATTATTCACAATAGCCAAAAACTAAATTCAACCCAAGTGTTCATCAACTGGTAAATGGATAAGCAAAGTAAAATGAGATACTATTCAGATAAGAGGCAGTAAAAAGGAAAGAAGTACTGATATGTGATATAATATACTTGCTTAAGTATGGGGGCAGGGAGATGGTGATGGAAAATAACTGTATATGGGCATATGAGTTTTTTCTTATTTTTTTCCTTTCCTTTCACCTCTTCAGGCTGCCTCTGATCTCCTAGAGCAATTTACTCAGCTTCTTCTTTACTGAATCATAATTTTTATTTAAATGTGTTTCTTTGGCAACCCGGGTGGCACAGAGGTTTAGTGCCACCTTTGGCCCAGAGTGTGATCCTGGAGACCCGGGATCGAGTCCTATGTCGGGCTCCCTACATGGAGTCTGCTTCTCCCTCTGCCTGTGTCTTTGCCTCTGTCTCTCTCTCTCTCTCTGTGTGTGTGTGTGTGTCTCTCATGAATAAATAAATAAAAAATTTTTAAATGTGTTTCTTCTATTGGACTTAAGCTCCTAAGGGCACAGACTATGCTAGGTACATACATATATATTATATATTATATATTATATATTATATATTATATATTATATATTATATATTATATATATGCATGTGTGTGTTTGTGTATGCATGCATATGTATATAAAAGATTTCTTTATCCATCAGTGGGCATCTAGGATGTTTCTGCATCCTGGCCATTCTCAATGATTCTATTATGAACATGGGATGGGAGTGCAGATGTCTTGTTGAATTCATGCTTTCATTTTTATTTTGGAATAAATACTCAGAAGTGGAATTGCTGAATCTCATAGTAGTTCCATTTTTAATTTTTTGAGGAACCTCCGTTCTGTTTTCCAAACTGGCTGCACAAAGTTACATCCCCACCAATAGTGCACAAGGGTTCCCTTTTCTCTGCATCCTCACCAACACTTGTTATTTCTTGTCTTTTCTATAATAGTCATTCAGGTATAAAGTGATCCCTCATTGTGGTCTTGATTTGCATTTTCCTAGTGATTGGTCTTGATTTGTATTTCCTAGTGATTTCCTAGTGATTAGATGTTGAATATTTTTTCATGTACCTATGAGCCATCTGTATATCTTCTTTGAAAAAATGTCAATTTAAATGTGCCCTTTAAAAAAAATTATTTATTTTAAAAAGAGAGCACACGTGAGCAGGAGGAGGGGCAGAGAGAGAGGGAGAGAAATCTTTAAGCAGACTCCCTGCTAAGCACAGAGGCTGACACAGGGTTTGATCTCAAGACCCTGAGATCATGACCTGAGCTGAAATCAAGAATTGGATGCTTAACTAACTGAGCCATCCAGGTGCCCCGACATGTTTTAAAATTAGATTGTTTGGTTTTTGCTTTTTATATATTTATATATTTTTTACATCAGACTTTTACTAGATATTATCTATGTCAAGGAACTTACTGCCTACATTTTCTTCGAGGACTTTTATGGTTTCAAGTCTTCCATTCTGTTTCTTTTTCACTATTTTTTAAAAAATTATATTTTAGTTCATTTTTTAAAACTTTCATTTATTTATTTGAGAGAGGGCATGAACTGGGGAAGAGAAGGGGCAGTAGGAGAGGGAGAAGTTGGTTCCCCTGTGAGCAGGGAACCCAATGCAGTTTAATCCTGGGACCGTGACCTGACCCAAAGGCAGATGCTTCACTGACTGAGCCACCCAGGCACTTCATTTTTATATTTCTTATATTTCAGTTTAGATACTTTTTAAAAATATGTTTTAAATTTACTGATTCTTTCCATTATTGGGTCTAGTCTGACCACTTAATGAACTGTTCATTTCTTTTATTTTTCACTGTTAGCATTTTTATCTGATCTTTTAAAAAGTGTTTACCATGTCTCTGCTAAAATCTCCAACTGATACATACATTTTGTCCACCTTTTCTACATCCCTTAACACTTTAAAAATCACAAGTAAGTTTTCTGTCTGATAACATCAATTTCTGCATCAGCCCTGGGTCTGTTTCAATTGACTATTTCTTCTGTTGTCTATAGGACATATTTTCTTTGGCTTCATACATATTGTAGTTATTTATTTTATGCTTTTTAAAAGTACACACTGAAGTAAATAATATTCATCCTCAGAAAAGGGACACATTTCATGTTGTGTCAGGCTCCTAGATTAGCTGCTTAATTTTATTCAGTTCTCCATCACCTTCAAATGCTTTTGTTGGTAAAATCAGGGCTTTCTTTTCTGAATGACTTAAGATCTGAGCACTGGTGGGTTTCCAGAGTTCTCACTATGATTTAAAGTTGAACCACCATCACAACCATAAAAGATCTCCCTTTTTGCATTATAGCTGGCTATTAGCTTTTAAACAAATGAGGAATTCTTAGTGCTTTCTGATACTGCTATCAGCTTTCTGTATGCTGTAGAGACACCTTGCATTTGATGAAGGCCTTTAATGCCTCAGAGACTTCTCTCAATTCTCTTGCCTTTCCCTCCAAGCATTTGGTAGATAAATTCCTGAAAAGGATCAGCTGGATTTCTCTCAGCTCTCATGCTCTTTTCCCTGTCTATGGAAAGTGGCTGACTTGCGTTTGGAGTAAACACCCTTTGCTTCAGGAGGCATCTCCTTTGATTCTCCTGTTTTGTCTCCAGGTGTTTAGTTTACTATCCCCTAGCCCTTGGTGAATCCTTAGAGAAAGAGTTGGAAGGTGGTTGAGATTCATTCTATGGCTACAGTACATTGGAATTCTAATCTATCATGACAGGTTTTATTCTGTCAAACTACTTAATATTTTGTCTGGTTTCTCCTTTTTCCTGTATATGGAAGATTAGACCTCCCAACACTCTATCAGATGAGAACAGCCATGGGTCTTCTTTCTTTTTTGTCTTTTTAAAGATTTATTTATTTCAGAGAAGGAGACAGAGAGAGAAAGGGATTGAGAGACAACATGAGCAAGAAGAGGGACTAAGGGAGGTAGAAAAATACTCAAGCCGACTCCTGGCTGAGTGCAGAGCCCAACATGGGGTTGATCCCAGAACTCCAAGATCATGGCCTGAGCTGAAATCAAGAGTCAGATACTCAACCAACTGAGCCACCAGGTGGTTGTTGTTGTTGTTTTTAAGTTTTATTTATTTAATTTAAGGGGAGGGGTCTCTCCTATGAAAGATTTGTCATTTACTGGAAGCTTAGTTAATTTAAATTTCTTTGTATCATATTTTAAGTTCTTTAATGAGTTAAGAAAGAAAATATGATTTTGTAGCTGATACAGATTATTTTGGTTGTGAAAATAAGAGTTGTGGTCTCTCATGTCTACTACTTGCCATGTCAATCTTAGAAGCAAAGATATGCCTCCCTGGAGATATCCATAACCCACTCATACCAGGATTTCTCTCACCTTGAAACATCAGCTAGCATAGGAAGGAATGGAGATTGCTTTTGACATCACCTACAACCACTATGAAATTCTCATTTCCCTTTAAATATACATTATAGTTCCTGTACTTACACTTCTTTTTTCTTGACATATTTATATCTGTAAACTTTACTTTCTCTGGGGATTAATGTAAACTGTATGTTCACTATGCAATGTGTGAAGCATCACTTCTTTTTGAAAAATAATTCCCAATCCCCATAATTAGTTGTGACCTCATTTGAATTAGTTGTTCACAACTCTAGCCAATGCTTACTGCAGCATGTAATGATGTCTTTATACTTTCCCTAGAGAAATATTTTTAGCTCTGTACTTCTAGAGCCATGAAACTCTAATTAAAATATTATCTAAGTATTTACATATAATATGGGACTACTCATATTTTCACAGATGGTTCCCTTCCATCATTTAAATGTCTATATTTATTGTTGGGCTGTATAAATCCTGTGGCAGCCTCCTCACAACGCCATGCTGCTATGGAGATAGAAATCCCTGTTTGATTTCCTATTGTCTTAGAGATATCTATAGAATTGTGTATGTGCCTCAATTAGAACATTTAGTGCTTCTCCATCTTGTATTAGTGTCACTTGGATGTTTGGCTATTATATGCCTCCCCTGACCAGGATTGGAGTGCTTGAGGTCAGGAACTGGTCCTCTTTAGTTTTGTTTTCTGGATTTTCAAAAATCAGGGCCCCCACATGAGGCTATGCAGCTTGCACACTGACAGATGTGCCTGATCGACATGGCAAGTCAGGGTTGAAAATGATTGCTAGCTCTAATAACTAAGCCTTGTGCTCTGAGCCAGGGCTTGAAGAAAGGTATAAGTTACTATTTTTCTGCCAGATAAAGTCTTTATCCCACAAATTATCTTTCTGTAGGGGGTGCTTTCTTTTTTCTTAATTCCATAAAGGCACAGTAACCTTGAGTGCAGTCCATTATGAATAGTAGGTACTCAACACACAGTTTTTAGTTAAATTGAACCACACAAAAAGCTTCAAATTATAGTACTACCTCTTGTTAGTGTTCTTGGAGACCAAAAATGCTGTCAGGAATCCTTAAATTTGATTTTCTAAAAAGTCCCTCCATGAACATGAGTGCATCTGTTATATTCCCAGGAGACTAGATCTTCTGCCTTCTAGCCATGCCAACAAGTACTGGAGACACAGAATATACATTCTCATAAAGAATATTCTCATCATTCATTCTCTATATATTTCTGATTTTCTCAAGATCAACTGTAAAACAACAAAGATTCCCCCTCCGACTGACCCTTTCTTTAAGGATCTGTTATGTAACAAATTTAGGTAAAAGAACATAAAAAATATTACCTTTATTTTTCGTACTTGTATACAGCTATGTCTCAAGAAAAGCTCTGACTGTGGCTAATTCTAAAGGCTATTAAACCCCAAGTTATTTATAGAATCTTAAATACACATTTACTCTCAGACTGGATCTGTGAGATCCTGACTTCATAATGGGTTTCAAGAAAGCACATTTACTGCTTATCTACTATGATTCATTTACTGTACCAGATATGAGTATATAAAAGAAGAATAAGACATAGGCCTTGCCCACAGATATACTATAGTTTGGTTACAATGTAAGTGGGGCAGACAGTATCCCATTCCTTTGTAGCAAGAACTGCAAGGGAATAGCTTCTTACCTCATTATCTACTGTCATAGACAGCTGACAAATTTGACTCAGAATTCCATGGGAAAGAAGACTTTCTTGTGAAGGTCTTGTTCCTGCCTGAGTTATAGAGTCAATTCCTTTTTGACATCTTGAGGCTACATTCCAGTAGCTATCTCCTCTCCTTTTCTACAACCTCTCCTTCTTTTCCTGATTTGGGTTTCAAAAACATCCTTTTTTTTTTTTAGCCCATACATCTCTTTCAGGCTCTTATCACTAATCACAATCTTTTAAATCATCTCCCTTAATCTAGGCATGATTTCCTATGCAGACAGTGCCATACGTCTAAAATTCAAATCTGACCGCATTTACTCCCCTACTCAAAACTTTCAAATTCTTTATGGAAGGAAATCTCTTTTCCATGGCTACAGTTCTTTATAATTGAACTGCATTTAATCACTCTTGTCCCATTTGCCCTCATGTCTCTCTCTTTTTAAAGATTTTATTTATTTATTCACTAGAGACAGAGAAAGAGAGAGGGAAACAAAGATAGAAGGAGAAGCAGGGTCCCTATGGAGCAGAGAGCCAGATGCGGGACTTGATCCCAGGACCCTGGGATCACAACCTGAGCTGAAGGCAGATGCTTAACAAACTGAGCCACCCAAGTGCCTGCCATCTCTCTTTTTTAACAGTCTTATTGACATATAAGTGATATACAAAGAACTGTACATATTTAATGTGTACAGTTTGATGAGTGTAGATGTGTAAACACGTGTGATGCCATCACTACAATCAAGCTAATAGCTATATCATATACCTTCCCTTTGTGTGTGTGTGTGTTAAGAACACTTGACCTGAGATCTACTTAAAAATTTTTTTTGAAGTGTACAGTACCATGTTGTTGATTGTAAGCAGTATGTTATAAGGAAGATCTCTAGAAATTTTTCAGCTTGCATAACTTAAACTCAGTTCCCACCGAATAACAACTACCCATTTCCCCCCTACGACCACTCCTGTAGTCCCTGTTTTGTGCCATATTTGTCCTTCTCTCACTGGTGTATTCCACTTAGCATAAGTCCTCCAGGTTCATGTTTGTTGTTGCAAATGGTAGGATTTTCTTCTCTTTGTAAGGCTGAATAATATTCTATGGTATATGCATACTGTGTTTTCTTTATCCATTCATTTCTTAGTGAGATACATCAGTTATTTTTACCTCTTGGCTATTGTGAATAGTGCTGCAATGAACGTTTTCCATTTTTTTTTTAATCTCCTCTCCCACCTGGCATGCTACACTTAGCTAACTATCCATTACCATTACACATCATAAACTCCTGTCTCCCATTGTTTGTAGGAAACATCTCCTTTCTCCATGACCACCTAGATAACCTAATCCTTACTTACAATATTCAGCCAAGGCATTATTTTCTCTCAGAAATCTTCCCTGATAGGCAATATCACCTCATCCCACACACTCTAACCAGTTTCCCTCCTCTGTGGTCTCATAGCATCTTACATATACTTTAATAATAATCCCTACACCACATTGTGTTTTTCAGCATCTGTCTCCCTCAAAGACTGTAAACACCTTGAGGATAGAGACTGCGCCTTTTCATCTTACTATCTCTGAGATTTCTTACAGAGCCTGGCACATAAAAGACTCTCAATTATTTGATGAATAAATAATTTAATTACTCTCTACATTTTGTCTGAATCTTATTCTATTGTTTAAAAAGCTTACTCTTGTATGGAGAACAATAGGGGCAGTAAGAATGGAAGCCTTATTTGGACATCTGAAAAATAAAAATGATTGTCTATTTTATAAATCCAATTGAATGGCTAGCAGTTGCTCTTAAACCCATTGCTTACGCAAGCAACTTAGTATGAAGCATTGGTCGGTTGCTGCCAGTAAGAAATAACTCTAAACCTGAGGCAGTATGGAAATACTATTTAGCAACAGTAGTTTTAGAGACATCAACACACACACATAAACACATAAATTCATTTGACACTGTATCGAACATCTATTTTATCCCTTGCTCTTCTTTCCTTCAACAAATATTTATTGATTTATTGATTACAGTGTACTAATGCTGTGCTAAGTGATGGGATAGAAAGATAGAAAGATAAAGTCCCTACCATTGTGGATTTATAGTGTTCCTAGAATGCCTTCCATCAATAATTATGCTTACCTCTTTGAAAACTCAGAACAGTGCTTTCTTCCCTGGTGCCTCTGGGACAGAACACCTCTACTTGGGATTGGAATTGTTAACTCATTCTCTACCCCAGTTGACTATCAGTTGAAAAGGATGAGTGAAGTGTCTTTCATTTTCATTTTGTGTTCCTGGTACTCACACAGTGGCCAGTGCAAGGGAGGCTGTAAATAAGTATTTTTTAAATAAATAAATGAGCAGATGATCACCTGGCATTAAGTGAGGCATTCACTGCACTAAATAGTACATGTTTCACCGACAATAACCACAGTCTATGACATAGTGCCCTGCTACTTTAAAGACAATTTTAAAAGATTAATATTTCATCTCAAAAGGAGAAGGATGCCATTTTAACTCTTTGAAGCTGCAGCTTTAACATGTACATTTTTATTTTTTTCTCAGAATAAAAAGCAGATGTAAGATTTCATGGCTCTCCTGCTGTTAACTTCTATATTAGGTGGTTGTCAGGCTTTAGTATTAGCCCATTAATAACTATGCCATTGATTTATACATCATTTTAATGTGCCCTCTTCATGGCAAGTTAATGTACCTCAGGAAAAAAATAAAAATAATGTTTGTTAAACACATAAGACTCCATTTCCAAAGCAGGCCTACAGTGAGAAGGTAATAGAAGCAAAACATTCATCCCAGAAATTTAAATGCTTTGGAAAAATCCTTAAACTTCGTAAGAGAATTTTGACTTTTCTGCATTCAGATGAGCTAAATAACAATTCTAGGCAGACTGGATACCAACTTTCCACATAGAATTATTGGCAAGATTTTAAAAATATGAAGATCTGGGTGATATCATAGAGAAACTGATTTTAAAATGTTAAGTCAGGGATGCCTGGGTGGCTCAGTGGTTGAGTGTCTGCCTTTGGCTCAGGGCTTGATCCTGGAGTCCTGGGATTGAGTCTCACTCACTTCGGGCTCCCCTTGAGGAGCCTGCTTCTCCCTCTCCCTGTGTCTCTGCCTCTCTCTGTGTGTCTCTCATGAATAAGTAAATAAAATCTTTTTAAAAATGTTAAATCATGTTTGAAAAGGTATTGTGTGCATTAAATTAATACCTTCTAATAGAATTTGAGTGCTTGCAGCAAGAATCTCTAGGGATTAGGAAAACCCTTAATGTAGTACCTCATTTTGAAATGAGCCCAGGTAGGAATATCTCAATTTTTCATAAGCCTATTTAGTCTAACACACTTCTTAAAGAAAAATAAGGCAACTACAATTATATTAGAAAATGCAGCTGCAACTTCATTTAATACTGGTGGGTTAAATGTATATGTTTATCTTTGCTCTTTTCCCAAAGCCTCATTAAAATGACTACAAAGGACCTTTTCTTTCTTTTTTTTTCTTTTTTTTTTTTTTTAAGTAAAATCACAAGATGTGAAGCAAACAGGAAAAGATGGCAGATGAGAGAGGCTATCATATCGGAAAGATCTTCCTGACCACTCTTTAAAATAGCAACCCAAATCCCCATTCCCTGCCTTGATTACAGTGTTCATGTCTCTATATGGTATTTTGATCATAAATAATCTAAGAAGGTCATGAGGGGATCAGTAAATAGAGTAATAAGGAATCTCTAGCCAGGTCTCCCTTAGAAATCCAGGCATGGCTGGATGTCTCAGCAGGAAGCATGATTCTAGTGTAGAATCCAGACAAAGTCTAGTCTTTAGGAGCAGGGCTGGCAAGGTAGGACCTAAGACTAAGACTCAAATGCAGGGAAACAAAGCAGAGACCTGTCAGGCTCAGAAAGAGAAACTGAGTACAGGGCCAGAGAGGAGCAGGTATGCTGATGCTGAGTCGCGGTGTGCTGATAGGAGGTCCGTCTTGGGGAAGAGTGGGAACCTCTCAGAGCCTTGAGTAGCGGACCTTCAGAAAGACATCAAATGGCCTCAATTTTAGAATCACAGAGATGAGAGTTGGAGCCTGGCTCTTTCCATTCTATAATACTGGTTGACAAAGAAGTTTTTAAGTGGTAAAATAAATGAAAAAAAAAGGGGGGGTTTAGGTTTAGAATACTAAACAGTGTTCCATGTGAAACTTTTCTTGTAAGTAAACACGTACATCGATTGTATTCATCATTCTATATTACAAAGATCAATTTACTTTTCTGTTTCTTCCACTACAAATTGGACTCATTTAAACAAGCTGATGTGAGGAGGAAAAGTATGAAGAAAAGTCTTTATTAAGTTTCCTATAGCCCTACTGCTTCATTCCTGAAAGAAGAGACCTTTCTTAAACTATTTGTGTTCTTTATAGGAATGATTATCAACCATAATGTGAAGTTACCTGGGGATCTTTTTAAAAGACAAATTCTGATTCAGTACCTGTGAAGTGGGGCCTTACATTCTGCATGTCTAACAAGCTCCCGAGGGATGCTGGTGCTGCTGGTGTGAGGACCGACATTTTGAGTGGGAAGGTTTTAAATGACCTCAGTAATAGAAGTAAACTTATTTAGTTGATCCATTCACTTGCCTTCAAAACCAGATCGTATCCTCCCTGTTGCAATATGCCACGCTTCCAGGGTTTCGAAAGAGCCCTATTTGGCAGAGCACTAGCATAACGATCTGGTGAATCATGACTTGCTAGTCATACTCTCAGCCTCCCTTCTGCATGGTCTTCTTCCTTCCTTCCTGTCCCTGTATGTTCCCCCATGCATTATATTCCCAATTCCATTTCCTACATGGCACTTTTTTCAAGATAGGCATTGATTGTCTTTTTAACCTAGGTCAAGGCCCTTTATACACAGAATGTGGTCAACAAATGGTTGAGTTATAAAATAAGTGGAGTAAGTTCAATAATCTAAATCCAAACAAAGTGAACAGAGAACATTCAATAATTTCACAAATAGTCTCAAAGTACCGGATCTTGAGAAAAATCTTTGGCAGTCTCCCCCGACACACACGTCTTACTATTCACTGCCTTCAAAATGCCAGCATCCATTCTTCCTGTCTGTGATTGCAAAATTCCCTGTGTAGGTATCAGGTGTGATGTACGTAAGTGTTACATGTATCAGATGTGATGGCACTAAAGGGTTCTCAGCACAGCTCTGAAAGAAAAGTTAACTTGTGTATTAAAATAACAATATTAAGCAACAAATGAATAAATATTTTGATGTTAGGGTAATCATTTTAATGGATTTTGAAATCATCTTCCTTGGTGTAGCAGCATAACTGTTTTTCTGGGGAGCTAATCTTGGATAAAAGTTGGGTAACTACCAACCAGACAAGTCACTTTAGGTGACTGCACTCGGTAAGAAGTCTTCCCACTGAATCTTTCCATTGGCCTTTCTTTACCAAATCTCTTGTAGAGCCTGAGGAATTCTCTTCCCCTGGAATCCCATAGGAATTATTTGGATGTCAGAGATAGCAGAAAATGGATCACCAAATAGCTATGGGACAACGCACAGGGGAAAGTGGTACAATTACTGTGGCTTTCACAAGGATTCTCAGAGACGATTATTTGGGGCTATACCACACAACCATCAAAGTCCTATGGCTAGAGACAGTCAAAGGTAAATATACTATTCATTGCAGTGATAGTAATATTAATAACTTGCTTTAGGACATAGTTTTATAAAGCCTTTTAGTATGTGTTTTTTCACCTGATCACACAATGACTCTCTGTTAAGGATTCAGTGCAGGTCTTTTGAACCAGTTGTTTTTTTTTTTTTTTTTTTTTTTTTTTTTTTTAAGGACAAGTATAGGGCACCTGGGTGGCTCAGTTGGTTAAGCATCTGTCTTAGGCTCAGGTCATGAGATCAGGGTCCTGAGATTGAGCCCCACATCAGTCTCCCTGCTCAGTGGAGAGACTGCTTCTCTCTTTTCCTCTGCCCCTCCCCTCCACTTACACTCTCGTTCCCTCTCTCTTTTTCTCTCTCAAGTAAATAAATAAAATCTTAAAAGAATAAAATTAAAAATTAAATTAAGAAAATGTTTTAAATGAAAAAGGAAAAGGATTCCCAACAGAAAAGTGACTTGCTGAGACCCACACAACTGACAGGTGGTAAAATCAGGATTCACACTCAGGCCCCCTAATTCTTAATTTAGCATTCTCCCACTACCTTTGTTTGGCAACTCTGTTAGCCATTAGAAAATGGAGTAGTGTGGAAGGAGCCTCAGTGTCCATCGAAAGATGAATGGATAAACAAGATGTGGTTTATGTATACAACGGAATATTATTCAGCCATTAGAAACGACAAATACCCACCATTTGCTTCGATGTGGATGGAACCGGAGGGTATTATGTTGAGTGAAATGAGTCAATCGGAGAAGGATAAACATTATATGGTCTCATTCATTTGGGGAACATAAATAATAGTGAAAGGGAATAGAGGGGAAGGGAGAAGAAATGGGTAGGAAATATCAGAAAGGGAGACAGAACATGGAAGAATCCTAACTCTGGGAAATGAACTAGGGGTGGTGGAAGGGGAGGAGGGCGGGGGGTGGGGGTGACTGGGTGGCGGGCACTGAGGGGGGCACTTGACGGGATGAGCACTGGGTGTTATTCTGTATGTTGGCAAATTGAACACCAATAAAAAATAAATTTATTATTTAAAAAAAGAAAATGGAGTAGTAATGGTGTGAAGGGGAAAACAGGCTGGTGGGTATCTCATAAACCCATGGGACTGTGGAATTGCCTTCCCATGCCAAGACTTTTCTAGACGCAGAGATGAGATTCAGAACCTCCAAGGTTAGGAGGTAGCAGAGGAAGAGATGCTTCTACAAATGTCCCTTGGTAATAGCCAATGACTACTATGTCCAGCAAGAAGTCACACTGCTTCAGGGCTGGGGAGGGAGGAAGCAGATTACTGGTATACTTTGTGTTACCAATTGATCAAGAAGCAGAATAAGCATTGGTGGATTGTGTTTTCTAATTACCACAGCAGAAATTACTGTAGATAATATGATATACACTTTATGGAAATAATCTTAATAGAAGCTGGTGAGGTCCCACTTAGATATTCTTCACAAGTGTATGCATCCTCCAGCTACTGGGAGTGTTGGCTGCTAACAGTTCACAGCTACACCTCACTGCTAAGAAGTGTCCTCTGCAAATGAAAGCCATCTCTCCCAGAAATACCAAGGAGGTTATGACTTCCCTCAGAGGTGTACCACACAGGCACTGACTGACATAGAGTACAGGAGAGCTGCCCCCTTGCCTCAATATGGAATAACTCCATAGAGCCATTCATACTCCAGAGCCCCCTGAGATGGGGGATTAGGCTGACTCTAATTTCAGCTGAATCTACATCCTTGCTTAGCTACTTTCTCTGTCTTATCCTGCCTCCTTCACTCCCTTACAGGTTTTACCGGAGTACTTCCTTACAATAAATCACTTCTATAAGAATGCCCATGTTGGGCTCTGCTTCTAGGCAACAAGTCCTCAAATCAGGAACAATGTGTTAATCCAGGGAGATCATATCCCCTCTCCCAAACCCCAGCCCAAATCTTCATTTATTATGAAGCAGTAAAATGAAATCTACAGATTTCTGTGTCTATCCATACCTATTTTTCTCTTTCTTAATAAAGGGCACAATGCCCAGTGTTATACCTTGGGACATATTATGGCATATTAATGATAGCAAGTACCTATTTGGGTATGTAGGACATGTTAGGCTCTATGACAAGGGCTTTAGTATTCTGGCATTTAATTCTCCCAAAAACCTTCTGAGGTGGGTTCTATTATTATTTTCCCCATTTTATAGTTAAAGGAACTGTGACCTAGAGAGACTAACTACTCTGCTCCAAGGTCACATAGATGGCAAGAGTCAGAATTAGGATCTAAACCCAGTTCCACATGACTCCCGAGCCAACCTTTTAACCACTGTATTGTATGACTTCTCCATATAAGCCAGATATATACAAAATGATTGCTGAGATGCTCAAGTAATTTGAGAAAGTTCTTCACAAACTGTCTACTTTGTCTACTCACTTGAATAAATCATAAAATTCGCCATCAATTTACTTAACTGCAATGTCTCAAGCCCCTCCTGTATAGAGGAACCTGGGTGAAGGTCATGCTTGCCTGGGGCATTTCTTGGGGGACTATAGTACCATTGAGGGGCTGAGATCTCTTACTCTAGGTCCCCAGAGTCCAGTATTACTTCATGTACTAGAAGAGGCTTGTGTCTAAAACTGGAGTGGTATTGTAATCTGGGTACTCTGAGAAGGAGACTCTGAGACAGGCTATAAATAAGATTAGTTTATTAGGGAGGTGATTCCAGGAAGCACCAGTAAAGAAGGATAAAAATGCATCAAAAATAATCTCTAGGAGACTATACAGAATACATTTCAGAATTGTTCCATCCCAGGAGCAAGGAAGCTGAGGTATTTATCTACCAGTTCTCGTGTGTCATTGGTGGTTGTCTGCTCCCAGGGGTGTTAACTCCCTGGGACTTCTGGCTACCATGTGAGGAGTCTTGGCATTCTCCCACAGCCTGAAAAAGCACTCAGAGAGTTGTGGTGTTTACTGTGAGAAGCCATTCATTCACATGTAAGGGATCTACATGACATTCACAGGTGTCAAGGAAAATGAGAGAGGCACTGACAGCATCTGTTACAGATGACAAGACTAAAACTAGGTCATGGATGCAAGGATTAGAAGGAAGAACAGGAGCCATCCATGTAGCCAATATGGAGCCAGCTGTAAAAACAACAAAGAGCAGAGAGAAGTAGCAGAGCAAGTAAATCCGAGTGGCCTGAAGCAATTTTGAAGAAGACTGCTGGTGGCCACTGAGAAATACCCAACTTGTATTGGTAAATTGAACCCATTTAATGGGTACAGCTATGGTAGACTGTTAAGATAGTGAGTGGTAACTCATTTTTACCAGTATATGTGCCATCTCTAAGACCATCTCTGTAAAATGGCAATAATACCTATCTACCTCCAGAGAAGATAAGTATCCCCAATCCTTTTAGAAGAAAATAGTCTCATTCTGCAAAAACGTACTCCTAACCTCAAAATTTCTCACACAACATGAGATGCATCAGATTTATGCAAGTGTGTGTCTTGAGCATACCAGTTTTATTTTGGTTTCCAGACTAAGGAGAATGTCCCAGACCCTGAAGCCCACTAGGGGCCACTGCCTGTGCTATGGGCTTTTTGTTTGTTTGTTTTTGGCTATTTTATTTGCTTATCCCTCTCCTAAGTCCTTTAGTTAGGGGGAGTCAATGCTTAAATGAGTCAATGTTTCGCTGAATGTCCGGATGCATTAATTTCCAAATTTGGAGGCCCATTAGCCTTCCTGGGATTTACTAACATAAGAAGGAGGAATAGAGGTCAAGGAGGTGACAACATACCCAGCACAGTACTGGAAGGTGTTTGGGAACCTCATTCAAGGATAAAAATGAGTGGAAACATCATTGACGACCATGTGCTAGAGTTTTAATCAGAGGCCTTTAATTAAGCCAGTGTGATACCTCCAAACCTCTGTTGTGTAACAGCAAAACTCAGCTTGTCTCTCCCAGAGCAGGTTATTTCCGAACTACAAGATTAGAAGAGCTGAAAGTCAGCCCCTCAAGTACATCTTCCTTCTGAAGATAAACTGCATCCAACAGGATCAGTCAGGTGTGCTGCGTGGCTCTGCCCTGCTCATGCCCAGCTCCCCTGGCCTTTACCGAAGTCCTGAGGATAAACAAAGACCCTTGGGATCGTTATCACTGTAGTTCATATATTTGCTCTCAGAGTGGGTGGTCTTCAGTGCCATATGTTTACCTTTGAACAGACTGGAATGAAGTAGACGGGACAGCAAGGGAAGGATGATATAAGGGAGGTGGGAAAGTGCACATGCTTAGACCCAGACAACACCAGGATGGAACCATGAGTCCCACAAATCCTAGCCGTGTGACTTTGGGCAGGTTATTTTACCTTGCCAACCCTAACTTTCTTCATTTATAGAGAAAAGAGCTAATAGAACTTATCTGATAGACCCTTACAGAGATAAAGTGACACACTGACTCCTAAGTGCCTAACACAGAACCTGGGTACTGTCCAAGTACACAATAAATGACAGTTGCTAACCAATGGGGAACCATGATTCATGTTCTGGTTACTGTGTTAGATGCACAACATGGATTTTAAAAAAAAAAAATCAAACTTACTGTGTCAGTAGGCATTATTATCTCCATTATCAGGTTGAAGAAATAAGGCTCAGAGGACCTGAGTAAATTGTTACAGGTCCGATGGCTGGATAAATGATGGAGTAGGAATTCAATGTAGGGTGAGCAATCCCAAAGTCTATGCTCTTTGCACCATAAGATGCTTCTTCCTGCGTCCTGTAGAGGTGCTCACCCAAATGCTCAGATCTACTGGTTTAGCACTGCCAAAGGATGTTCTCTTTGGGGTTGCCACGGGCAGCGCTAGTGGTGCCCATAAGTGGGTGGCTCTATCTGCTGCTGCCCTCCTACCCTTCCCATGGTGTGAAGGGGGACTTTCATATCATCAGAAAAAGACCACACAGCGTGAGGCTTGAATTTCTCAGAGCATCATCTGTGGCCTATAGTGCCTGCAAAAGCTTGTTTGATGATCAGAGAACTGCTCCCAAACTGTAAGCCTTTGTTTTCCGTTCTTACTCTTTTTATTTTTGTATGTGATCACATAAGCCACCAAGGCCTTCAGTCTAAGAGTGACTGAGACTCGGTGTTCATAAACTGAGGTTAACACATTCCCAGAATTTGCTAACAAGTCTGACTTCAACAACTGGCAGAGTGGCAGCAGCTGCACTCATAGAATAGATGGTTAGAAAACCCACAATTTCAGGGAAGGACCTCAAGGGCGTCATCTTTTTTTTTTTTTTTAAGATTTTATTTATTTATATGAGAGAGAGAGATATGAGAGAGAAAGAGAGAGAGAGAGGCAGAGACATAGGCAGAGGGAGAAGCAGGCTCCGTGCAGGGAGCCCGACGTGGGACTCGATCCTGGGTCTCCAGGATCACGCCCTGGACTGAAGGCGGTGCTAAACTGCTGAGCGACCTGGGCTGCCCAAGGGTGTCATCTTAAATTGATCATTTGGGGATGCCTGGGTGGCTCAGTGGTTGAGTGCCTGCCTCTCATGAATAAATAAATAAAATCTTTAAAAAAAAGTTGATCTTTGGTTGTTCATTAACCAACACATAGGCAGTTCTTGCTATGTCTCAGGCATTTTCTAAACACGTTAGAAATGTTAACTTGCTGTTAGTCTTTATGATATTCCTTGGAAGGAAATATTCTTATACTGCTATTTCTCAATAGGAGAACTGAGGGTCAAGAAAGTGTTGAGCCAGCCATGCAAAGTGACACAGCTCGTGAGTGTCATACCAAGATATGAAGACAAGTGGTCTGGTGCAGCATCCACACTCTTAGCCTCCCTCGGTTTCCTCTGAAAGTTACTGTTGCTCATCTGTTGTGAATTTTGGGGGTAATGTTGCATATTACCATATTGATGGTCCCAAAGTTTCTCATTACTAAACTTTCATGACAACAACAAGCACAGCAACAGTAATTACTGAGCATTCACTGTGTGCTAGTCACCTTTCTAAACACATGAATTCATCTAATATATTAACTCAATTCTTCCTACAACCCTCCCATGCTATCATCCTCACATTAGTTTTGCAAATCACAGGAATGAGGAGGAGATAGCTTGATACCCTGGACAACATCACCTGTACACAGCTAGTAAGTCATGGGGCAGGGCTCAAAACCCAGGCAGTCTGCCTGTACACTCCATGCTGTTTGCCATAGCCGATCACACTTTAAAAATGGGTCATTGGCACCTGTCCAGCTCCTCAGAAAGCAGGGACAGGTACAGTGCATAAGCTGGGAGGGAGTTTAAACCCCTTGCTATGGGCCATTTTCAAAAACAGTGGCAAGAACTTGCTAAATTCATGGAGCAGCCACACACACAAGATGAATCCTCATTTTGGATGAGGCATCGCCTGCTGTTAGCAAAGAACTGAGATGGGGAGGCAGAGACTATGCAGGAATTGGGTGAATCAGCCAGAACCAGAGCTGTGGGGCCAGATGGTCTCCGCGACTCACCATGTAGTCACAGGCAAGCCATTCACCTTCCCCAAGCCCTGCTTTCTCCCCCAGCAGTTTTTGGGTGAGGACAATGCCCACTTCGCAGGGTTTTTTGAAGAATGATTGAGATAACAAAAGTAAAATTCTTAGCATCAGTCAGGCAGCTCGTTATTACTGAATAGATCATAATGAAACATTTCCAAAAAACCCATTTACATTATTTTAAAAAAACAAAAGTAAGCTCAAATCTCTACCAAATACTTGATACCAGTCTCTTCAAACACTGGATAGCTAAGAGCCCCACTGTTTTGGTTCTTTTTTAAATTGAAGCATCTTTCCTCAGTCTTCCCTCCACCTAAGCCTAATTTGAAAGTTTCCCTCTCTATCTGGCTTCTAGAAAGATAATGATTTTATTAATATTTCTGATATAGCATATGACCTTCTTCAGTCCTAAAGGAGTAACTGATGATTTCCACCAGTGATGCTAATATACCAACAGCCATATTGGCAGCATTTTATTTTACTGCATTCAGAGCTGCCGTGTACTTCCTCTTGGCCACAGCTCTGTTTTATGCAATTTGGTGGGTGTCTGTGGCTTTTGGGCTTGTTTCAGAGGCAATGACTTTGCCAACTCAATCTGCATAATTCTATTTACTTGTCTTTGTGAAGGAGAGACCTTGCCAGATCTATTGACTCTTAATATCAGGGTCTGAGGGCCATGAGGTTCTTTTGTCTTTTTCATGCCAACAAAAAGGAATCAGGCTCAAAAAGCTGGGTAATTCCATTCAGTTCCAGTGCTGTGTGTTAGTACACAGAGAAATAGCACCTCTGTTCCACCAGTAAAATAAAAAATGAGCATATGATCTCCATAGAAACCTGAAAAATAAGTTGTTTCCCTTTCTGATCTTGATAAAATGTACAGATTTCCCTCAAAGTCCTCATTCTTCTTCATTAGGCACCCCTTTAGGATGGTGATTTTAGTTTGTATTAACCATCACATGAGGACTTTGCTAAATGTGCATTTTCCTAAGAAATATTTCCAGAGATTCAGATTCAGCGAGTATTGGGCCAAGCCCAGATCACCTGTAAATTCTATAGGTTGGTAATCTTCTCCATCTCCACACACTCAGATTCTGATGTACATGGGTTCTTGTACCACATCTTGAGGAGTGCTCTTGGACATATATTTTTGTTTTGTCATGTCCCTTTATTATTGAGGTGTCACAGAAATAATTTAATTAATTGAAATTGATAAGAAAAGCCACAGGAATGGTATTTTCTTCTAGCAGCATAGAAAAGAAAGATGAGGGGCTTTGGAATTAGGCGAACCTTAATATAAATCCAGACTCGATCACTTACAAGTGGGGTGATCTTGTGGGAATTACTTAATATCTCTAAGCCTCAGTTTTTCATCTATAAAACGGGAGTAAAAACCCCCAAAAAAGTTTATCCTGAAGGTTAACTGAGATATCTTGGTTAAACACAAAACAGGCACGAACAAAACACCAGTCCTATATCTGATAGGATAGTTTCTAAGTGATGCTAAAGTGTCCCTTCCTTTAAATGAAGTTGATACATTTTTACAAGGAATGAGAATAAAGGTAAATGATGCTCTGTTAGGTTAAGACAGAGTCTTCCTGGATATTTTGTCCCTGACTTGCTTTCTTCTGCATTCAAGGAAAGGGAACAAAGCCTGGGAAGATTCTACTGTAGGCCCACAGATGGAGTGACCCAAGGGAACCTAAGTCATTGATGACTGATGGCCCTGGACAAGCTCCTGAAGTAGTTCTGGCATCCACAAAGGCGAAGATCAGAGTTTGCAGGAGTGAGCACACTCTTGCTTCTACCTAGCCAAGGTGACCCTCAAACCTGACAGAGAGTATAGAAATCAGTGTCAACCAGGCCTGACAAGACCCCATGGCCCCAGTATTCCCTCCCTGCATAGGGGGAACCACACTTATGTGAATCCAAAGATGTCCCTTCCTTGAAGAGCAAGCCCAGAAGCTTTAGATGGTTTGTTGATATATTTTCCACAGATAGCCCCTCAGTCATGATAAAAAATGTAAGCCTTTGGAGAGGTGGCACTAAATTGCCAACTTCCTCCATTAGGTCGGCTTGGTGCTGGCTAGAGTTTCCATCAGGCAGTATGAGCATGAAAAAATAAAAATTATTACCTTAACAAAGTATTATCATTGCCATAAGAAAAAAACCAGAACTTTACTAATGGCTTCCTTATTTATTTTACAGTTTTGCATTATTTTTGCATTAAATTACATGAGGAAGATAGACTGGGAAGCCACTTTTTTTTTTTTTTTTTTTTTTTTTTTTTTTTTTTTTTTTTTTTTTTTTAGGCCAGAGGCTTCTATAGGTCTTAATTTGGGTGTTACCTGCTGAGTGCTGAATTGATTAAGTGGTTACCTCCCTGATCAGAACTCAAGGGTCTTAAGACCAACACTCTGGCACCCAAAGTCCAGCCTTGAAATATGCCCTTCTATCTAAGGCACTGTAGGCTTCTGTGAAAACGACAATATTATCTTAAATTATTCATTGTCATTATTGATACCAAATACACATGCTCAATATAGCACAGTACTGAGAAGGAAGAGTCAGATAATGTTACAAGAGGAACACGCATTCATATTGAATTTTCAGAGAGAGACAGTGGTCCTAAACAGATAGTACTACACGATACTAAACAGAAAGTATTATACTTTGAGAAGTACAATATTGTGATTTATAAGAAAAATATATAATTGGTCATTCAGATGACCATATATATATTTCTCATATATATTTGGTCTTAATTATTGGCCTTGGCTCACAACTCTCAAAAACCCTTAAAATTTTCAAAGTGTTGAGAGTAATTAAGGTGTCTATTTTGCTATATTAATGAAGTGACCTGGGGTGGAACAAAGCACAGAAGTGTGGGGACTAGTTTTCAGTAGAGCCAACCATGTGGTTAGAGGATTGGAACTGTCAGTCCAATGTGGGAGGCTAGAGCGGGGGGCAGGAAAAAAGGGCTGGAGGTAGAATCAATAATCAATAGCCAATGATTTAATCAATCATGCCTACATAATAAAGCCTTCATAAAAACCCAAGAGGATAAAGTTCAGAGAACTTGTAGGTTGGTGAACATGTGAAGATTTGGGGAGAGTGGTGCAATCATAGAACATGGAAATCCACATCCTTTCTCCATACCTTGCCCTGTGCATTTCTTCAATCTTGCTCTTCCTAAGTTACATCCTTTCATAATAAGCTATGACCTCATAAGTAAAATGTCTCTCTGAGGTCTGTGAGCTGCTGTAGCAAATTAATTAAACCTGAGAAGAGGTCTTGCGAGCTGCTGACTTGTAACTGGTTAAGTCAGAAGCACAGGTAACAACCTGGTCTTGCCACTGGCATCTGAAGTGGGGCTGGCGACAGTCTTGTGGGATGGAGCCCTTTACCCATGAGATTTGATGCTATCTCCAGGTAGACCATGTTAGAATTTAGTTGAATTGTAGGACACCCAGCTGGTGCCAAAGAATTGCTTGTCACTGGTAGGGGAGACATCCCCCTCCATAGGTTGGCATTGGGTCCAGCAACCCAAAAACAGGAGGATAGATCTTTAAGTGGAAGTAGGGCACAGATCGGGACACTAGGCAGTTCAGAGAGTCTAAAAGCATGTTGGGGCAGGCGAAAGGATTAAAAAGAGGAATGATAAATTGCAGCAAATCTGCCAAAGGCCTGTAGTTTGCATTACCACTGAGGGATAGTGACATGTTTTCTAGTCCAAAGGAACAGAGCCTAAGCCTCTCTTTGCCTCAACTCCAAATCTTGCTGTCAGATCCAGATTTCTCTGTCTACATGTAAGTGGATCCTATGGCTCCTGTTTTGAACAAGAGAGTGAAAGAAGATTATATAATAAATGGTCAGCCTGTGTTCATTCAACTTGGCTTATTATTTATATAATTGCAACATGAATTTGCTTTTGCTTGTGTTATTTCATTCTAGAAGTCTTGTCCCCTAAATTGTGTCATTAATCTCTTTGAGAGGATTGGGCCCTACCTTCTTCTTTAGCATCTCCTTCAGTGCAGAAGAACTGATGGACACCGAGAAATCCCAGGCGACTGCTTTCCTGAATCTTTTCCTTCAACAAATGTTCATTTGGCTCCAGTTCCTATGGTTGACTCACTGTTCTTCTACCAGCCATGAGAAGTATTAAGGCTCAGGTCATAAAAACAAGTTTGCTGGGCTATTCACACAAGTATGAGTAGGGATAGTGTGTGATGGAGAAGCATTATATCTGCCAGACATTTCTTTCAAGATACATATCATTGAAAATGCCAAAGATCTCAATGATGCCATGTTGATTGCCATCCATGAGTCAGGTGAAATTAGTGACTGTCACAAATATTCTGTTAATTTTTGCTTTTCTGTTGCTGGTATGATTCAGACTAGATTCCTGCAGTAGTATCACAGTACTTCACCAGGCATGAATCCATAGAATTTCAATTGATTCATTCGCTTGTTTATTCAACAACATTTATACTGAATAACTACTATATGCCAGGCACTTTGCTAGAGACTAGAATGTCTTGTTAGAGCAGAGAACATGAGGTTGCTACTAATGATCTACCAGAAAACTATGCTCTTCCTTTGCCGCCTAATCTCATAAAAGAAGCAAAAATAGGAACTACCAGGCACTCACTTCCCACTTTTGGTAGACCTTTGCATTTATTTTCTCATTTAATCCACAGAACAAGCTTCACAAACTAAAGCATGGAAAGGTAAGGCACTTGTCCAAGGTCTCATGACTACCAACAAAGAGAACCATGCCTTTCTCCATAATACTGGTTGTATTGGTATTTCAACAAATTCACCAACACCCTAGGATTCCTTTTCAGCAGCATATAGATTCTTATCACTGCCATTGGTGTCATAACTGATTATTTCTCTCTTCTAAGAGAGCCAAGCAGAGTTTATCATAGATCCTGTATAACTTCACAATTCTCTGCAGGCATGTCTCAGAATTGCAACAAATGCCCTAGAAGCTAATGTCAGAACACAAACACTTCCAGACATACGGAGAGGAGAACTCCTCCAACCTGACAGACGATGAGTAGTCATCCAGGAATTACATGATAATGACAGTGCTATTTCTTGAAGCTCTTATGCCAGATTGCAGGCTGCTCCGTAGAACTAGGCTTCACCACATTCTGAGCATGGCCCGGGAACAAACCCACCCAGGCTGTGCCAGCAAAGCCCAGCGCTCCATTTGAACCTTCATTACTAATGATTAACTTTGTCCCAACTCATAACACAAGCAGCACACAGGCCCAGGTTGCCCTAATCAACAAAACAGAAAGTATCCATCTATTCCCTCCTTTTTCCTTCTCTCTTTGCTTCATCTCCCTCACATCAAGCATCTATTAATCACCAACTCCATCAATTCCATAACCTAATATATTCCCAAATATACCAGGATTCTTCATCCCCACCCCTATTAATTCAAACCTTCTTTTGTTGCAGGATTTTTGAAGTTACATTCCATCTGGTGTCTCTATATCCCATTCTGTGACCACCA
The DNA here is from genome assembly GCF_905146905.1 of Nyctereutes procyonoides. Lineage (NCBI taxonomy): Eukaryota > Metazoa > Chordata > Mammalia > Carnivora > Canidae > Nyctereutes > Nyctereutes procyonoides. Next base: position 66,315,371 of record NW_026575140.1, on the reverse strand, counting down.
TCATATCTGTTCTGTATGTTGATGCTTCCAGGGTAGCATTTTAAAAATCCAGATGTACAACTCTGCTCTAATTTCAAAACTTCCCACTGACTCCTCACTGACAACAGAAGAGCATCTTCTCAAAAGCTACTCGTGAAGGGCCCTTAATAATCTGCCTTACTTCTACTTTTTGTACTCTTTTATGCCATTCCCAGTGTGAACAATTACGTTCTCAAAATACACACCACATTATTACTTCTGTGCTTTCAGACATGCTTTTCATTCTGCTTAAAATGCTTTTCCTTTTTTTTTTTTTTTTGATGAACTCCTACTCATCCTTTAAAACTGACCTAAAGTATTACCTCCTCTGGGAAACCTTTCCTAACCCTATCATACAGACCATTGCTACTTACTTTGTGATCCCAAAGTAATTTTTACATGTATTTACTACCACAGTTGAATTGAATTGAAATTTATTGTTTCATCACTATAAACTCCTTGACATTAGGGTCGGATTTTACCCCTGCCCCCTACTTGAGGAGTGTCAGTTAACATACTGTTCAGTAAGCATCAGTTTCCTGCTTTCTGTCTACCAAGATCCCTATTTGCTTACTTACAAAATTAGTGGCTTGGGTGAATTGGGTTTTACAAATCCTTACAGCCAAACAGTCTTTAATCAGTTAACTCATACATTTGCATGGCTTCTTTAAGTCTTTGCTCAAGTAACACTTTCTTAGTGAGGCTTTCTCAGACCACCCTATTTAAAATCCAACACTCTCTCCTGGCACATTCCTTATCCATCTTTACTGCATTATTATCTCTATAGCTCTCTTCTCCCTATAACATACTCCATAGTTTAATTTACTCATGTGTTTTATTTATTTCTCTCCAAAAAATGAAGTCCTCGTGAGGGCAAGACATTTACCTATATCATGAATTCCTGTATTTTTGGCACCAAAAGTGACACTTGGCATAGAGTTGGCTGTCAATGAATATTTGTTGACTGAACAAGCTCTCACATATTAGAGGGAAAAGGTTCAAAGAGATCATCTCATTAACCAGATTAAAAAAAAAAGCCAATGACAATAGTCCATGGCCAAGCCAGGACTAGTTACAGGCATGTGGTTACATGGTGAGGATTAGGGCTGATAGACAACTGTCAGAAACAGGGCAGTGTAACTGGAGCAAAAAAAAAAAAAAATGAAGCTACCTGTGTATGAATCTAAGAACAGGACTAACCTGGGTAGAACCCGCAATAAACCTATCACATCACAGCCACATTCTTACATGTTGGGCATGCTTATGATCCTTTGTACATTTCCCCATAGGACACACTGTGGCAGAAGGAAGGGGGTTGTGGCCCACAAGGGCAAAGATAGAGAAGTGTGTCTCCTAGCCTCTCCTTTCTTTGTTCTTCCCTGATAATGCAAGCACCTTTGATGCTTAGGAACCTACCCCTCTTCCTCTCCTTTCTATGTATGGCAGGATCTCTAGAAAGGTTGGTCCACATTAAGGCACTGGTGACACCTATTATCTCTCTCACAGAGACTGGACTGGGGTCTACAACATAAACCCCTGGGACAAAGCTCTTAATTTAGGGACTTCACACACTGCTAAGTAGAAGGAGGAGATGGTATCTTTCTGACATCACCAATGCTTGCCATTCAACTAATAATTATCTATGTGTAAACAAGCATAACTAATAAAGTATGTCTTAAGCACCTCTTAATGTAGGCCCATTTATTAGTAGGTCAATCTTTCTTCTATACCCTACCTTCCATTTAAAACTTACCTGTGAGGATTGACTCAGGGCACAGGATATTACACTAGAAAGCAAAATACCTAAATTTTGTTTGCCTCTACCAGAAGACCATATAAGGGGCCATACAGAAAAAGTCTATCCCTTATAGTTCTGGGTAATTTGAGGGGAAGAAGGGAGTCAAACGTTGATTGAGGAGGCAGATTGCAAAGCTTTTGGTCCCCAAAGTCCTTGACTGTCCTTGATTCAGGGACAAACAGCTATAGAGAGAGATCCAATGGTAAGTATTCTGATAGGATCAGAGAGTCTGAGGACTTTGAGACCAGGAGGGGCTTTGGAAAATCTCCCTGGCCATACTAGGGGAAACCATTACTAGAGAGAGTTACAGTACTTTCTTCTCCCCTACAGAAAGGCAGTGCCACTGTGACAGTGGTGGTGACCCTAGGCAAGTAGAAGTCTTATTTTCCATGGTCCAAATGGGATGCACTAAAGGACTCAGAGATGCTCATTTGTCCCAGTTGAAGGGGCCCAGAGATGCCTAAACACAGCAAAAACAGCAAAATCTTGCATTTGACATAAAAGAACCACGGTAGACTCAGATTTGAGGAGACTATATAAAAAAGTTCGGAATCTTAGGTTCCAGTGGTGGGTACAACCCAGGAAGCAGACAAGACTGGCCACTCCGCAGCACAGACCAGAAAAGATTTGTTTAAGATTGCATGGGTCTGAGGAAACTTCCCCTTCAGCTACCATCATATAACACAAATCATTCCCAGACATTACCTTGGAAAGGAGCAGAGAAGAGAAAATTTGAGAGTCTGAAAATTTAATTAAAAGAGCTACCCGGCAGGTTGGTCCCTGTGAGAAAGAAGATGAATCATAGGAAGACAGAGCAGTCACGTTTGTGTTGCTTATACCTATATATGAAAGGTGAATATTTTTGACATCTCAGTGCATTTCAGGGTATTTCTCAGGTTGTTTAAGAATCTATATAGAGCAATTTTTTTTTTTTTTTTTTTTTTACCGAAGAGTCACTATAAATGTTTAGGCTAAAATTAAAAATCCGAAGTCAGAGCCATGACCTAGGGAGAGAGAAAATTTGTAGATGCCTACCTAGAGAATGGCCAGCATAAAGTAGAAAAGAGGGGATAAGAAAACCTATCACTAGAGCCCCTTCTTGGTCTGTAAAGTTTTTTGAGAAGTAGAACCAACTTTTCAGAGAGGAATGCCCAATACTAACAGCATCAATTCAGACTGAGTCATATTTAGAGAGGCATTATTGGAAAGAGAGATTGGACTTCAACAACTAAAAAGAAAGACAATACCCACCTAGTATTTAATTAATGAAGTCAGCCCAGAAAGGCCCATGAGTAGGTCCATTGTCAGACCTCCTCTTGTGAGACCGAGCTGAATAAATACCCATCCCCTCTCTTGAACCAAAAAACTGAGGTGGAAAAATATTTACCTCCTGGGATTGAAGTAGACCATAATTAGAGATTACATTGTGGCACCAATCCATACTTCCTGCCACCTTTTGGTAAAGAAAGCTATTCATCTGTACTCCAGAATTCAACATCCACTAGAAGTTTTCCTGACTCAAGGAAAACATTTCTAACATGCAATCTGCAGCTACTAAGGTTGGAGATAGGATGACGTAATGGACCAGTATTGGGAAGAGGCTGTGCCCTCCTGGAGAACGAATAGTGATACAAAGTAAAAGATTCAATCCATATGGAGATTTTTCTAGCCAAACGTGGAGGGATTGGGTAGAAGGTCACAAAGAAATAAGCGTAGGTTAATAATCAAGCTCTCACCTTCTAGGAAAGGGGAGAGTAGGGCCTTAATCATGAGTTAATGTCCTTTCAGGAATACAAAGGTTTACTATGGTAGCATTGTATGTTTCAAATATCTCCCAATTTAGGATCCCTTATCAATAAGCTTCTCTCTGTCTCCTACACCCTAATTGCCATTAAAGGCTAGTCATTAGGCTGAAATCAGGAAAGAGACAAAGCCCATTGCAGAAGTGGTGTCACCTATAGTAGAAGGAATCTCAGGTAGATAAAAGGGGGTATTAAGAGGAAAATCTGCTTCTTGTAGTCTGGGGTAATTCTGAGAAAAGAATGAGACAGAAGAGTGAGACAGGCAGCTGTGAACGCTTTTATGCTTCTCTCTTCCATACACAAAAAGAGGAGATGGTGCTTCATAAACATGTAAATATTTTTGGAGAAGCCCCACCCCTCTGGAAAGTACCAGAGTGGAACTTATTCCTAATTCATAATACCATCTGACATGGAGCAGGACCAGCTGAACTGAGTTGGCAGTGGCAGGTGTTGCCATGCTTCTCAGTAGTAGGTTAATGGCATGAAGGATATCCAGAAGTTCTTATATCTGCAGGAAAACAAAGTGTGAGAGTCCTGCTGGACCTAAGGATGGCAGGATATACATACTCCTGTGGGAGATGATTTGAGACTGGGGGGAAGGGACTGAGGGGGGGGCATTAAGACTGCAGTGGTGAATGTCAGCACAAAAGCCAGAAATGACAATAGCATCTCAGACTGGAGAGCACTTCTAATCAACCACTTTGCAGCAGAGTTAAGCAGGACCAAAGAATTTACATGAATGTGAGACTTCCCATTTCCCTAACCACCACAAAATCATGTCAATCATATCCTTTCCCCCATATACCTGATTATATTAGAGAAGGCAGAAAAAGAGGAAATCTGAATGACTAAGTATATGACCACAGAGCCTGAGCATCTGCCTAAAAGGACTGCTAAATTATTGGACAGGACTCAGTTTATTGGGTGATACTAAAATTTATAAACTTCCATTTTTTGATGTAGTTGGTTTTGAAGAAGTTCAGAAAGGAAATAATTAAAAATAAAAACTAATTTCTTTGAGCCTCTGAGGCAGTAGAGTAGCTTTATAATCTTATTATATTATATAAACTAATAAGGAAATAGTGTCCAAAAAGCCAATTAAACAAGAAAACTCTTTTATTGATAGAAAAGCAAAACAAATTTTCCATGAATTCTAATATCTGTTTTATTCTGTCTGTTGGATATATTTGAGTTCAAAAATCAGTTTTTCTGTTGCTTTTGTCATTATTGTTGTTGTTAATCTCCCTATGAAAACAACCCAATGAGATCACAAGTATCCCTGCTTCAAACAGGTAGAACTACCTTGATAAGACATTGTCCTCAATTAAAGTTAATTAAATTCTTATTCTTAGCTAAGCATTCCTACATGGCACCAATTGTATTACTAGGTTGGTGACATTAACAAGTATTGATGTCATCAAAGCTGTTTCTCAAATGTTATCAAGTAAATCAGAAACCAAATCAGAATCAGATTGATGTTCAATTCATGATTAAATACCCCTCTATAGATAGGTCAGTTCATTCTAATATGAACTAAAACATCTGTGAGCCACAATCACTAATTCCAAAAGAAGCATGGCCCAGAGAAGTGGTTTTTCAAATTCAGATTTAAAGTCCATATTCACAGGGGAATGGACCTGAGGAGCCTGACCAGACTAGATTAAAGTTTCTGGTTCTAATTTAACCTTTAACTTCCACAACTGTCACCCACAGAAAAGCATTTAATGGAAAAAAAATGGAATTTTAACCATTATCTAATTAATTCAATTGATATAGATAGAAATGGTGGAAAAGTCAGATGCCAAAGTGTTTTTTAAAAAGCTAATTTATCCATATTTTCCAAAAACTGCATACCAAACTAAACAGATAATGGTCCTATTTTCACTTTACCTTTAGCTATGCAGATATAAATTGTATCTCCACACAACATATAGGCTGAAAATAAAAAAAAAAAAAATCAAGCCACAATCCAGGCTTGTGGTCTAGATAGCTCTAAAGCTCCTCTAGACATTTTTGCTTTCCATCTAGATATTTAGACCACATAGGCATGGTCACAAGTTCATTATCATTGCTACATTTGAGTTACTAACTAGGAAAGGAAGCTTATCTAATTACCAACTCCCCGAGCCAAACAAGACTCTCCCCTTTCATTAAATAAAGAGAAAGTCATTCAGACTTAACCCCAGAGAAATACATACATGCATATACCTGACTTCTCAGTATCCTCTCTGGATAAGAGGATGGAACAACAATTTGGTTTCCATCTCATTCTTGTAACGACAGAAAAGAGAATACAAAAAGTCCATTGTAAATTTGTACAAAATGTATGCATATATAAATACATATCTATGGGTGTATATAAATTCTAAAGAAGGTTATATTCATCTACATCTTTAAGATTCAGAGTCCCATACATTTGACATAATGGTATTCTCTCTCCAATTTTCTCATTTTTAAAAACAATAAGAATCAAGCATGCCACCTTATTAATACTGAGTAGCAAGTGCAGAAGTTGAGCTGTAGCTATAGGGATTTGAAGCAATTCATTTGACGGGACATCAATGAATAAAATCCTCAAAACAAATTTAGCTATTTCCAGATTGCCTTTTGTTTCATATAAATGAAATCCAAAATGCCCTGTTGGTAGCATCCCAAACTCCTGAGACTGTCAATTGAGCTCAATAAGATGCAATGCTCTAAACAGGGTCTGTGCAAATTGCTTGGGTATGTGCTTATTGCAATGATTTGGTGTGGGGACTGGTATTACTAGAATTTCATGTAATTCACTATCTCATAAAAAATCTCAAGTGACACCACCAGAAGCTTAGAATTCTGAGTATATGAAACTCAGCATGAAATTTGACTCACAAACCACATCATCTTTACAAAGAGCACTGTTAAAAATATTAAACCACAGTCAGTTAATGGAGAAAGGCATACATATTTAAAGGTGCACAATAAGAGCATATTATGGATGTGTGCCCATGTTTAGAGGTATCAAGATGGTTTTTAAACAGTATACATAATGCTTTCATTTCTCCTGTTTCCTCTATTCCTTTGGGGAAAAATTATATAGGACAATTTCATAATTACCCCCTAGAGTGTACAGGCTGCTCCTTGGAAGGGGATTATTATTGCATGCCTTGAATGCACTGTGATTCATAAGGCAAGAACGTAAGAGTAGCTTCAGCACCAAGGAAAATGGAATCATCATCCAGCACTGCTCACAACAGAACATCTTATTGCTTCAATAAAATGGGAAATTATTCACTGTAAGAAGTGCACCAAACAAGAGGGAGAAAGTAATATCCATGCACTTAGTGGAGCTTATTGGAAATGAGGAAGCTCCCTTCTGAGTCCCTGATTCTGTTCAAATTTCAAGTCCAAAAGTCATTCTGTAAAAAGGTATTAAAGAGCTACAGCTGGATGAGGGTGAGCCACAAAATTAATGGACTTTCTTTCTCACAGTGCCTTAGTCATTCTGATGTACAGTGTGGAGCTCTGATGCACTAAAGGATTCCCTAGTGGCCTGAGGGAGTTAATGCACTCTTTTACCTATTACTAGGAAGTGACTAAGGCACTGGAGAGAATCTGGTTCATTGTTTAATATATTGAACCCAAAGATTATACCTGGTCTTCCTAATATTACAACATGGCATGCTTAAATGATGATCCTCTGTGCTTCAGGAAAGGACGTGAGTGAATATCTAATGGACGGTTAAAGTTAAGCTTATTAAATTATTTGTATAAAAGATGCAGGTTGAGCTTGGGCAATTTAACAGATGACCTAAAACCTCAGAGGTAATATTTTCTCTAGATAAGAGCACAGAAGCCTGGAACCAAGACAGAGAACCTAGAATTAATAGTTATTTGGAAGAGGGATGCACATAGGGGCACTGTTACCTTACACCGTGCAGGTTGATAAGGATTTTTTGATTGATTCATTTTCATTCATATATTATCCAAATATTTAAATAACTGTCAAAAAATTGGTTCCCAAGAAAGGATGCCACTGCATATATTTAAGATTGCAATATGCTTCTGGCTCCTTCTATCATCAATCCAAGGGAAACAAAGTGGTAAATAACCATAGGTGGACCCCATTTCAAACATAGATGGCCTTCTCTGGCATCAGGAAAGAGAATAAAAATATTGATCTTTTCTCTTTGTTTTTCTCTCAACCTTTTTTTTTTTTGTGTGTGTATCCAGTGAAGGTAGGTAAGCCAGACTGAGAAAGAGAAAAGAGCCTTTCCTTCACTGCATCTCAGATGCAGGCACAAATTTTTTTACTAACAAGCTTCATATATTTTTTTTTTATCCTACAAGTAGTTACTGGGTTTAACTTCTCATGAAATTTGCATGTCCTGTCATCCAAATTGCCCAATATCCCCACCAGTCTCACCCCCAAACACATACAGTACAAGCAAGCACACACACCACTGCCTCCAGGTGGTAATTGCATGCAGGGAGGACTACAGGCACTGTTTAAATATTAACCATGTTTTAATAGATGGCATTCCTGCACATCCATTATTTGTTTGTTTTCTGTTGTGGTTGTCTCTGTTACTCGCAAAAGAAAAAAAGAAAACATATGTGTTATCTTTTTATAACAGTCTACTACAGAATAAGGTACAAAAGAACACTTCTGGAAACAGCAGAAGCCAGGCCTGCCCACTGAATTGCTCATCCAGTGGTAACCATTATATCAACAGCTGGAAATTAAGAACAAGACTATACAGTTTGGAGGATGTAGTACAGAACTATAGTTTGTTTCTGTATTTGGTACCAATATAATAAATATATAACAAAGGTGCACTTGCTCTAAAAATTAAACAGAAACATTCTGGTTGGTTAGATACTGCACTTTCAGTACTGCACATCACCTAGTATTTTTTTTTGTACAAAAAAAAGGTTAACTTATGCAATGTTTAATAATAAAACCAATAGTACACGCAAACCCGATCGTAGAAAAAGAAGAAACCAACAAAAAGCTAAAATTGTCACTTCCCAAAACAGCCCTTCCTCTGCCTACACAACCAAAGTAACCAGTCCTGTGAAGCAATTTCAGCACCACACCTGTCTGGACAGCTTCTGGATCCTTTATGAATCCCGAAAATGCCACAAGTCAAAGGTGAACAGCTGGGGGCGGGGCAGAGAGCTAAAGCAGCAGATGTTGTTTTCTTTCTTTTCTTTCTTTCTTTCTTTCTTTCTTTCTTTCTTTCTTTCTTTTCTTTCTTTCTTTCTTTCTTTTCTTTCTTTCACTTTCTGTTGCTTTCTTTCTTTTCTTTCAACCCATTTAAAGATTTTCGGCCAGCGAGGGACATTTCTAAAAGTAAATTTTTAAATGTCTGGTCCTGGAAAAAGGAATGGTTAACTAAGGGGTGAGAAAGAGGGCTGACCAGAGACCAGTACATGTCATCACGTTTGTCTGGGACTGTCTCTGTGGCCTCTTGTAGTTCTGGTGCTTAATGTAGACATTTTCTTTGAAATGTACTATTGCCTGAGCCCGGCGGAAGGTGGGAATGGGGAAGGAGGGAAGCTGAAGGAAAAGTGAAAGCTTGGGTGGGGGTGGGGGGAGATGGAAGGAAGGGAAGGTAACTGAACCTTAACTTGACAGCTATGTACAACACACCGGGCCCCCTCCACTCCCTTTGCTCCAGGAATCAATGCCTCTTTTATATTTGGTAGCTTGTGCGGTTTCTCCTCCTTATTGTGTGTGTGTGTGGGCGGGGAGGGGTGCAGGGTGGAGAGGGAAGACGCATCCTTCATTGACAATGAGAAATGATGTGATTTGTCATGCGCTTGGATTGTGTGATTAGTATTATAATAATTACTATAAATATTAATAATAAAGTATTATCAGCGTTATTTCTTCTTCCGAGACTTTCCTCGCCCAATATTTACAAATACCGCACAGTGCCTCGGCGGAGGAGAAACAGAGTAAGGGGAGGGCAGAGACGGAAAGAAGGAAAAAGAGAGGGAGGCCAGAGAAAAGTGGAAGAGGAAAGATGGAGGGGGAGAAAGCAAGGACGGCAAAGATGCTGGAGATGAGGAAGGGGAGGGAAGAGGGGGCTAAATGATCAGGACAGTACCACCGTTTGCAAAAGGCCCTCGCCAGCTGTGTCCAAACAGGAGGAGGCTGCTTGTGCTCCTTGCGGACTGGGGGCGGGTGGTGGAGCCGGAGGAGCACAGGGACCCTGGCACGGGAGGCCAGGGGACAGAGACGAAGAGGAGGCGTCGGAGGGGGTGCAGAAGGCAAAGTCCCGGGGCTGCCTCTCCAGCCGGGTTTCTTTGGCTTGGGCTGGGGCCTGGCCGCCCGCCGGGGGCAGCCCCCTGCCGCCGCGATTGCTGCTGCAGTGATCCCGCTCGTACTCCTCCTGAGCCCTCTGCATCTTCCGCTTCTTCATCCTGCGCTTGTGGATGTGGAAGGTGGAGAGGGACAGCACGATGAGGCAGAAGATGAGGGTGACCAGGACGATCAGCACCAGCGTGGAGGAGAAGGACTGGAAGAGCTGCTGTCCCACCTGCGTGATGCAGGTGCCGCCTCCGCTGGCGCCGGTACCCGGGCCACGGGCACTGGCGTTGCCGCTGCCGCTGGCGTTGGGGGAAGCAAAGGTCCGGTTGAGGAGACACGGCGGCAGCGCCAGCCTCAGCTCCTTGGGCGCCCGGGCACTCATCGGCGCTGGGCTGGGAGGGGCCGGGCCCACCAGACTTCCTCTCTCAGGCACACGGTTGCCACCAGCCAAGAAGAGGACGGAGCCCACGCCACCCAGAACTACTCCCTGGTGCGGGAGGGGATGCGCGCGCGGGCGAAGGGCCGAGGGAGCAACCGCGGGCGGGCAAGCCGGCGGGGAAGCGAGCGGCGCCCGGGAGATCCTCGCCGACCCCGCCTGGAACGCGTGTCCGCGCGCCCTCTTCCTTTCCCAGGCACCAGGCTGCAGAGAGAACAGGCTTAGTTAGGATCCCGGCCGCTGCCCAGGGGGGCGCGGAGGGCCGAAGGCGCGGCCCCCCGGGCACCCCGCGTCCGCCGGGCGCTGCCCGCCTGCTCCGCAGCCGCCGACCCCCGCCCGCCCCCGGCCGCGCGCCCTCGCCCCTCGCTGGCAAGGGGTCTGCGCCCGCCCCGCCGAGAGCCAGATTACTCAGCAGATGAGGCAGCCTCCCGGCGCCCCCACAACTTTCTAATTGCAACAGACACACCGCCGCCCCGGAACGCGGTCGCTGGCGCCCGAGCCCCGCTCTCCTCCTTCCTTCGCCCTCCCGGTGGATGTGTCCTCCGGGATCCTACCTTCCCAGCACCCACCCCGACCCGACCCCACAGCCGGGCGAGCGGGCTCCGGGTACGCAGCCCTGCCTGCCTGCTCCTCCCTCGCCCTCCAGACTCTCCTTCCCTGGCCGGCTTCAGAGCCCTCAAGTCCCATTCCCATGGGGGCACCACAGCAACCACATCCTACTCCGCCTCTGTCCGTGGCCACGGCTGCCGCGCTGGATCGCGCTCCATCCTTTCTCCTGCCTCCTTCCCTGGTACCTCCCCCCACACACCAGGAAAAAAAAAAAAAAAAGCAGCTGAAACACCTTTTTTTCAGCTAAAGCACGTCCCCGCAAACGCCCCCTTCTCGCCGTCTCCCTGTGCCCCGCACTCGGCAGTATCCTGCTTCTTTCTAGGGGGACGGGAAACGGAAGGGCGAGGGTTCTCGTTCGCAAAGTTTGGGGAACGGACCTTCCCTCCAGCCTTCCCAGCCCCAGCCGAGGCTCTTTCCGGGGACCCGAGCCGGGTAGACCCGCAGCGCGCAGCACAGCCCCTCGCCCGCCCTTCTCGGGAGGCAGCTGCAAACTGTTGCACTGCGGAGCAGAGGGGAGGCGCGCAAGCCGGGGGCCGGGCCGGGTGGGGGCCGAGGCTGCCGCGGGGGTGCCTGCGCAGGCCGCCCCACTCGCGCCCCGCCACCCGGCAGCTGGGACCTTTCGCGGCACCGCGTCCCTTACCTGGGGCCACTAGCTGGCTGCAGGGAGGGAGCCCCCGCCGCGCGGCTGCAGTGGCGGCTGCAGAAGGCGCGGAGTGAAGGGGCCAGCGACCGAGCCCGGCTGCCGCTGCCGCCGCCGCTTCGGGGAGCTCAGCTCGCAGCCTATTGCCAGAGAGGCCGGTGACGTCAGGCAGCCACCGCTAGGGCTCCAAGCCACCCCTCGGGCCCCCACCCCACCCTCATACCCCAACATCTCGTCCTGGCAGAGTGAGCCTCTGCCACACGCATTCCCAGTTCCCTGTCCTTCCCCTGCCAGGGGCTACATGCGAGGAGCAACCCCCACCGTGGCACCGGGAGCAGCCCACCTCTGCACTCCTATGCCTCGGAAAGGAGGAAGCCCTGCCCTCAACCCTTTTCCACATGGTCCCAGGAACGCGTTTTTACTCCCCAGAGAGCCATCTCTCCCCCCCCCTCCCCCGGGGTACACATTTGATTCCTCTCTCTCTCTCTCTCTCTCTCTCTCTCTCTCTCTCTCTCTCTCTCTCTCGGCTGATGAGGATTGTTCTCCTCTGCAAGCCTGTCTATGCTGGCCTGGTTCTGTACGGAAACTGCGTGAATATGAGAAATGAGAAGGGCATTTCTGAACGCGTGTGGCAGAGCATAAAATTCACACCTGAACACGTATTTAGTCACGAACAATGCAAATTAACTGTTTTCCTCTCCACCAGAGTCTTCAACTTACCTCTCACTCCACCTGACTCATGTTTCTCCTCTATTCACTCACCCGCTCATCTTCGGGCCCAAGACCCACTCCATATATTCAACATTCATTCTCTTTTAATGTGTGCTTTGTGTGCTCTCGTGAGCACACAAAGCACACACAAGGCTTATGAGACAGGAAGGCAAAAATAACTCAGAGGAGTACAGAAATAAACTGTCCTATGAAAATTTTGAGTGTACCCCTTACTTTGCGGAAGTGTTAACGATAGCCTTTCAGCATAACAGATAGAACTTCCTGCAAGATTCTCATCAGCCTGCCTAAATCTAGGCAGAGATTAATCAACTCTTGCTTTAGGGCCTTTGGAAATACATGAACAGTACATCAGGTTACAGTAGGCAACTTTAAAATGAAGTATTCTCATTTTTATATTGGAGGAACCAGCTTGGAATAGCCCGTAAAGACACTGTATGATCTTAGGAAACATTCAATTGTCTTATAAAATGTGCCCTTCCTTCTTCTCTGTCTCGTTTTCTTCCCATCTTTGAGTCTAACATATTTACTTGCAAAATTGAGTGGTGCAGTAAATATTGCTTTTTGCTGCTCTGCATCCAAACTGGGAGACAGCAGGGATGACCAACACCTCCCTATCTGCCTGCGAGTAGACGGTTTTATAAAAAAGAGGGTTTGACACAGGGAGCAAAAGTTTGTTTGTCTGTAATCTGGGGGTCCCTTTTGACCCTGTGTTCCTATCCGGTCCTACTCCAATCTCTCCTTTTTCTCTCCTTGCTCATGACTTACATATGAAGGAAGAAAGGCATCATCTCTCCTCAAAATTTTGTTTTCATTCATTTGAATAAAAGCCATCAGATTTTTCTTCATAATTGTCCCAATAAAAAAGTTATCCCTATTTAAGCTAATATCAGTACATGCTGAATAATGCAAGAACGTCTCGGAGCACAGATTAATGCCCTTGGCTGCCAGATTCACATTGTTAATGATGGCCAGTGACCCCAGCGCTGGCTTAGCTTTCCTGCCTAGAATGAGGGCACCCAATGCCCTGTAAAAGCCACCTGCCATATTTGGACATTCTTTTTTTTTTTTTTTTTTTTTACGATAGTCATACAGAGAGAGAGAATGGCAGAGACACAGGCAGAGGGAGAAGCAGGCTCCATGCACCGGGAGCCTGATGTGGGATTCAATCCCGGGTCTCCAGGATCGCGCCCTGGGCCAAAGGCAGGCGCCAAACCACTGCGCCACCCAGGGATCCCATATTTGGACATTCTGACTTTGATGGGCTCAGCGGATGGAATGGTGAGCCTTGTGATCACTAAGTGAGACTTCACCATTAACGCTTGACATGCAATGCCCCATTTTTGTACACTCTCTTTGCTCCTGAAAAGTTGAGTTTAATCAACATTTTGTAAGGCAAATCCAATTTTGAATACTCCAAAAAAGAGATGTGGCTATTTAAAGAGACTCTTTAGAAAAACTGTCTTGTAAAGCAAAGAATCTTTACATAATTAGAATTAACTCTCACTGGTCTGTTTTCTAGATTTGGGAGAATGAGTTATCTGGTTTTCCCAGTGAGAAACATGCATAGCTTTACAATATATTGTAATGTATATAAATAATATAAGTATTTTATATATATATGTATATATATATACATATATATACATATATATATACATATATATATATATAGGTTCCTTTGCCCACCAAGCTTCTAGGACATGTGAGTAGGCTGCCATTGTTCTTATTCATTTGTTATAAATGATAACCATCTGTCATGACATGAGTGCTAAAAGTGTCTGTACCATTTTACACAACCTATGAAAAGACAAGGTCTTGCTTTGTAGAACTTATAATCTACAGCAGACGAATGTGATCCACAAGACAATAGTATTTAACTGGAAATGATTTAGGTAAAGACATCAATTTTCAGGTCAAAAGCTCAGCACACTCCCCCCCCCCTTTCTCTTACAAGAGGAATAGGCTATAGTTTAATAATTTGTTCATACCCAGAGAATGAATGTGCACATAGACTTGGATGTCACTGGGTAGTAGGATCCAAGCCCCGGGAACACTAGTGACAGTAAATATGCACACCTCTTGGTCCAGAGGAAGTGAGCCCACTGAATTGCTGTATGATTTTGGAACATCTGGCACAATGGCAAGACTTCTTCTAGACAACACGCTGCCACTGTTCTCAGCACCAAAGTTCTCAAGCCACACTTTCAAGATCAGAGGGCCGAAAAGCTTCTGAGATTCCCAGCATCTTCCCTTTGTAATAGGAAAGGCCCTCTTGACTTAGGCACATTCCAAATATTCAGAGCATATAATACTTGCTCTCAACTTCAACGAGAGATCTCCACCTAGCATAGAGAGAAGTGCCACATGGGTTCTTGGTACTGAATCAATAATGACAACTAGTGCTGCTATTATTATCTCAAAATACCTACTATGTGCCAGGCTGTAGTAGCACTGATTCTTAACCTAACCTTGCAAAGTTATTTTTGATAAAATAAAAATTATATTCATTCATTCATTCACTTATTTGTTCAACAAAAACCTTTGACTACCGCTGTAAATCAGCTGAGGAAGCTAAAGCTCATGGAAGCTAAAGCCCATGCCGAGGTCACTTAATCACTTAATTAGTAAGTATATTATAGATATCAAACCTAAGCAAACTGATGCCAAAATTAGTATTCTTTTCATATTCTCTCTCTCTCTCTCTCTCTCTCTCTCTCTCTCACACACACACACGCACACACACACACACACACACACACACTCTAATTCTATCCCTATTTCAATTTTATCTATCTACAAGTATAAACAAGGAAAGCCAGAGAAAAGCACAGCTGTTTGGTTGAAGCAGAGGAGGGGAGATACAAAGCCCCATTTGGGAGGTCTCCCCCACTCCCTCAGCAGCAGTCCACCAGACACTCCACACATTCCCTTGGACTGAGCAGAGTCCAGTTGGAAAGCCCTCCATGCACCAGGTTACCTAGGCAGATCATTTGAGACCACAGCAGCATGACCCACCCGAGGCCCCTCGCAGAATTACAGGGGCTTTGCAGAGGATATTCGGGTCCTGACATTCTACATAATCATCCACCTGGACTTTCCTGCATTCCTACAGAGTGTACTCCATAGGCTGTCATGCTGCCGTTAAATCAACTGCTGTCCCATCCTAGCCAGCTATTAATTAATAAACAAAGTAATGACTGAAGCTCTAGACCTTGTTCAAAGCTAACTAGTTTTCCTCTGATTCAGTTTTCTCATCTGTAAAATGAGAATAGTATCTTCTCTGCAGTGTTTTTTTATGTACTAAGCATATACTAAGCATTCAGTAAATGGTAGTATTTTACACTATATAGAAAATTACTAGGATTAATATTTTATCCCTAAGAGTGGGAACATTATATTGATTTGGACATCAAAATTCAGGAGAATTTTGATCAGTTTGAGCATCCTTTATGGGAGGATAACTGTAAGTAAAGGGATCAAAAACAGCAACAGATAATGAGCAGTTCAAGGAACTAAAAATATTAATCTTAGAGATAGAAAGACATCAGAGATGCAGCAGAGGATCTTCAAACGTTTGGAGCATCATCAATAGAAGATGAATTTATCCTACTCTATGTACTTACAAGAGAACTTAAATATAGTAGAACAGATAAAAGGTACAAAGTATTTTTTCAATTCATGATTTTGGTATTGGAAAATCCTTTCTAATCATGCAGAAGACTGTTATCAAGACCACCAGTCTTCAAAATGGGAGACTCAGGTCTCTGAGAGTACATTAAGATATTTCTAGGGGTACATGGGTATGTATCGTTTTCAAGGAATCATTTCCCAAATCCTCAAGCTCTATGTGTCCTTTTCTCTAAATGTATCTAAGGTTAACATTTATTCTTTGTCATCACTCCTTGCATTTTTCCTACTTTATAAAAGAAGACCCTATATTTGCCAATCCTCAATCCCCAACATGCATTCCTCAGGGTATAAGAACAAAGGAATACCATGAGGTTGTATAATTCCTGAGACAGTGACAGCAAAGCATAAAGATCATCTGTAAGAAATAGTGATGGGACAGTGCCTTATTTCATCCAGGTGACAGACTCATTTTAAGGCTCTATGTCTACCCATATTTTGATTTATCTTAGGATTTAGAAGTGAGAAGTTGTCACAGGGATATAAGTATTCTAGTTTATTTAAATTGAAAAAGGAGTCCAGACTTTTCACCTAAAAAGTAAACCTCATTTGTCTATTTTGATTAACAATTTGAACTGCATTGACCTGATAGTATGGAAGATATATTATACAAATTGAATGAACTAAATCTATCAATCTGATGTTCTGACAAGTATATTTAAAGTACACACATGATATGGAATATGCTAGACATTAAATCTTTACAAACATTATGATTAAAAAGTTTGGGCAGCTCCGGGTGGCTCAGCGGTTTAGCTTCGCCTTCAGCCCAGAGCGTGATCCTGGAGACCCAGGATCGAGTACCACTTCGGGCTCCCTGCATGGAGCCTGCTTCTCCCTCTGCTGTGTCTCTGCCTTTCTCTCTCTCTCTCTCTCTCTCTCTCTCTCTCTCTTTCTCTCTTTCTCTCTCTCATGAATAAATAAATAAAATCTTTTAAAAAAATTTAGATGCCAAATTCAAACGTCCAAAGGAATCCGTGATTTTCCAAAATTCTTTTAGGGAATATTCAGTAGAAAAAAACTTTGAAGAAAGTTTCAAATGCAAAGTAAACTGACCCATCAGGAGTGTTATAAAGATTTCATACTAGGGTAAGAGTTTAAACCAGGTGGCCGCTCTACGTTTAGGAAAGACTGAGGCCCCACATCTTTATATACCTATCAAGGTACTTCTAATCCCTAGTTGCCTAAATTTGTGCCTTGTCCCTTTATGTCTCATAATAAAGCACTGTCTAAAAGCCTAAGACACACTGAAATTTGGATATTTGTACCAAAAGTCAAGATTTGTCATACTACATTATCCTTGACTACAGAAGTCATTCATTAAACAAATAGTGTGTCCCTATCACGTGTCACAAATTACACTAGGTGCTCAGGGTATCACTGACCAAGGGAAAGCCCTTCTGTAATCTGGCTTACAGACATGATTATATTCTGATTATCTGGCCAATGGCAAAAAAAAAGAAAAAGAAAAAATGGTAACATTCTTCTTTTTTTTCTAATATTTTTAAATAAAATATCACTTGCATCAAAGAACGGAAGAATGTAAGCTATGTAGACTGATGGATATGAAGCCAGAGGTCGATGGGTAAAGATAGATGGACCAGCAGATGTCAAATAATTCATAAGATCTTCGTGACTAACAACTCCTAGAAAATGAGAGTTTTGGGTCATTATCAGAAAGTCAGTTGCACATACTTTTTTCAAGTGCTACACAGTCTGTGAATTTGCCTTTCATGAGAAAGGTAAGCTGGAAATATTTCTACCATGCACAACAAGGCATACTTTAGACCAAGGTTTCTCAATCTCAGCAGTATGGCATTTTGGGTCAGATAATCCTTTGTTGTGAGAGATTGTCTTGTGCATTATAGACTCCTGTGGTAAGCAGAATTCTCAAAATGGTCCCCCTTCTTCCAGTTATTCGATCAAAAGCTAATGAGGACTGCTGTGGTGTAATTAAAGTTCCAAATAGATGACTTTCAATTATTATTCAGATAGGGCTGATCCAATCAGGTGAGCCCATTAGAAGAAGAGTTTTCTCTGGCCGCTGGACAGAAGACAAGTCAGAGATTCAAAGCACAGGGTTGGGGCAGGGATGGGGGTGTGTTGGGGGCAGTTCAGCATGCTGTTGTTGACTTAGAATATGGAGGGGGAATTTGAGCAATTTCAGATGGGCGCCCTTTAGGAGCTAAGAATGTCTGACAACCAGCAAGGAAATGGGGACTTAGTCTTAAAACCACAAGGAACTGGGATGCCTGGGTGGCTCAGCAGTTGAGCGTCTGTCTTTGGCTCAGGGTGTGATCCTGGAGACCTGCATGGAGCCTGCTTCTCCTTCTACCTGTGTCTCTGCCTCTCTTTCTCTGTGTGTGTCTCTCATGAATAAATAAATAAAATCTAAAAAAAAAAAAAAACCCACAAGGAACTGAATTCTGCCAACAACATCAATGACATTAAAAGAGAATTCTCCCCCAGAGTTTCCATATAAGAGCTCAAATTAACCAACACCTTGATTTCAGCCCTGTGATACTCGAAGTAGATACCTGGTCAGGCACCCTTCCTAATCTCCCCAGACTTCTGACCCACAAGATTGTGGGTTAATAAAGCAGTGTTGTTGTAAGTTGCTATGTTACATAGCGATAAGAAACTAATCCATTTGTTTGGTGGCATCCCCAGCCTCTACCCACTAGATGCCAGTAGTACCCCTCCCCCGGGTACCATCAAAAATAGCTCTAGACAAATGTCATAGAGATGGTGGTACAAAATCACCCCTGGTTGAAAACCACAGCCCTAGACATACTACTTGTCTCTGTACAGTTAGGAAACACTGGTCCTAACCAGTGTATAGACGGGCACCTTGAGCCTTACCCATATTTTATGACCATTTCAATTACTGTTTTCTCTGAGTTGTTGAATTTGATCAAGATGAAACGAGACCATCAGGAATTCTCTAATAAGTCAATCTATAACAAATTTTAAAAACATCAGTTCCCAGAGGTCAAAGAGAAGAAAAGCATTTGGAGGAGGAGAATAAATGATTTCAAC
The DNA here is from genome assembly GCF_905146905.1 of Nyctereutes procyonoides. Taxonomy (NCBI): domain Eukaryota; kingdom Metazoa; phylum Chordata; class Mammalia; order Carnivora; family Canidae; genus Nyctereutes; species Nyctereutes procyonoides. The sequence goes on along the minus strand of NW_026575140.1, from coordinate 66,296,315 downwards.
AAAAATTGTTGCCTTCCATGTTAAACGAAGATTCACACAGAGAAAGAGGAAGTGATCTCCCTAGATTTGATTATGGATTTGGATTTTGTTTTCTACCACACAAAAAATACACAGCAAGAGAGAAACACTTGGTTTAGGTCACAGATGTGTTGCTGAGCCCACTCAGGGCTCTTGAAGATTCTGATGGAACACAGTGATGGTAAGTGACTTATTGCACATGGTAGGTGGCCATCTCCATTCCTCCTGTTTCTCTCTTCCTTATTAAGCAAACGTTACTGTATTTATTTTGAGGATAAAGAAAGAAAGCCTCGTGCATTTCAACCTTTTGTCTCTTGCAATCTTTTCTTCTCCTCCATTGTCTATATATCATTTTATGCTTGCAAAAGAAAACAAATGAAACAATGTTACAATATGGCTTTAAAATAGCCTGGGAGTTATCAACCACCAAATAAGGTGGGCTAGAAAATACACACATGAGACAACAAAGATTTCTTCCTGCACTCTATGCTACCTTTTCTCTAGGTCAGTTGCTATCCATTATGCTTTTCATTTTTATAACAGAACATATAGAAAGAAAACCTAGAGTGTTTCTGAGGAAGACAAAGGCAACAATGTATTAGAAGGGTCATGCTGAACAGACACATCTGATGCAATCAAATGAAACTTTGTTTTTTGGTTTGTTTCACTGTACCTTTAGAGACTGCCCAGAAATAGTTCCTCTGCCACTAAATAGAAATTTAATAGGTACATAATTTTTTGGATCACTTTTAGTTAAAAGACATTCTTAGATCCTTTTAAATCAGAATACAAGGTCAATTCAGTAAGTAGAACATCTTCACACAGACACTTAATAAAAATTCAAAACCCAATTAATCACGTATTTTCTCTTTCCTCACAAATTTAGCTTATTTTAGACTGAAAGCCTAAAGGCATGATAAAGGAGTAACATTTGGCTTCTTCTGTATTTCTCTGACTTGTATGTCTCTTCCATTTTCTTCACCAACCATTCCTAGATTGCTAGTTTCTTATCTCTCCAGTGTCAAAGCAGAGAGAAAAAATGGTAAAGGGATAGGAAATTTTTACTTGGTCTTCTGTCCCAAGATGACTCTACACTCCTGGGGCTAATAGATGTTCAGGTTGACTCAGGATGGAGAATTTCCTCCTTGACCTGTTTTACATTCATCCCTTCACTTAGCTGTCACTGGTGACTATTTCCTCATCCCTAGAATCTGATATTTCTTTCAGTTTCTAGCTGTTTAATCTTAAGGGAAAATTGGGAAAGAGTGTTCAACACCCACCTAAGAATATCCCCATATGAGGAGCAAGAGAGCAGGGTATTTTTACACTAATGGTATCTCATTTGCTGCAAGCTATTATTTTTCAAACTTGGAGGAACTATCCCAGCAGTATGGTAGAGTCCATGAGAGGAGTCCTGCCCAAGACCTTAAAGCTGCTGTCATGGGAGAATGTTCCAATTTAAAAAATTCTGTTTATCCAGCCTTATACTCCTCACTGTTGGGGCAGCACCCTCAAAGCCCACTTTCAGGTATAATGTTCCTGATTCTGTAAGGACATATTAGCCAAGTCTTGAAGCTCTTCTGTTAATGATCCCTTTTTTTCCTGGGGCAGCAAAAATATTTTCTCAGGAGCTCAACCTGAGCTTTGACTGTAGTAGTTGTTCTAGAACCTATGAAGCAAGTAAAGGTAAACCTTAAGGAAGGTAAGTATCATCTTATGACGTGTCTGCCTCTTCATGATTTCTAGGCAATGAGAATCTGCAATCCTGTAACAAGGGGAAGGAAACGTATTTTCATAGACCCAGGAATTCAGGAGAATCTGTTAATTTAATGCTCTCAAGTACATCAGGCCCCAGTATCCTCATCTCAGGCCTCAAGGCCACAATCCTCCCACACCGAGGCCCTTGATTTTAGCATAGGAGACTTGCTAGGGCTAAGAATCAAGTCTCGGCAATTCTATTTTTTTCATACTCAGGTGGGTCTGCCTTTTGACTACAGGAAATATGGTCCTTTAAATGCTGAATTAGAGGTCTTCTGGGCTTCACATGGAGACCAGTTTGTTGATTAGCTGAAATGAGGTGGTCATTTTCCTTCAGTGCCACTGTGACCATTAATATCAATTCCATAGTCATCATTACCACTGCCACCATATCTAAAACATGCTTTATATTATGCAAGCCTGTTTCCCATTCCAATTCACCACAGATGAAAATATTCATAATTGTGATGCTCAGCATGCCAGGGCTTACCATCACCTCTCTTATCATCACCAATTATAGAGCCCTTTTTGTGATCTGGTTGGCAAGTTCCAGAATCCTATAAGAGTATTCTTTCTTGGACCTCTTCTATTGCCAAGTGTCTTAGTCTGAGTTCCTCCAGAAGTAGTAGACATCAAGGGGGGATGTGAATGCAAGTAATTTATTTGGGAGTTGCTGAGAATACCAGTAGGGAAATGAGGGAAGAAGAGACAGCAGTAAAGGAGTACAACACAAAGCCCATTACCACCAGAGTTTCATCCCATCAGGAAATTTGGGAAACAGCATCAGATGCATGCCTCAGAATCTTCCCTGCCTAGAAACAAGGGAATTGTGGTATTTGTAAGTATACAAATACATTTCAATTTCAAGTCAATCTTAAGACTGCTCCAGAGGAATTAATTCTCTGACACATCTAGCCTACTTCACCCTCAGGCAGAGTGGCATGTTCTAGAAAAATCCTTAGGAACAGAGTCATTAGTAATTAGAAGTCAGCAGGAGCGTACTGAAAGTGAAGGGTCTAAGGAATATGTGTGAAGTGCTGAGGACATCTGGTATTAGTTCCCTCATCTGGAGCACATTTACTCAGCGGGAGACACTCAGGTACCTTTGCCCAGAATGAGATCAAGGAATGCAGATTAATGCAACTTGAGCAAGCCTCCCCTGGTTCTGCCACCAAAGCATCTGTCAGACTTTTGTCCTTTACCTTTCTTTTTTTATTAAAAGATTTTATTTATTCATTCATGAGAGACAGAGAGAGAGAGAGGCAGAGGGAGAAGCAGGCTTGATGCAGGGAGCCTGATGCGGGACTCAATCCCAGGACTCCAGGATCACGCCCTGGGCCAAAGGCAGGTGCCAAACCACTGAGCCACCCAGGGATCCCCTCCTTTAGCTTTCTTGCCTAAGAATGTGACCCAGGTACACACAGTTCCCCTGCCCACCAACAACTGCAGCAACACATACATCTAACTCTCCACAGAGCTTCTACATATGAAGTTAATCCTCATTCGGCCAAGGCAGAGGAAGGAAGGGGTAGACTTTCAGCAGAGTAGCACCCAACTGCCAGGAAATATCTTCCCACCTCTCCCTCATTATGACTCTTTTTTATATCTTTGATATGGTTTAGAGACCAAGGATCATGAAGAGGGTTATTACATATTTCTGTTATAAATTATCACACGTGAAAATGAAGACTGGTCTCACACTGTAGGGATTCTACACCTCAGTAGAAATGGAGGCAGGAAGAATGCTGGTCTGATACCCTCTTATAATAAGTAGCAATTGGGACCAGACTCAAACAAACATCCCTATACATAGACTTTGAAGGGAACAGAGCATGTAGAAATTTTTCAAAGTGACTTTACCATGGACGGTGATGAGGGTGGGAGGGGATTGTAGAGGGCATGAATATTTACCAAATTCCAAGCATTTTGCATTGGCTTCCTTTTACTTTCTACAACAGCCGTTTGACCCAGGTTTGGCTATTACCGTTCCTATGGAGGAACTGGGTTTTATCTTGTCCAGAGCACACACTTGGTTATGACTAGATAGATCTGAACTGAAATGCATAACTACCTGGCTCCAGAGCCCACAATCATCCATTACACCAGGGACAGAAGTCACCACCTCTAAATGCTACCAGGGACCACAAAGAGAAAATACATGTATGATATATAAGAGAATGAAAATGGTTGACCAAGCAAAACAAAATCTCGTGATCTTGAACTGGGTTTGGGCCATGAGCCCCTGGTTTGCTGATTTAGACCAATGTCAGTGCAGGAGATTTGAAGGCCGACAACCAGGTACAGATCTAGTTCAGCCACCTCTAATTCTGAAAATTGTGATGAATCATTTAATTTCTGTGTGTCTCAGTTTCTACTTCTATAACATGAGGATAACAAACTTCTACTTTATGATTTCAAAACATATATAGAAATTTCCTGGCACAGAGAAGTCATTAGCCCATGTACATATTCTCCCGTGTACAGTGGGCTTTTAGTCTTGTCCCTTTTCTGGTTTTTAAAACTCCCTATTCCTAATGAATTTATAGCATAGAAAGTAGAAGAATATGATGGGAACATCCAGAGTACATAGGGTTCTACATAGATCTGGCAGGTTATTTGAAATTATGGAGGTATGGAGGGTGGGTGACATAAAGCAATCTTTGCCTGACTCCAATAAGGAATGAAGAGAAATACCATGTGGAAAAGGAGATATGGCCTCTGCACACTCAGGTCTGATGGGCTAGTGAGAAAGGTTAGCATAGATCATTTTTTGTCTCTAATGCTATTTTATTATTGGAAATACAGGTATATTTTCTTTCAAGTAGGTTTATGATCATTATTAACATCAAGATACTACAAATCAAAAAAGGATAGTCCAACAGACAGTCTTTTATTATTTTTGTATCACGGAACACATTTTTGCATGATTGTGTTGATTTACAAAAATCTTCCAAGAGTTTCTTAAATCCCACATAGGAATGATATCATATGGTATTTGTCTTTCTCTGACTTATTTCACTTCACATAACACTCTCTAGCTCCACCCATGTCATAGTAAATGGGAAGATTTCTTTCTTTCTTCTTTCTTTCTTTCTCTCTCTTTCTTTCCTTTTTTTTGTGGGAAGATTTCATTCTTTTTTATGGCTGAGTAATATTCCATTGTGTGTATGTGTATACATAAATATATATCTTTTTAAAAGTTTTTATTTTACTTACAGTTAGTTGACATGCAGTAATAGTAGTTTCAGGTGTACATATAGTGATTCAGTATTTCCATACAATACCCAGTACTCATCACAAGTGCCTTCTTTCATCCCCATCACCTATTTCACCCATCCCCCCCTCCCTACCTCCCCTCTGGTCACCACCAATTTGTTCCCTATAGTTAAGAGTCTGTTTCTTAGTTGTCTCTCTCTCTTTTTCCCTCCCTTTGCTCAATTTGTTTTGTTTCTTAAATTCCACATATGAGTGAAATCATATGGTATTTGTCTTTCTTAGACTGATTTATTTCATTTAGCATAATACTCTCTAGCTCCATCCACATCACTGCAAATGGCAAGACTTCAATCTTTGTTATGATATATTGGATTGTGTTAAATAATATTCCATTGTGTATATATGCATATACCATACCTTTTCTATCCTTCCATCAGTCAATGGGCACTTGGACTGTTTCCACAATTTGGCTATTGCAGATAATGCTGCTATAAACACCAGGTGCATGTATCTCTTTGATTTAGTCTTTCTGTATTCTTTGGGTAAATACCCAGTAGTATAATTACTGGATCATAGGGTAATTCTGTTTTTCCACAGGGGCTGCACCAATAGTCCATGAGGGTTCCTCTTTCCTCATATCCTCACCAACACTTGTTTCTTGTTTTTTTTTTTTTTTTTTTTTTTTAATTTTAGCCATTCTGACAAATGTAAGGTGATATCTCATTGTAGTTTTTATTTGCATTTCCCTGATGATGAGAGGTGTTAAGCATCTTTTCATGTATTGTTGGCCATCTGGATGCCTTCATTAGAAAAATGTCTATTCATATCTTCTGTCCACTTTTAAGTGGATTATTTGGGTTTGGGTGTTGAGTTTTAGAGGTTCTTTATATATTTTGGATACTAATCCTTTATTGGATATGTCATTGCAAATATCTTCTCCCATTCCATAAGCTGCCTTTTAGCTTTATTGACTGTTTTCTTCACTGTGCAGAAGAAGCCTTTTATTTTGGTGAAGTCTCAATAGCTTATTTCTACTTTTGTTTCCCTTGCCTCAGGAGACATATCTAGAAAGAAGTTGCTATGGCTAATGTCAACAACATTATTGCCTGTTTTCTCTAAGAAATTTATGGCTTCAGGTTTCACACTTAGGTCTTTAATCCACTAGGTCTTTAATCCATTTGTGTGGATGGTGTCAAGAAAGTGGTCCCATTTCATTCTTCTGCATATTGCTGTCCAGTTTTCCCAACATCATTTGTTGAAAAGATTGTCTTTTTCTCATTGGATATTCTTTTCTGCTTTGTCAAAGATTAATTGGCCATATATTTGTGGTTCATTTCTGGGTTTTCTTCTGTTCTATTGATCTATGTGTCCATTTTTGTGCCAGTGCCATACTGTTTCGATTACTATAGCTTTGTAATATAACAAAATCTGGAATTGTGATACCTCTGGCTTTGTTTTTCTTTTCTAAAATTGCTTTGGCTATTTGGGATATTTTGTGATTCCATACAAATTTCAGGATTGTTTGTCTAGCTCTGTGAAGAATGCTGTTGGTATTTTGATAGGAATTGCATTATGTATAGATTGTTTGGGGTAGTAGACACTTAAACAGTATTTGTTCTTTCAATCCATGAGCATGGAATATCTTTCCATTCCTTTGTGTCATCTTAAATTTGTTTCATCTGTGTTTTATAGTTTTCAGAGTACAGTGCTCACCTTTTTGGTTGGATTTATTTCTAGGTATCTTGTTGTTTTTTGGTGAAATTGTAAATGGGATTGATTCTTTAATTTCTCTTTATGCTTCTTCATTATTGGTGTATAGAAATGCAACAGATTTCTGTACACTGCTTTTATATCCTGCAACTTTCCTGGATTTATTTAAGAAAAAAAAATGAGCAAAGTAAAAAGAGAGGGAAGGAGAGAGAGAGAGAGAGAGAGAGAGAGAGAGAGAAAGAGAGAGAGAGAGAAAGAGAGAGAGAGAGAAAGAGAAGACAAACAAGAAATAGACTCTTAAGTATAGAGAACAAACTGATGGTTCCTAGAGGGGACATAGGCAGGGAGATGGGTGAAATAGGTGATGGGGATAAAGGAGGGCACTTGTGATGAGTACCAGGTATTGTATGGAAGTGTTGAATCATTGTACTATATATCTGAAATTAATATAGCACTGTTTGTTAAATAATTCAAATTTAAATAAAATACTTTTAAAAAACAAAACTCACAGTTTACTTAGGTTAAAAATACTATACAAAATTTATTGTCTTCACCAAAAATAATAGCACTATTTTCTGTACCATTCCTAGACAAAGCACAAAACACTTCTTTTTGCAGGCTTTTCGGGTTTTACTTATAAACAAAGATGAGGCAGTAGATACAGACACAGAAAAAGACAGAAGAAAACAGGCAAATAAGTTGTCAGTATCCATGGCCTCTGATCTGGTCTTAATCATGAAACAGAAGTGTTCAATACCTGCCGAAAAGCATATGAAGATATAACCTCAACAAAAGAATGTAAACAGCAGCAACTAGATACAGAACAACAGCAAAAGCAGGCTGTTCCATTCAAACTTTAACTGTAACATGTTTAAGTTCACTTGATAAAAACAAAAACCTACTCTGAAATTCTTGTTTGACAAGCTCATGTGTTTCTCTCACTGTCTGGTAGTTCCCTTAAACTGTCCATTACAGACTTTTAACAACATAGTTAAAACTCCTACTATTTGGTAGTCAGTAGTGAGCCTTGTTATAATATTTTATAAAATGTATTCCTTCCTCCCATGCCTCCTCAATATTCATTTTTTCAAAGAACTAATAACCCAACATCCAGCAACTGGATCGACAATGATAATTAATATTATGTCTAAAATGACAAGAGAGGTGCCTGGGTGGCTCAGTGGGTTAAGCATCTGCCTTTGGCTCAGGTCATGATCTCGGGGTCCTGAGAAAGAGCCCCAGTCAGGCTCCCTGCTCAGTGGGAAGTCTGCTTCTCCCTCTCCCTCTGTTCCTCCCCCCTATATTCATGCTCTGTCTCTGGCTTTCTCTCTCTCAAATAAATAAATAAAATCTTTAAAACAATTTAAAAAAATAAAAAATAAAATGATAAACTAAAACAATCCCAAAGTGCCATTAGCAGAGATCTCACAGAAGTGTAATGTGGCACCGTTAATGCTATCTTCTGGAAAAACAGGTTTTCAAAGACGGAGAGTTCAAACAAGGGCCATTAAAGGGAGATTATCAATAGCCAATGTCCCCAATGAGAGGCCTAAGGTCAAGAAATTCAGTTATTAAAAGGCCTTCATATACTTACAGCTTTTCTGGAAGCTGTTTTGAAATTTCTTTCATATTTTTTCAAGTATCAGATATAAGAGAAAGCCTATGTTTAAAGTCTCTTACGTAGTTTCAATGGCTCCTGAGTTACAGAAGCTCTGACTTAGTTGTACTGAGTTTGATATATGTGCCCACCATTATTAAATTCAGATCATGTTTTACATTAAAACTATGTCAAGCAAAGCCAAGTTACCTCACCTTTGTCCTGTCAAATTGTTCTTCAGGAAAGCTTTGAGACACTTCACCTTATTTTCACAGCATTCATTCTTAACTCTTGTCATAGAAATACATACAACCTTACGCAATGCCCAGATTTTGGGAAAAAGAGTTGATGTCTGGCAGATGGAGAACTTCATAAATGGTGGATGGAAGCTCTGTATCTTCCCCTCCATGTCCCTACTTGATTTTTCAACAATGCAGCTGAGCTAAGAGAGCATGCCAGGATTGGGTAAGGCACTTCCGTATGCGTCAGCATTTTGCTCCTCCTTTGTATTAAATATGATCTGTCCCATGACTGAGAGTGCCTGGGATAAGGATTTAAAAGCTCTCAGGTGCTGTTCTGATACTATATCTCTCAGTTCCTAAATAGTTTGTTCCACTATTGGAACTCTTAAGAGCTTCTTTAGGAACTCTCAGACATTAGCTGAGATTCCAGGTTGCTTTGCTGGCCTCTATGGACATTCTCATCTTAACACCAAGGTTGAGTGCCAAATTTGTGGCTTCTGCAAACTGAAATTTATGGTAAACTTCAATATGTTTCATCAATTCATTTAGTGAACAAAGCACTGCAGTCAAAGGACTGGCTGTAAAGAAGACATCAGAGGTCTGCCCTTGGAGATTTTTCCCAAAGGCTCTTGTAAAAGGTAGAACATGTTCAAGAACAACAATGGTAACAATGAAATCAAAATCTTATACTTCACTACAGAGCACAAAAGCCTGGACAGTTATAGTTATTCTATCTAATATTTGTGTCACTATGCTATCTAAACATAAAACAAGCGCTTGTAGGAGGTCTGCTAAAATTTCAAAAGCATCATTCCTGCTGTCCACTGAGGAGGACCAATTTCCTTTTGTTCTTTACCCCTTTCTTCACAGTTCTGAATGAGGACAGAAATTACAGTGCCATGCTCTAAAAGTGGTGACTGATGGGGGAAAAAAAAACGAACTTTGTCGATTGTTCCTAATGCAATGCAACAGATATTCCCATAACAGATGCTGCTTTTGCCAAACAAGTATTTAAGCACAGGAAAAAACAGAGTATGCAAATAGCTTGGGAGTATTTCTCTAGAAGTCTATAGGCCATAACTTCAATTTTGGAAGAAAAACCACTGGACACCATGTAAGCCTGGTAACGACAATACTTCATGTTTAATCCCCACTTCTCAGTTATCACAGCGTGAAATGGCAAAGCTGAAATTTCTGCATCAGCATCATAAGGTAGGAAGCCCACAGATTCAGGTTATGGATTTGTCCACAAACCTCACCAACACAGGCTCTTCCTCTGCTGTGTGTCTACTATGTGGTCAGTGATAATGGAAATAAATGGAGGGTCTCTCATTTCCCTGAGGGTTTCTTCCTGAATGCAGCTCTCACAGGTGTCTGGCACCTGTGTCTGCTCTTTACTGCCATGGTCTCAAAGAGCTGCTTTAGCACCTCTTCACCTGAATCCATCCGGCACTCCAGCAGTGCTTGAAAGTTATCAGGAGTAGACAACTTCTGGGATTTCTTCAGCCTCATGTCCATCCAGAGGTAGGTAAGCTTTGGTTTCCCATAAGAAGCAATATTTCAAATAAAGATTTTGAGTATTCTTTGTTTTTCTTCTCTTCAAGCATTAAAGGCAATGTTTTCATCCTGTACTTGGCCCCTTTCTTCTGCACTAGGGTTTTGAGCATTGCTGTTCTTTCTTTGTTTTTGTTCCTATTTAGTTTCACCATTTTTTTTTTTTTCTGTTTCAGTATCCTGATTTCATCTTCACCCAGTTCTTTTGTTTTCTGTGTCTACTCTGTGGATTGTTCAGATGTCTGTCTGGTAAGATCCAATACCTCTGGTATTGCATTATCTTAAAGAACCATCCTATGGGATGCCTGGGTGGCTCAGTCAGTTAAATGAACTGACTCATGATCTCAGAGTCGTGACACTGAGCCCCAAGTCTGGCTTTCCCCTCAGTGGGGAGTCTTCTTGAGATTCTCTCTCTCTCCCTCTTCCCTTCCCCCTCCCCAAAACTAATAAATAAAGCTTGAAGAACTGTCCTGTAAGGACTAGATTTACAGATAATAGAGGTCTCAAAGTATTTGGCATATCATCTATAATGTTTATTTACTTGATACGTCATTTTACCTTCTAAGTTTGCTCTCCTTACAATCATCCACCCACTTCTGACATCTGGCAGGGTTCTGCGGGAACGTGAGGAAGGGCAGGTCTAACTGCCAACCCCAAGTGTGTGTGGAAGACCTGAGCCAGCCCTCTCTTCCCCACATCCTCTGAGCAGCCCACCTGCCTGTCTTCAGCTCAGCAGGTGCCTTGAGTATAATGTTTTTATTCTTAGGAATTTGATTAGACAATCCAAAGAAACTGACTTTTCTCCTTCTTTAATGAGAGGAAAAAAGTGAACTCTTGGGATTATGACAGTATCAGATCTCATAAGAACACCTCTTGCTCTTAGATTGAACTTTCCAGCAAGGACATCGAAACATAATACACTGTAATCCATTATTTAAATCAAGTATTATGTCAACAGGAGCTCATTTGTTTCTCAGAACATTAACACAATTCAAAATTATCTCCACATCTGTCATTCTTTGCTAACAATAGCAAGTTGCCTATTAGTTCTCCAACACCATCTAGGAATTAATTCACTAGAAGCAGAACCCAAGGAGAATTTAAGAAGGCTAATGTCCTTCCCAGACCCATAGTAAGTTGCAACTTCAATAGTGACAGGCTAAGAACCCTCTTTAGCTGCACTGTGCATATGAGAGAGAGACAGAGACAGAAGCAGTGTGTGAAGCCTACTGACCTAATGACCTGGGCATACCTCTATTATAACTTTTATCACAGTCCTCAACTTATTTTCCTATGAGTACAACTTTGTCATTGGATGGCAAGGCCCTGGAAGGCAAGCATCATGTTCAAATTCTCTCTCTACTGTCTAGAACAGATGCATCATAATTAAAAGCCTCATACATACTCACTTCCATTAATAGCTTTTAGCCTCCTTCCAAAAGTTGTGCACACAGAGAACTGCGAAGATGGATTTGAGTTTTGCTTTTTCCATGTCCTCTGGTTCATCTTTCTGTGGAGGTGATGATGAGGATCAAATGGTCAAAGGAAGAAGCAGTAGCAGTAATCAGAGGCAGAGCTCCCAAAGGTAAGGTGTGTGTACTTTCTCACACATCCCTACTCCAAAGTGCAGACTAGGGAAAAAGGGAGAGACAAGGAAGATATCAATAGAAAGGAGATAGAGGACAAATACTCAGGGGACAACTACTATAAAATGCAGCATTTGCAAACATGATCCTACTTAATCCTTGGCACATCACTACGGGATAGAGAATTAGCTCCATTTTATAGAGGAAGAAAATGAAAGGTTAAATTATTTGTCCAAGGCCATGTAACCACTAAGTGATGAAGCCAGAACCCAAGTCTGCCTGTCTGAAAAGCCTGCTCCTTCCATTAATCCAATGTGTCTCTTTGGAAGATACTACATACAAAGCCACCACTCTTGTGGATATATCCCTCCACTGGCTACGCCTCTTGGCCTCAGCAGTGACTACACAGGTCTGCGTCCCCTGAGCCCTAAAGCCGGAAGGTTCAGGTTTTAGAAAGGGCAGAGCTGCTATGGCTTAGGCATTCCTGAGGACCCACAGAGTTAACTTGCTCTTTGCTGAGATTATGACTCCTTTGTTTTCAATGAGCAGTGGGTGGGTGAGCTATAGTGAGCTTTATATGATGCACCAAGTTCCTATTGTTTGTTTCTATACCAATAAAATGTGTTACATGCTCTACCAAGCCTTTTGTAATTAACATGCGTTTATTTGCAAGCCAATTGTCAAAAACTCACAAAGAATTTACTTCCACCTCTTTCTTCCAGCCAGGGCTCTGGCTCTATTTGGGATGTCAAGTGGGACCATACTAGAGCCTGAGATTTTCTTCTGACATAGCCCATCCTCTCTAAAGAGATGGCAACAGAAGCTGTCCTCAGAAGATTTACAGCCCAGAACTGGAGGCCTACCTACTCCTGGCTTGTTTCATGTGAAGAAAACCCCAAACACCACCTAACAGAGGGAATGGGATCCCTAAGAATTCAGAGGTAACTCCTGGAAGTGGTCTGCCTGGAGCTTACTTTCCTACTACACCTCCTCTTACAAGAAGCCTCAATAATCTCATTAAGGTAATCAGTTCTCTTAACCATTTTTTAACATTGCTGTTCTATGGGCTGCACAGTAATCACAGAGAGTAGAATTGGCACTGGTGAGCAGAATAATTCTGCTATAAGAATAATTCTGATTGAACGTAAGACCAAACTTTCAAATAACTATTGATGAATGGGGAAGTAGCAAACTGGACGAGATCTGAGATTAAACTCCAATAACTTCTAAAGTCAAAGTTACAATTCCACGATTTCAGATTTTCAAATGTAATCAGTTAGCTTGCAGCACCTATGGAGAGGAGATAGGGGAGAGCTAAGTTTTATTGAAATCTTCCAGGCTGGAGGACTGTGACCTAGTGGCTCCCTTGGTACAGAATCCTGTTAAGTCCAGCATGGCCCTGAGTGCCTGAAAAAAGGTCTGCAGGATGTCAGAATCCAAATAGGCTTCAAGAGGGAACAGCTTTTGAGAGAAGGAGGTCAGTGAAGAATCGGTTACCTTGAGCTCAGTCCTGATTCTCTAAATCAGAAAGACAAGCCCATCCCACCACCACTCCCCACAAATAACAAATCTTTAATGGTAGAATCACCATTTATAAGCCCTTAAAGCCAGAGCTGAAGCTGACTTAAAATCAGAAACTTGTAGAACAAAGACGAGGGTTGGGGGGAAGTTAGGAATGAGCAGACTGTGCGGTGAAGGTATGGAGATGCCAGCTCTCGCTGAATCTCCTGGGCGCTGGATTCCCACTGCAGGCCTACATGCTGTGCCCACTCAATGGCAGAGATAATGACCACCTCCACCTTGACTCTGCTGGGCGTCAGTCCTACTGAATGTCTGTCTGCAGAGGTTCTAATACCTGATCATACCCTCTTCTTCTCTTCCTCCCCAGCTCCCCAGCTCCCAGGCTCCACTGATCTCAGTGTGGGAAAGTACGGATACTTCATAGAAGGCTTTCAATGTCTAAATGCCAAGTCTACTTTCCCTGTCACTTGATTTCTCTGCCTCCTTTTTGATTTACCATGACACTGTGGCATTCATTCTGTCTGACCTGCAGAAACAACAGGATGCTTTATAAAAGGCACTGGCAAATCTGGGTCTGAACTCTGTCCCTGCCACTTAACCAACTATTCAGTCATGGATTTATTTTTTAAGCTCTCTGAAACTCAACCTCAATTTGTTCATCTGTGAAATGGGAATCATAATAGTTCCCTGAAAGGAATCAGAATCAGGATCACTGAGGATTTCAGGGTGAGAGTTATATGATACCCAGACATGCTCAACAAATGTTTCTCTCTGCCTCCTTCTTCCTTCTGCGCCCCCTTAGACTACACCGTGTCCTTTAAGAAGCCAGATTTGCTCTCTGACAGTATGTGACACTTTAAAAATAGAATACATTTTCAGTGATGGTTATGTGATCTATATAGAATAAAGCACCTCCTGCCAACTAAATAAATAGAGGAGAGCATGTACTCATTCCTGTTCTAATTTAATCTGTCTGAGTGCCTGGAGGTCTTTGTGAGGTAAATATTGTTTTCACTCTGACCTTGGTGCAGCGTTCCCATTGAATTTGTCTCAGTTTGTCCTTTTGATGTCAGGCTGATGCCTTTCTAATAGATTGAAAGCACTTTGTTGAGAACAGAGATTACTGAGATCTAATAATCAGTAAATACCTGTCCACCCTGGATGATCAAAAAGCGGGATGTTCTGGGAAACTTGCTGTTCTGCCTAATAAAGAGATAGCACGTGTGCCTGAATTACCAATTTTCAAAGAAGAGAACCCATCGAGACACAAAACCAGCATGGAACACAAGATTTTTGGTGATTTGGGAGCCCCCTTGGAGGCTGGAAGGGACATGGAGCACACGGAGAGGAGATAACAACTCAGGCCAGCAAAAGAGAGTGAGCAGAGCTATGCTCTCAGGTGCTCTGGATATTTTCTAGAGCATCTTTGATTCTAATGTATTTATTTGTTTCTTCTATATGAAGATTTAGAGTAAACATTTGTTCTAGGCTTTCCTCCATGAAATAGAAAAACAAGTATTTACAATTAATGCTTAATTGAACAATTCAGTGAAAAACAACTACTCATATCCAGTGGGTCACTGATTAATGGGTCAGTACAGGTCAGACCTTCCCACTCTCTGGCTCCATATGGATACATCTAGATATTCAGGAACTAATGTGCTGCCTTGATTTCCAGATAACTTATTTTCCTTATTAAGTCATTTTTTTTCTTTTTCATTTCAAAGCAAATGTGTATTCATTGTAAATCATTTAAAAAATACAGCCAAGAAAAACAAGAAAACGAACAGTATCTGTCGTTTACCATTTGGAGATGACTATTAATACTTTGAGAGGTTTTTTTTCTAGGCATAAATAAAGATATATGTTTAAAAAATAGGTTCATGAAATATAAACTGCAATGGTGTCTACTTTTTTGCCTCTCAAAAAATAAATATGTCACAATCATCTTTCTATGTTAATATTCTTCTTCAGCATACATTTTTTAATTTTTAAAAATATTTTATTTATTCCTTTGAGAGAGAGAGAGCACGAGCAGAGGGAGAAGGAGAAGCAGACTCCTTGCTGAGCAGAAAGTCAGACAAGGGGCTGTATCCTGAGCGGAAGGCAGATGGTTCACTGACTGAGTCACCCAAGCGCCCCCTCAGTATACATTTTAATGAATGCAAACAATTCCTTGTATCATAAACCATAGTTTATTCTGAAATCTAGCCTCATAAGCAAGGCTATTACTTGAAATGGGGGGAAATCACTCTATAAATCTTTGCTTACATCCAACTTTATTCCCACTGCATCATTTCTTTGGAGTGGAATTGAAGGACCAAGGTCATTTTTAAAAAACTTTTATTGTCAAACTATTTTTCAAAGATTTAAACCAAAGGATACACTCCACTGCTGTTTATATGTCTATTCCCAAAAACTCATGACATTCTTGATGTCAGGGATTGTGTCATTCATTTTTGTATCCAACATCTTTATGTTTTTGGACATTAAGTCACTGAAGTATTTATTGAATGAATGATTCGATGACTCATCGTTTAAATAAATGTATAGCCCAAGTTTGCATAACATCTCTGGAGTTCAGCTGTCTCTTTTGCACAATGAGAATTTTAGGTTATATGCTAACATTCTGTGATTTCATATCTCTTGTATGAAAAGCAATGACCTAGATACCTTAGGAGAGATTAGCCATATACACAATCCATAACCATAGTTATGGAACCTGTATATACATATATATATATGTGTGTGTGTGTGTGTGTAATATGTAAGCCAATTATAATTGTATAGAAACATACACAGATGTGCTAAATATTCAGAGAGAATAAGGCTAGATGACACAACAGGATATTCCAGGAAGATAATGCTCAGGTAAGCACAGACCACCAGCTTTCTATCTGAAGAAAAAAAGTTTTTCCTACTCTGGATTTTGTGTCTTATTGATATCTAAAAAACAAGAGGTAGAACTATCTTGAGATTCAGTTTCCTTAGGCAATTTCACCTAGGACAAGCAAGCTTATCCTACTAGATTTTAGGAACATTTCAATCACTTTTAAATTACCCAAGGTAAGATTATATCTGTTGACTTTCACACTCCTAGACATCCTGGTTCATTGGCAGTAAATGTCTATAGACCTCTAAACCATCCGTGTAGCAATCATGCCTATCTTCTATAACATGTTCTTCTCCAGGTCTCCCTGCTTCACAGAAATATTTGGCACCCACTATCATCCAATTTATTACTTAATTTGTGGTTATTTATTGAAAATCTATAATGTGCTTTTTAATGTACTAGGGGGAAATGAGGCAATGTGGTATACACTACAATGACAAGCATAAACATGATCTGCCAGTCACAAGGAGGAAGTTAGCACTTCCTTCTGGAGCCAGAGAAAGTCTCACAGAAGAGGATTCTTGAAGATTATACTCAAGATGATTCTGGAAGAATGAGCTCAAGCTCATTCTTGCCAGATAGATGGAACTGTGTGGGTGACAGTAGAGAACAAGATTCAAGCAGAGATAAAGCACAAAGGTCACAGAAAAGTGACAGAGAATGGCTGCCTTTCAATCTCCCCCAACTTATGGCTCTTTCCACACCACTCCCACAGTTCACCTCATGCAGGATCATCTGGGGGCCATCTGGTCATCCTGATTCAGCCACCTCTGACCACCTGCTTCATCCTAAACACCTCCAGTCTCCTTCTCTGGGCGGAGCCTACAAGATCCAGCCTCTACAATACTCACTGGGTCTCAAAGTTGAAGCCACCTTACTCTTTGGGTTTAAGAACTTCTCTCTTCCTGGAAGAGAGGCACTGCGACAGCAGTGTGAATCACCATTATCCTCAGAGAATTCCTTCTAGGCTCTGAAGCCACGTTTCCAAATGAGTGTCTTTGCCTGGGTTTGGTAATGAGGACGATGCTGGCTTCACAAATTAAGTTTGGAAGTGTTTGCTCTTCTATAACTTTTTGGAAAAGTTTAAGAAGGACTGGAATTAATTATTTTTTTAAATGTTTGGTAGAATTCATCAGTGAAGCCGTCTGGTCCTGGACTTTCCTTTGTTGTGTGGTTTTTGATTATTGATTCAATCCCCTTACTTATTATGATCTGCTTAAGTTTTCTTTTTTTTTTTTCATTTCTCTTTGTAAGTTGTATGTTTCTATGAAGGCATTCATTTCTTTGAGACTTTTCAATGTGTTGGTACATAATTGTTCATTAAGTAGTCTCCTCATTTTTATTTCTGTGGCATCAGTTTTAATGTCACTTCTTTCATTCCTGAATTTATTTGCATCTTGTTTTTTCCTTGTTATTCTAGACATTTGTTGATTTTGTTCATCTTTTCAAAAACCAACTCTTACTTTTGTTGATTTTTCCACCTTTTTTTTTTTTTTTACAATTCTCTGTTTCATTTATTTCTGCTCTAATCTTTAATTTTCCTTTCTTCTGCCAAACTTAGGGTTAGTTTGTTCTTTATTTCTTTGCTCTGAGAAGTTGGTTGCATACTTGAGATCTTTCTTCCTTCTTTTAATATTCGTATTTGTCACTCTAAATGTTCCACTTAATTCTGCCTTAGCTCCCTCCTATAAATTTCAGTATGTTTCCATTTTCATTGTCTCAAGATAGGTTCTGCTTTCCTTTTTGATTTCTTCTTTGACCTAATGATTGTTCAAGAATGTGTTGCTTAATTTCCACCTATTTGTGGATTTTCTCATTTTTCTTCCATTACTGATACTTAGTGTCATCCTACTTTGCTCAGAAGCGATACCTGGTATGATTTCAACCATCCTAAATGTGTTAAGATCTTTTTGCAGCCAGCATGACCTATACTAGAGACCATCACATGTGCACCTTTCCTGCTGCTCTTAGGTGGAATGTTCTGTATGTGCCTACTAGGCCCATTTGATCTACTATTTCCTTATTGGTAGTCTATCTGATATTCTAGCCATTGTTGAAAGTGGGATATGGAATTCTACTATTATTATACTGACATCTATTTCTGTCTTCAGTTCTGTCAGTGTTTGCTCTGTATATCTAAATGCTCTGATGTTGGGTATACATCACCCTCATCTGTGCTGCTGCTCCATGCTAAGGCCCCAAAGAATGAGTAATCTTGTACTTTTCTTTCTGTGGTTTGTTTAAACTATGTTTAAATGTACTACTGTCCTTTACTTATCAGCAAGTTGGAGCAAATGAGCATAGAATCAAAGTCTGGGGTAAGGGAGGGAGTTGAAAGGAAGAACAAAGGAATTATCTACACCAAGAAAACTTGTACAGAAAGCTGAGAAGCGCACTTATGCCCTTGGGTATGTAAAGAGGGTGGGGGGAGGGAGCTAAGTGGCAGCCAGCCTTGCTAAACCTTGCCAGAGTTTGGAAGTGACAGAAAGACATAAAACTCTAAACCTCCGCATTTAAAGGAACCTTAATTGTCACAAAATACAACATTTCTCATTGCAAGAGAAACACTATCTGGCCATTTGTAAAAGTGTTCCCTGACTAGAATCTCTCCCAGAACACTAGGAGAAAAAAAAAGAGTGAAACCAATCTGAAGAAGTTTTGTTCTTCCTCGAAGATGTATTGAAAGGCTCCTACCTGAGAGGGAAGATGAGAAGAGGAGGAACGAAAGATAAAAATGGATGCTCCAAAGCAGTGACATTTAGCAAAGTGATTAGGCAGTGACATTAAACAAGCTCCCAGGCCATTTCCAAATGATTTCTATGAGCACCTGTGCTGCTCGGGAAAGCCAGGTTTGAGGTGGGGGAAAAAACAGAGTCTTAATTAAAACCTGAGGGTACTTGCAATAGAAAGTTCAGGAGAGAATTGCTTGTTTTTTTCATCAGTATGACTTTTTCTTCTTTAAGAAGGATTCCTTTTTACCCTAAGGAGCACAATGAAGAAAATATATTCAGCCAGAGTAAGTAGAAGGTACGGATAGAAGAAGGACGTTAATGGTGCTTTCTATAGGAAATCATCTTCCTTTGACTCTTGCCTCTTCCCCTCCCCACCAGGCAGACGCATCGGAGTGAGGACTGTTTTTTATCACAGTGACATAATTAGTCTCATTGAGTTTATCAAATCCCTCTTTGTCCAAAATCAGTGTTCAGAAAACGAATGGTATCTGCAAGATCTAGCCAGAGTGAAAGCTCCCTAGCAAATAATATGTGATTAGCAAAAATCCCATATACCCTTTCCTTTATCATCACCACTGTCTTCTTGCATCTGCTTCTTGCTGCTGGTTGCTTTCTGATTTCTCTGGTACCCAGTCGGCTCTATCCAGGATTCTGGATGTGTTCCTGCTTCTCATCCCCTGGCTATTATATTACTTTGGGAGGAAGTCTCTGCCATCTTCAACATATGGCTTTCAAGATAGCTCTAAACATCCAAATCCAGTTGGCAAATATGTGGTAAGTTTTCATGGGTCTAGTACAAAGTGACGAACATCATTTACTACTGTGTTCCAATGGCCAGTTACACGGCCAAAGTTTACTACTGCAAGGGAGGTGAGAAAAGTCTAGCTGTGAGCCCAGGAGAAAAAGGAAATGGATTTGGTGAACAGCTATCCAGATTCTACCACATTATTTCTTCCAGTTTTCAGCCTAGCTCTCCCCTTGATTTTTACTTTCTGATCCCTTTATGGGATAATTTGGGTTAGTTCTGTTATTTGAAACAACTTCTGATAGATTAAGCCTGATCTGGATGATAAGCTCCAATTCCTGGACTCATCTTTGTCAAGTGCCACATGCAACATAAGAGGTAGGATCTCCTAGAATCTACAGAACAAGTGGTAAAGGAAAGGAGGAATAAGAGTGAGTGGTGGGTAGAGTAGGCCTGGGATCCTCACAGGACAATCTGCCCAAGAGAGTACCCCAACCCTTCAGAGTTCCAGAGGAATGGATGGGTCATTCTCTGAGCATCCAAGCATCAAACATAAGGAAAGCTTCAGTAAGTAGAGGCAAGACAGCTCAGAGCCTGTGTTTTGGTTGAAAACTCATGTTTGGTTGCAACCCATGTGCACTTTCTAATCCCAGGTTCTAGGGCAGTTGAAAACAAGACTGTCGTCAGTAATTTCTGCCAAGAATTTTGAGTCATTTACCTTAATCTGTCAGCAAGGAGATGAGAAAAACTTTGCTCCTTACATTTATTTAATCAACCAAAACCACATGTATTTTTATAGAGATAGTGTTAATGCGAATTACCCAAATTGTTCAGCACCATTAGACCTCTCCTGGCCTAAGTCCATATTCAGCATGATTCTTAAAGTAAGAGTGGAATTTTGCAAAGTGTTCTCTTCACTTAGAGCATTCTCTTCTCTCCAACTGGACTGTGGGATTTTTTTTTAGTGCTAGAACCATTGACATTCTGGGCCAGATAATGTCTTACTGTGGGGAGGGAGATGTCTTGTGTGGTGTGGGGTTTGTAGCAGCATCCTAAACCTCTACCTGTTAGACGCCAGTAGTAATCTCTCCCTCTCCAAGTTATGGCAATAAAAAATATCTGCAGACATTCCCGAGTGTCTGCTGGGGGGAGGGGGAAACAAAATTATCTCCAGCCAAAAACCACTGAATTGGAGAGAAGTAAAGCCTGAGACTTTCTAGAATAAGAAATTTCAAAAACATGTATTTTTCTGGCCTAATACAAAAGTAAGTACTTATTTACAGGCCCCAGGATAGTATGCACTCATTAACATATTTATTTATGATTTGTGAATTGGTTGATTAATCATTTGTTTAAAGTTCAATAAAATTAAGGAATAAAAATGTATGGATGAACTGGTCATGAGAGGAATGGCAGCAGATCCTAAGAATTCAAGAAACAGAAAGATCCTAAGAATTCAAGAATCAGAGAACTGATGTACAACATAAACACCCATGTTTGCCGAGCATGATGTTTTACCTAAAAATATGCATTGTTTCACTTATTTCTTGTAGCTACCCTTCCAAGTACATTATAAGTAATTAATAAGTATCATCAATTACAGTAATATCATTAATGGAAGATAATATCCCAACTTTCAAATAAGGGAGTTGAAGCTCATAATGGGTATATAACTTGGGTCTGCAGAGGCAGAAGATAGCAGAGCAGTGATTCAAACTCAGGTCAGCCTTACCTGCAAATCCAGTCTTTCTACAATATATCTCACTCATGAAGCCCCGTGTAGTCTCTCCATGTTCTCAGTGGGAACAATAGCCATCTGGGGAAAGATTTTACATGTGGATCAGCAAGGCAGCTACCGAAGTGCTGAGTGTGGTAGGGCCCAGCAGAGACACTGCAAATCAAGAATTGTCTCAAGGAGACACTTGGAGTCTATACCATACAGGCAACAGAAAGAAAGGAAAAGAAGGAGAGAGCTATTGTTGCCAAGAGTAAATGAAGGCTTTGACCAATTATGTTGCTATTATTTCTACAAAAATGGAAATAAAGAACCAATGTCTTACCCCTGAATAGATGTAAATGACTCTCAGGGAAAGTTTTGATCAGGGTCCAGTCTTTCAGTACTTCTGCTTTCCAAGCAAACCCAGTAAATATACCACCCAGATAAAGATACCAGCACCTGCCCATCTCAATTAATCACAGTGTAACCACTCGGTTCTGACTTAAAATGCCTGAGAATTTGGAAATACTCATTGACTGCCTACTCCAACTGACAGCACCTGTGGAACTACTCTCACAGTTCTCAGACTTATTTCTGGACTATCTCTTGGTATACGGTAAAGGTGCATTTATGCAGTGGGTGACAAGCCTATCAATACTCTACATCATATGTCATCAGGGAAATGCAAATTAAAATAACAATCAGATGCTACTCTATACTTATTAGGATGACCAAAATCCAGAACATTGACGACACTAAAGTTTGGTAAGGATGTGGAGCAATAGGAACTCTCATCCATTACTAGTGGGAATGCAAAATGGTACAGCCGCACCGGAAGACAGATTGGCAGTTTCTAACAAAATTCTTACAATACGATCCAATAATTGCACTCATTGGTATTTACCCAAAGGAGCTGAAAACTTATGTCCACACAAAAACCAGCACATGGGTGTTTTTAGCCGCTTTATTCATAATTGCCAAAATTCAAAGCAGCCGAGATGTGCTTTAGTAGGTGTTTGAATAAATCGTGGTACATCCAGACAATGGAATAGTATTCAGTACTTTTTTTTTTTTTTTTAGTATTCAGTACTTTTTTAAAAAAGAAGAGCTACCAAGCCATGGAGGAAAATTAAATGCATACTACTAAGTAGAGGAAACCAAGCTAAAACGACTGCATAGTGTATGATTCCCAACTATATGATATTCTGGAAAAGACAAAACTATGGAGAGAGGAAGATGAGAGGGAGGGATGAATAAGCAAAGCATAGATTTTTAGTGCAGTGAAAACTGAAATTGCAGACCCTTGGGCATAACAGTAAATGCTTTCTGTCTTAAGCTGCTAGTTTATGCAGTGGTTTCTCACACAGCAATTACACAGATAGAAGCACCAAATAAGTAACACACACACGCACACACACACATACACACACTTATATGATAAAAATTGGCCTTAAAAGGAGATTTAAAAGATTGAAGTGGAGAGAAAAAATTTTAATAGCACAGAGGTAGACAGAGGCCATTGCAGGTAAAAGGGACAGCATGAGCAAACATGTAGCCAGAAATGGTGAGGTGCTCTGGGAGTCCAGTAAGGAACCATTCTGGCTCAAGCAAAAGATTTTTGCTGTCTTCTTGTTTTGGTATAAACTGCAAAGGGAGGTGGGGATGAGTGTGTGAAAGACTCTGAATGTCAACCTGAGGAAATCTAAACTGTATCCTAGGGGGAATAATTAAGAAAGACTGAGCTGCTTTTGTGACATGGGACTGAACAGGCAACTTCAAGCAAAAGTCTTAGGAGTTGGAGGCAATTCCTAGGGAGAGTGATTTCAAAAAGGAGAGAAAATATATTACTTTACGTATACTGAGGTGGCTTTAATGAGCCTACCAGCTCTGCTGGGTCACATGTTTATGTGAAGGAAGTCCCTAGTGTAGTGCTAATGAAGACATCTTCAAGGTGCCGAAGATGGACATCTGAGTTAAGACATAGATCAATAGAGGAGGCTGAATTAAACGTCCATCTGTAAATTGCCAAAACATGGAAAGTCCTGAATCACCTCCTCATTACTGATGAAAAGAAGAGCAGGGAGCAAGAGAAAGAGATACCCTTCAAGCTAGATTTTTATTTGAGGTGTTCAGAGCCACAAGAGCTGCTATGTACAAAATGATGTGCTCCCTGAGAGAAACCATCTAGAACAGGTCCTGAAGCTAAAATCTTAATCCCTTTTGGCAATAAACTCCCTAATCCTATAGCTAAGAAAACCAGTAAAGTTCAAAGGAGGACTGGGCCAGTCTGAGGCAGGATTTCATTAGAGACACAAAGGACTGAAGTTCGAAATTACAAATCACAATCTCAATCTGTCAGTCAGAGGCAGATAAGAAGGGGCATTTTATGTAGAGTCCTTTCTTGGGGAAAACTGCTATAAAAAAGAAAGAAAAAAAAAAAAAAAGAACATGCCCAGATGGCCAGTGCCTAAGGGAATATGAGATGGGCCTACAGGAAGTCAGGCAAAAGGAGATAAAATAAATTTCACATGCACTGTTTCTTATTGCCATTTCTTCCTTGTATAGTTGCTATGGGAACTGTGTTTTGGAAGCTCTCTAAGGCTACGTCTCTCCAATGCAAAACGATCAAGCATTTGGGCCAAAATGACCAGTCAATTTAATCCGACTTGTTTAATTGATTTATTTCCAACTCATGCTCTCCCTCACCCGTGGCCAAATTGAGTAGTTGCTTAACTGAATTTGGTGGCATCCTGCAGAAATAAAACTGGTTCACTTGTACGTATCTGTGTTCCATTCTAGTGATAAGACTCGCCATCGGAATATGCCTTCTACTGCTGGGGCCTTGTGCATTTGAGGATTGCAAGCAGCTCGAGGAGGGTATGAAGGGTGACTATAACGGCAGGAAAGGACTAGTGGAATAATTCATGCACTGGTGTGAAGGATCTAGGCACTCTCACGAATGGAGGAGAGGAGAAACGCAGGGCTTGAGAGGCCAGGTAACCAAGCAGAAAAGACCCAGGACAAAACAGCTGCCCAAGGCAAGGCAGAGCTGGGAGAGAGGCAGAGGAGACCTGGTCACTGAGGCCATATTATCCAAGTTACTATCCAGACTGTTACCAAACTGCAGACCTGTGCTACCATCCTCTGCTGCTACCTTCTTTCTGGGATCCAGTCAATCTTTCTGAGTCTAGCAGCACATCACTCACCTGCATCCTTCATGATAGGACATCAGGTTATGCTTCTGAACAGGTGATGCAAGTTGTGCTGATTGCCATCAGATTCCCAACTCATGCTCTGGGCACCTTTGCTGATTCAGCATCAAAGAATTAACCCTCTTGGGTCCCATCATCAACCTGAAGTTCCTCACTCTTAGCCCATGCCTGCTCTCTGCCTAGGACTTCAGCCTGCCTCCTCAATGATCAGAAGCCCAAATTCACAGGAATCAATACACTGTCTCTGGTCTGGTCAGTGTTGCTGTTCTCTCTCTCTCTCTCTCTCTCTCTCTCTGTCGTCAAAGAAGAAAACAGCAAAAAGGAATAATCCACATAAGGCACCAGAGAAAGCCAGATTTATAAAACTCATATTCATGTAGGGTTTTCTTTGTGGGAAATACTGAAGACATGTAAGTATAAATCTTTCATAAGCAGAACTGGCCTGTGACGTCAGGAGGCCAGCTTCGAGCACTTTCCTGCTTATATATCATTTGGCATCTTAGTTGCCAGGGCCATCTCCCTCTCCCTGACTCTCTGCCATTCTTGAAACCCCCAACTACATGCCCTGTGACCCAAGTGGCTTCATGCTGCTATGGCCTCATTTTTCTTAACAGACCACTCCTGTGCCTCATCCCCTGAGAGGCAGGGCCCTTCTTCAGTGAAATATGTGATGAATTAGAAAATTCTTAAAACACTCTGCCCCAGACAAATCATTCCAGGAGACTCTCTTATATTTCAATTGTGATAAACAGCTCAGGAAAGGAAATCAGGGGTTGTATGTTGAAAGATAGATTAGGAAATTACCCCATCTTTCAAAAAACTGTGCTTGCCATTTTCTAGAGACCAAAACTCAGTACCCTGCTCAATAAAAAATAATCTAATTGTAAGTACTGAAAAATGTAATGATGATGATGATGATAAGTAATAACTGATACGCCACTGGAGTTTATAAAACGCCTTCACGCACATCTTGGTTTCCATCTTCACCTAGAAGGCATATTTGATTTTACAGCTGAGCCTCAAAAACAGTAAATTGCTAATCTCGCCTTTCTGATTCCAAACTTCATCTTCTCCTGCAACACTTTCATGGACTTTCTAATTTCCTAAGTCCGTGTTTTCCCGCCGTTCCACTTGGTGGTTTTGCAGCCAACGTTCTTCTTCTTTCATTTTGCACATAACTTCCTGATACACTCTGAACTCAGAGTTGGCCTCTGCCTCTAAATAATAAATTTACTATATTATTCATATATTAATAAATTTATGATTTAAAACCTTTCTTAGAGAGAGATGAATATTGTACGATCTCACATGGGGAATCTTAAAAAAAAAAAAAAAAAGCTCAGGATCCCTGGGTGGCGCAGTGGTTTAGCACCTGCCTTTGGCCCAGGACGCAATCCTGGGGCCCCGGGATCGAATCCCATGTCGGGCTCCCGGTGCATGGAGCCTGCTTCTCCCTCTGCCTATGTCTCTGCCTCTCTCTTTCTCTCTGTGTGACTATCATAAATAAATAAAAATTAAAAACATTAAAAAAAAAAGCTCATGAGTTGTTAGGGATGGGGGCAGGCAGGGAAGGAAGGTGGACAAAGGGTGCAAACTTTTTAAGATGAATAAGTTCTGGGGATGTAATGTACAGGACAGTGGCTGCAGTTAGTAATACCACATCCTATCTGTGAAAACTGCTAAGAGGAGATCTTAAATATTCTCATCAAATGCACACAAAAAATTGTTACTATGTGAGGCGATGGATGTGTTCACCAACCTTATGGTGGTGATTATTTCACAAAATATTCACAAACCAAATCATTATGTTTACACCTTAAACCTACGCAATGTTCTATCAATTATATCATAATAAATCTGGAAAAAATTAAGTTTTCAGAGGTTGTACCCATGCAAATTTGCTTAAATTTTATATTAAACAGGGGTACCCAGGTGGCTCAGTGGGTTATGCTTCTGTCCCTTAATTTTAGCCCAAGTCATGATCTCACGATCTTGAGATCAAGCCCTGTGTTGGGCTCCACACTGGGCCTAGGGCTTGCTTAAGATTCTCCCTCTCCCTCTGCCCCTCCCCCTCCCTGTGCTCACTTGCGCACACTTGATGTCTCTCATACGTACACAAATTATATTAAACAGGTTAATTTTTCTGAGCAATAAATTCCACTTACATCTACTGAAGTTTCTTTTGTTGTTGATGAAATACTACCCCTACCCACCTTGCCTTAAATTACCTTACAATTCTGTATATATCCCCAAGTACAAGACCAGATCTTGGATTTGAGATCAGACTTCCAGAGCGATATGGACCAGTTGGAATCACTGATCACTAATGATGAAGCTTGCAAGTCATTATTCCAAATATGACTAAATTTATGGATTTAGGGCTTTAATCATTTTGATCTATTGCTAGATTGTTGTTAGGGGGTGTGCTTGTGTATGTGAGTGTGTGCATGCATGAATATCCATTAGAGGGATGGTAAGGAGGTGGGCGGCTTGGGATATGAGGCATTTGGGAAAACATCAGCCCGTCTCTCTACTTGTTAGATATGTAAGAATATTCTAATGTTTCCTGAGTTTCACATTTGCATAACCCAGTAATGATGGTGATTTTAAGAATTTAATTTGGCAGATGACTGATTTATAATTTGATCCAATCACTTATAGTATTTTCATACAAAAATAATTAATAACAGAGGGAGATGTTCTAATTTAAAAACTAATGTCTGCCCAAGAAAAATGAAATTTCTCCCTGGATTTTCATAATGATTTTATTACAACTAGAGTAAGATACATCCTAAACACCTAACTGAATGATAGATCATAACTGTGCCAGTTGGGCTGAATGTGTTATGTAAATGGCATTCTCTTCCACAGGACAGGGGAATATACGCTTTATTAAAATGGGCAAAACATTGTCTCCAATGGCTACTTCAGGGCTGAAGGCCAAAAGCAGGTCTTCAAGTATTAGAGAGGGGGGAGCATTAGAATCCCACTTAGGATAGATTCCATGAGACTCAAGAGCTAGGATTCTAGGTCGAATTGTTTCACCACTAATAGGAAATACCTACAATTTTCTCTTAGAAAACAAAAATCTCTCCATTAACAGTAATACAAATCTTATACTCCAGCAGTTTTAATCTTGGGGAATTTTAATACGCTGAACTGACTGTACTGGGTGGTCTAACAAACTTTCAGATTAAAATGACAAGCTGTTTGACTGATACAATCTATTGACCCAGGTTCTTGTCAATGGGGACAAGAATGCAGCCTCTCTCTAAGGCAATCTTTGAAAATTGATTAGTAATTCTGCTTTTCCATATTTGCAAATGATATAACCAATAAAGGGTAAGTATCCAAAAGATATAAAGGGGGATCCCTTGGTGGCTCAGCAGTTTGGCGCCACCTTCAGCCCAGGGCCTGATCCTGGAGTTCCGGGATCGAGTCCCACGTCAGGCTCTCTGCATGGAGCCTGCTTGTCCCTCTGCCTGTGTCTCTGCCTCTCTCTCTCTTTGTGTCTCTCATGAATAAATAAGTAAAATCTTTTTAAAATTATAAAAGAAAAACAAAATATGTAAAGAACCTAAAAAACTCAGCACCCAAAAACCGAATAATCAAAAAAATTGGGCAGAAGAAATGAACAGACCTTTCCCCAAAGTGGTCAACATACACATGAAAAGATGTTCATTGTCACTTACCATTAGGGAAATGCAAATCAAAAGTACAATGAGATATCATCTCACACCTGTCAGAATGGCTAAAATCAAAAACACAAGAAACAAATGTTGGTGAGGATGTGAAAATAAAGGAACCCTCATGTATTGGTGGGAATGCAAACTGGTGCAGCCACTGTAGAAAACAGTGTGGAGGTTCCTCAAAACATTAAAAAATAGAATTACCCTATGATACAATAATTATGCTACTGGGTATTTACCCAAAGAACACAAAAATACCAAATCATATGCACCCATATGTTTATAGCAATAATGAAATTATGGAAGAGTCCAAGGGTCCATTGATCAACAAAGACATATAGAAGATGTGAAATATATATACAATGGAATATTACTCAGCCAAAAAAAGAACAAAACCTTTGTTATATGGATGAAGCTTGGGAGTATTATGCTAAACAAAATAAGTCAATCAGAGAAACACAAATACCATATGATTTCACTCATATATGGAATTTAAGAAACAAACAAAAATGAGCAAAGTGGGGGGGGGGGTAGTGAACGAGACACAAACCAAGAAACAGACTCTTAACTATAGAGAACAAACTGGTGGTTACCAGAGGGTAGGTGGGTAGATGATGGGTGAAATAAGTCAAGGGGATTAAGAGTATACTTTTCATAATGAGCACTAAGTAATGTATAGAACTAGTGAATTACTATATTGTGCACCTATAACTAATATAACACTGTATGTTAATTATACTGAAATTTAAAACAAAATACAATTTAAAAACATTAAAAAATAATTCTGCTTTTCCTCTCAGGCAGGGAAAAGAGGGAGAAGCTTTTATACCCCTTTTTTTCCCCCAGTAGAGGCCTGCAGCCCTGCACATGGCCCCTTACATAAATTTACAGGCTGTCTTGATTCCAAGAGACACAAAGAAATAAGGAACAGGACCATCTGTCCTCTGGATTCTGTGCAGAGGGGAACAGGCCCAGATCACTGGGGGAAAGAAATAAAAGATCAACACAAGACAGTCCTCTTTTCCTAGGATCTTTTCCTAGGACATTTCCTCCTATCATCAGCTTTAGCAGCCCTGTTAGTCAGCCTCCACTTGGGACTCTGATGAAATAAGGAACAACCACACACCACCTTCAGGCCAGGATTCCCATATCCCAGATGATCCTGACATCTAAATAGGAACCAAAGTCAAACCAAAGTCCACTGTGCCATGGTCTATAGAGCATACTACAAATGCTCCACTATCTTCTGTCCAGCTCGATAGATGACCCATCTAGGACCCACCTCTTGACAGCTCCTAGCAAGTACTTGATACCCTGAGAGGAGCACCAATGTTGTCTGTCACACAGGGATCAGACCCCAGAATCAATGCTCTCCCAAAGTATTTCACTACAACTCAACCAGCTCCTACCAGGGGCTAGGTGTATGTGAGACACAGTCAGTAAGAACTATCCTGCCTTTCCGGGCACCCATGGTCTACTAAGGGAATAATACAGGATTCAGCCACACTGAATCAACAAAGAAGTTAGGTGTAATAAGACAGGAAGCCACAAAATACATGTGGTAAAGTGGAAGGGGTGCATATCAAGGGGAGAGAGTGCATCAGGGATTCTCATTGTTACTCTTTGGGCTCAGACAGCATTTCTCAAGCTTGGCACTACTGACATTTTGGCTGAATGGTTCTTTGTTATGAGTGCTATTTGGTGTATTGTAGGACATATAGCAGCATCCTTGACCTCTACCCACTAGATACCAGTAGCACCACCCTCCTCTGTCATGATAATCAAAAACGTCTCCAGACATGTCAAATGTCCTTTAGTGGGCTGAATTGCTGCCAACTAAGAACTGCTTAACTATCACTTTGGAAGAATATAACTGATTCTATGTATTCAGAGATGGTTCTTCTAATCCAGGCAGTGGCATTCTGTAAGTCCTCCTTAACCCACCCCATTCTGCCAATGATAAGTGTGGAGGGAAGTTACAGGGTACTATGGAGATGGGGTCCAGAGAAGAGTGATTTTTTTTCTTATTTTTTAAGAAACCAGTTCAACATCTGGTCAGAAAATATGTGTTAACACTGACTGTACACCTGGTATTGTGTTAGGTGCTAAAGACGCCAGATTTTACAGATTTATTTCCCAGCTGCTGGGAGCTTTCCTGGAAAACAGCTTGAAGCTGTTGTCCCTCTTTGGTGGCTGCCTTGGTGGGAGAAACCTGCTTTACCCCAGGTCCCACCTCTTTACAGGGTCAGCCTGAATCCATTCATTGTGGGGACATAAAGGCCCATCATTTCCTCTTACTCATGTCAACTGAGTAACCACACCACACCAGCCCCAGAGTTCCCCGTGGGCACATTCAATATCTCCCTCTGTCAGGTCCTGTTCCCTTCCCTTCCCTACCTTTTCTTCCTTCCCCTTCCTTTCCATATTCTGGATGTCAGGATCTCAAAAGCACTCCCTAAGAAACACCCTCCATGCAGATATCCATCTCATAGTCTTCTTTCCAGGGGACGCAACCTACAATGTGGAAGGCACAGCTCCTGTTCCCACGTGCTCATACTCACAGGCACGGTGGTATTTGTATTCCCAGGGGCTGTACTTCTGGAGCTTTGCTTCCATTCTCAGGCCCATCCTTCATCAATACCTTCAACCTGATATTTCAAAATGTTGGCTCAGCAGATCAGTCTCTAAACAAAGTAGCATACAATGATCCCTCCAAGCAAAAGATTAAATCCTAGCGAATTTCCCCATGGAAAAACAATTAGATTTCAATTCTGTGGACCTGCCCCTACACATGATTTGGCTTGGCCAAGAGCACAAGGCTTTATCCTGAGATGGAAACAATCTTACACACTATAGCATCCACTCCTGGTTCCTGGTTGTCACTGGTAGAAACGCAATGTCCTCCTTTTTGCTGAAAAGGGATGACAGGGGTGGCACTCCACAAGAGGCAAAGCTGGAACTTTGAAGTTTACCCTTTGGTCTAATTTCCTACAGCTTGACTTTTAACTGCTCCTTCTTTCTGTCCAATTTTAACCACAATGTTTCATATGTTCTCTCTCTGACTACCCAAAATAACTGGCCCTTCTTTGCTCTTTTGTCCTCCTTATTCTCACCTCTTAGCCCAAATAGAAGAGGCCTTCAGGATAATGTTAGGAAAGGAGGTCAGTGCAGTGGATGTGGAGTTTCCTTTTCTGGCAGCAGCAGCTCTGGCCCTATGCAGAATTATAAAATCACTTGACTTAATCCCTGGCCCCTAGCTCCCTTTTAGCCCCAGTCTCAAGGCTCTAATTCTCACTATATTATCACCTTATTCAAGTAGCCCTGTGCCCTCTGTATTTTCCTGCCTCCCTTTTGCCCTTAAAATCATTCTCTTATTTTTTAAAGTCATAGTAATAATAAAAATATGAAATAAAATCTTTCTCTTTTTGTCCCATTTATAGGGACTCTGGTAGTTTCCCAGATGGCCAGTTATACATGAATTTGAGCTGTGGTGTGACTACTTCGTAGTGATATTATGTATTATCCCACCCACAGGGCATTTATACTTTGTATTTGTATATCAATCCTCAGAGCCCAAGAACTAGGGACAAAACTATTAGGGTTTCATGAAACACAGAGGGGCCATTTGTGGGTAAGGTAAGCTTTCTCCACTCTTCAATTACACAGATAAGACCATTCCCATCACTCATAACTGAACAGAAACTCTAGCCACCCTGAACGATGAGCCAAGTCCTCCTCTCTTCCTATCACTCCTTGGCAGTGCAAGCAGGCCAACTGGCTCTTCCATTCTCATGTGTATGACATTTACTAGACCAATCAACTGAGCCAAGCAAACAAACTGATACATTCATTCCATGGAAATAAAATTGGATTGATTCAACTAAGCTGACCAGTTTGTTGTGGTGCTATTAGGAAAGAAACTACCAGGCCATTTTTATTTCCCTTTTTGTTTTCCACATGAACTTCTGTAAAGCCTATTCAGCATTCACTATGTGGCTTAATTAAAATAAGCTTATAACAAATCAGCAGCAGATAATACAACAGTACTAAGTTTCCTCAGAGGAATAGAGAGACGGGGTTTTCAAGCAACCCTGCCATCACCACCCTCAAATCTTCATAAAGCTGTGCTCAGTAAGGGCTCTGAGATTCAGGGGTTCCAAGGGGACAGTTGAGGAGATACAGGGCTGAGAAGGAAAGAAAAAAAAATATTTATCAGCCTCACAAATAATTGTACTCAGTCAACCAAAGCTTACCTGACAATGAACAAAGGAAGGAGAGTCTAGGGGCACCTGAGTGTCTGCCTTCAGCTCAAGTTGTGATCTCAGGGTCCTAGGATCCAGTCCCACGTTGGGCTCCCTGCTCAGTGGGGAGTCTGCTTCTCTCTCTCCCTCTACCCCTGCCCCCCACCCCTGCTTTCTCTCTCTCTCTCTCTCTCTCTCTCTCTCTCTCAAATAAATAAAATCTTAAAAAAAAAAAAAAAAAGGAAGGATAGTCTGCTGGTTTGGGAAGAACCAACATTTGGGTCCCAAGCAATGCCCATGAAGCCAGGCTTTGGGGCAGATCTTGCTGGGACTGCAGGTGACATGCCAGCTCCCATCCAGGTTGACACATCTCTGAAAGGGCAAATACAAGTTACCACAAATCTAATTAAGGCAATGAATCCATTTTGCCTGCAAAACACATACGGATTCCTAGAATATTATTCTGTGAGACATACTTGTGATCACCTTGTTTCAAACTGTTCAAGTTTGTTTTCCATGTTAAAACTCTTTTTTTCTCCCGGAACAGTAATTGTAACACACACGTGTTTGTAACGATGATGAAGTAATCAAAAATTTATTAAGTATCCCTCACCCTCTCATTCCAAAATAGTGTTCTTTTTCCCTCTTCACCCCCAATTCTAATGTTTTCAGTGCTTGCCATCAGTCTTTTTAAAAATTTCCAGTCATCTCGTTTCTCTTCTTTTAGAAGGTTCCTTAAGAAGGACTCATGAAACAATTCTCTCCTGAGTTCTTCCAAAATGATTTACCTGGAGTCTCTACCATCTGAAGCTCTAGTGTCCTCTGTGATACTTCTTCCCATTGGCTCCTTACCTGTCCCTGTGCAGGTGACTACAGCCTGACCCTAGTTCTGTTTGAGCATGGTGCTCATAGCAGCATCAGTTGATTCAGCTCTTGTACCTGCTGCCACATGGGACTCTGAGCCTGGACACTTCTAATTCCACTCCCCACCCCACCCCCAAAACCGTTTTTATACAGCTCTGCCTCACACACACTTCTGGCTGCCATTGCACAAACGGTATCTCCTGGTTTCACTAAAAATGAAGTTTGTGTCCGTATTATTTAATGCCTTTTGTTCTATTTTAATCCCTAGAGAAGAAAGGAATTGATTCTGAGCTAATTGACCATGTTTGTGACACAAATTCTGCCAACAGCTCTTGTGGAGGTCCAGTTCTAGACCTTTGCCCACCAGAGCCCCCTATATTATATAACATCCACCCAAGTCAGTTGACTCCTTTCTTGATAAGTATGAGTGTGAGTTATACATAGAGAGTCAGTCATTCAGTGGAACAGTAAGTTGAAGCAGGCAAAGAGAGACTGGGAGGGAGGGGGTGCTAAGTCAAGAGATCATGTGCTGCTAGAGGCACACTTTATCTTAGAAAACCATTCTTATCCTTCTGAAGGTTCTTCCTCTTACCTGCTGAGATGAGTTCTTCATCTTTCTCTCTCATTTCCAAATTCTTTTATAAAAACATACCATCTAAAAGGAACCCTCATGCACTGTTGGTAGGAATACAAACTGGTGTAGCCACTATGGAAAACAGTATGGAGTTTCCTCAAAAAATTAAAAACAGAACTATCCTATGATCCAGTAATATTACTACTGGTGTTTAACTCAAAGAATACAGAAACACTAATTGGAAGGGATACATGTATGCTCTGTTTATTGCAGCATTATTTACAATAGCTAAAATATGGAAGCAGCTTATGTGTCCATCAATTGATGAAGGAGATAAAGAAGAACTGGTATATATATTTATAATGGAATATTACTCAGCCATAAAAATAATGAAATCTTGTTATTTGCTACAACATGGATGGATCTAGAGAGTATGATGCTAAGTGAAATAAGTCAGAGAAAGATAAGTACCGTAAGATTTCACTCGTATGTGGAATTTAAGAAACAAAACAAATGAACAAAGAAAAAAAAGGAAAAAACTGAAAAACAGACTCTTACCTATAGAGAACAGATGGCTGCCAGAAGGGACACAGGTGGGGTGATGGGTGAAATAAGTGAAGGGGATTAAAACTTAATCTTGATGAGCACTGAGTAATAAATAGAATTGTTGAATCACGATATTGTACACCTGAAACTAATACAACACTATATGTTAACTACACTGGATTTAAAATAAAATTTAAATACTAAATAAAATGTTTAAAATAATTAATAATAAGACCACATCATCCATTGCAGCTGCTATTTTTCAGGGTTTATCAAGCTCAGCATCCATGGCATTGCAATAGCCTGGTTTCTGTCCAACACCTCTGGCTAGTTCACTCTTGTTTCCTCGGCTTTCTTTCCCATGTCCTCTTACAGAAGTCAGTGAATATTCTATCCTCAGCCTCTAGGCAGCCTTTTCCATGTGCATGCATTTATCCCACAGAAATGACTCAATACCTTACTCTAGTTCCTACTTCTCTTCCATGTGCATTCCCCACTGTCCCCTAGGTCTCTCCAATAAGGACCTCACCAGCACCCTGGACTGACACCAAAGTTAAACCCATTAGAACTTCCATCTCCTTACTCGTTATCTCAGCCTGCCATCAGTGTCTATTATAATCATTCTATTCCTCCTGTCTCTCAATCCGCACCATGGCCACGTTATTAATGATAACCAAATAAAGAGGCTGCTAATGCTTACCAATATCTGTGTTTCCCTCTACCTCCTGGGCTTGTACCTTATTTCATTTTCCAGCCTCCCTTGCAGCTGGGTGTGACCAAAGCAATGTAAGTGACAGTAAAGTGCACCACTGACCACTGCCAGACCTGACTCTCCGCCTGCCAGCTGAAAGGAGAGGAACTACTGACCCACAACGGGCTAGTCCATGACAAGATCAAAAAATAAACTTTTATTACATTAAGCTACTATTATTTTGGAGTTGTTTGTTAAAGCAATAGAGTCTATCATGATGGATACAATGTTTTTACATTCTCATATTTGGGTTTTTTTTTTACACCAAAATTTGATCACATTCTCTACACTTGCTTGTCACTGAACATGATATAAATTCTTCTAAGTCTATTAGCATAGAGGTTACTCATTCTTGTTAATAGGGAAATAATAATCCTATGTGTGTGTGTGTATCAACATATTCAATGTATTATATGCTATTATATTTATTCAATATACATTAATAATTATGATAGATGAGTATTTCTTTGTTTTCAGATTTTTACTACCATAAATGATGTTTCAGAAACATCTTTTACATCCCCATGTGTACTACTGACACAACTATTCTTTTGATCATTAAAAACATTGGCTTCTCTTGACTTCTCTTTTCAACTTAACACCACTCTAGTCCAATGTGAAGGCAATCCCCTTCAATTCAATGTCACTTCCATCTCTTATACTATACCTATGATCACAGCCCTCATTCACACATCTACCTCCTGCTTGGATGATGGTAGGAGCCTGACTCTTTTTTTAAAATACGTTTTGGAATGCTGTATTAAACAAATATTTTTGTCACTAACCCCTTATTAGATTGTGACATTTCTTGAAGGGAGTGCATTATGAGCTTTTCTCAAAGTTGCTTTACTACAGTTTGCTTTTTTTACCACCAAGCATCTTGCATGATTTGTATATGAAGCAGTATGGCAAGTGTTTCTGTCTATGATTCACCATAACTAGTTTCATAGATTTTGTTCTCCCTTTAACAAGGTAATTTTATGTCACATAGACATAGTCATAGATCTCCATATTTCCTTTAAAAATCATAATCCCACACATCAGTTGACAGCTCCTATTCCTGGGCCTTCACTAGAGAATGCAGAGAGAAATCCTGAGATAAAATGTTGCTATATCAGGCAACTAGAATGGGAACATATCATTATATACAACTGACTATAAATAATTAGCTTTTTCTGCTAATGTTATAGGAATTACAAACCCTAAATAATTAGCAAAACTTATTATTGAGTATGACTATATACATATGATATGAAGTCTTTTTTAATTTTTTTAATATATATGTATGTTTTATTGGCATTCAATTTGCCAACATATAACACCCAGTGCTCATCCCATCAAGTGCCCCCCTCAGTGCCCGTCACCCAGTCACCCCATCCCCCCACCCACCTCCCCTTCCACTACCCCTTGTTAATTTTCCAGAGTTAGTTGTCTCTCATGTTTTGTCACCCTAATTTTTGCCACTATTTTCTCTCCTTTCCCCTATAATCCCTTTCACCATTTTTTATATTCTCCATATGAGTGAAACCATATAATGATTGTCCTTCTCCGACTGACTCACTTCACTCAGCATAATACCTCCAGTTCCATCCATGTCGAAGCAAATGTTGTCATTTCTAATGACTGAGTAATATTCCATTGTATATATAGACCACATCTTCTTTATCCATTCATCTTTCGATGGACACTGAGGCTCCTTCCACAGTTTGGCTATATATGGAGTCATTAATTTTAAAAGTGAAAAATTCATTCAAGCCAATGATATCAAGTGACATACATTTAAGAAAGAAATGAATTTTTAACGGTGCTAATTGAGCTATATGATATGTGTCCCTTTCTTTCAGAGAGAATTACTAAGATGGTCAGTCTGCCAGTCATTTGCTTATCTGTTCTTAAATCCATTATCTGCCCTTTTCCCTGGCTTCCTCTGGATCTTAAGGAAATATATATGTCTTAGGTGTCCACTGGCATGGAAATTTTTGGCCATGGAGAAACTGGTAGGACAGTGAGGAGGAGAGGTGGAGAAAAGCCATGATTTTTGTTTTCCTCTCTTGTCTATCTTGGGTAGCATCTTTAGAAGAAAGCTATTTTCCTTCATAGATAGCCCCTCCTGTGTTCCAAGGACATAATGAGCAGCCCCTCATTATGTTCAAACTCTTACAAATTGTCCTGCCTCCTGGATGCTGAAAACAAACTTCCTTCCACTATCTTTCCAGCTCCAGGGGCAATAGTGGATTTTTGCTCTGATTACCTCACCTTTTCCTACACAGGAAAAGGTGATTCTTCTTCTCTCCTACACAGTCAAACATTTCCTGTCCCAAAATTCTGTATGAAATACTTAAAGGGGTCCTTTTTTTCTGACTAGACCTTGACTGAGATAATGTAACCCATGATATATTTGTGGATATTAGTGGAGAGTCCATGTCATGGCCCTTGGCATTTTATCAGTGCCTTTATCAATGTAGCCAGGACTATCAAACAGCTCAAAAACACATGAGAATAGACTAAAGGACAATGCATTTGAAAGCAAAGAGGGGAAAAAACAGTAAAGCTTGCCACTGACTTGGGATAGTCATTGTTTGCATTCTGGTATATACCACAAGTACTAGTCTAGAAAAAGGAAGTTGTCACAATATCAAAATAATATAAAATAAAGTAAAAGTATATCAAATAGCATGGTTAAGAAACTAGATAATAGAAAGCTAGAGTATCTTGGCAGTTGTGTCAGGTTGTGCAAAATAGAACCCAGCTCACTGGCTATG
This sequence comes from Nyctereutes procyonoides, assembly GCF_905146905.1. Taxonomy (NCBI): domain Eukaryota; kingdom Metazoa; phylum Chordata; class Mammalia; order Carnivora; family Canidae; genus Nyctereutes; species Nyctereutes procyonoides. Next base: position 66,258,387 of record NW_026575140.1, on the reverse strand, counting down.
GCATATAAGTCTTTGGACAAGGTTCTTAACTCTCTGGTGCTTTATTTTGCTCATTTGTAAAATAGGGCTATTACCCCATATAATTTACCTTAAAGGGTTGCTATGAGAATTATGTGAACATAGACTTCTTAGAAAATATTTGGAATATAGTAACCACCAAATTATTGTCAGCTTTCATCATTGTTATTACTATTTTTCATCATCATCAATTCTGGGTTACAGAGCTAATTATAGTTATGATTAGATTTCAAGGGGCGCCTGGGTGGCTCAGTGGTTGAGTGTCTCCGCCTTTGGCTCAGGTTGTGATGCCAGGGTCCTGGAATCAAGTCCTGTATCAGGTTCCCCACAGGGAGTCTGCTTCTCCCTCTGCCTGTGTCTCTGCCTTTCTCTGTGTCTCTCATGAATAAATAAATAAAATATTTTTAAAAATTAGATTTCAAATGCATAAAGGGAATGATTTCTGTGTCAGTCAGAGACCCTGAAATAAATATCTCTTGCTCTAATATTCTTAGAGGTGAAAAATGTCTTTATAAACATGAAGACATGCATAGTTTTACAAATATTTTCAGCAAGCTAGTTTCATATTGTGAAAAGAAGGAGAAGGTTGGTATGTTTTGCCCCTGACACTAGAGCAGGGTTGGTGCAGTTAAAGATGTGTGCCTCTTCCTAAGAAATATAAAGATTTTGTTCCCTGTGGTTATTATTAAAATTATTCCCCCAAATACTTCCTGATTCTTTATTATTGGATAAAGCCATGTGACTAGGTTTAGCAAAGGAGTTTTAAGGAATATATGTGTCACTTAAGACCCCATCTCCACTCTGCAGTATAGATGTTAAATGGTTGTAGTAGTAACCAATGTTAAAAATGGTTGCTGCTCATTAGCCTGAGTCCCTGAGTGACCATGGTAGAAATATAATGTGAGGGATCCCTGGGTGGCGCAGCGGTTTAGCACCTGCCTTTGGCCCAGGGCACAATCCTGGAGACCCGGGATCGAATCCCACGTCGGGCTCCCGGTGCATGAAGCCTGCTTCTCCCTCTGCCTGTGTCTCTGCCTCTCTCTCTCTCTCTCTCTGTGTGTGTGTGTGTGTGTGTGACTATCATAAATAAATAAAAATTTAAAAAAAAGAAATATAATGTGAGGAGAATATATAAACTTTGTTGTGATAAGCCACTGATATTTGGGGGTTACTTATTACCATACCATAACCTGGTCTATTTTGCTTTGTAAACTTAAGAACTCAAAAGCAAGACACACAGTTCAGAGATTATTAATCTAAAAACTATAAAAGAGTCATTTCATACTTAATTTTTGTCACCTGATTTTTTTCTCCACAGTGATAAGCAACAAAGCCTCTTACACAAAAAGGACCAGTGTACTTGTCTTCAAAGGTAAAGGAATGGAAGGAGTTGGAGACTCTAGCTCATATAGTGGGCAAGCTTATAAAATGAAAGACATTAGGAGGTAAAGCAAAAAGTGGTAGAAATGCTTGAAATTTTTTCAGGGTAGAAACACCCCAAAACTTTGGAGAGAGAAACAGAAATACAGTAAACTTTCCTAAGAGAAAAAAGTTTTAAAGGGTAAGTCATAATTTTCTAGATATAATAAATGATAGAGTGCATTGCAGACACAGAAAATAAATTTTAAAAAAGATTTATTCATTTATTTTAGAGGCAGAGTAATATACAGGGGGGATGGGCAGGGTGGGGAAGAGAGAATATTAAGTAGACTCCATGCTCCATGCCAAGCCTGATGTGGAGCTCGATCTCAGGACCCTGAGATCACAGCCTGAGCAGAAACCAAAGGCTGGACACCTAACTGACTGAGCCATCCAGGCACCCCCAGAAAACGGATTTTTAAAAGGCAAAGGAGGGAGGGGACTGATAAGTTCACTTTGAATTCTACCAAATATTTGAGGAAGATATTATACTGATTCTCTACAATCTTCCAGAAGCCAGAAGCGGGAAGAATCTTCCTAATTCTGGATCCCTGGATGGCTCAGTGGTTTGGCACCTGCCTTTGGCCCAGGGCACAATCCTGGAGTCCCGGGATCGAGTCCCACATCAGGGATGTGGACTGGCATGGCATGGAGCCTGCTTTCCCTCTGCCTGTGTCTCTGCCCCTCCCTCTCTCTCTGTACATCTATCATGAATAAATAAATATAATCTTTAAAAAAAAAGAATCTTCCTAATCCATTCTATGAATCCAACATTACCTTAATACCCTAGTCAAAGACATGTCTCTTGAACACAGATGTAAAAATCCTCCACAATATAACAGCAAATCAACTCCAATCATGTATAAAAAGAACTACATACCACAATCAAGTGGGATTTATCCTAGATATGCAAGCCTGGTTCAATGTTCAAAAATCAGTTAATGTAATCTGTCACTTAAACGGTACAAAGAAGAAATATCATCATACCAATAGATACAGAAAAGGCATTTAACAAAATCCAATGCCCATTCATGATATAATTCTAAGAAAACTAGGAACAGAAGGAACTTCCTCAACTTAATAAAGGACCTCTACAAAAAAACCTACAGCTAACATCACACTTAATGATGAGAAACTAGAAGCTTTCCCACTGAGATCAGGAAAAAACAAGGATGTCTGCTCTCATAACTCCTTTTCAATATTGTACTAGAAGTCCTAGCTAATGCAATAAGACAAAAAAGGAAATAAAAGATACATAGATAGGGAAGGAAAAAACTGTCTTAGGTCTCAGGTGACATGATTGCCCATACTGAAAATCTAAAAGAACTGACAAAAATGAAATGAAACAAAGCAAAATAAAACAACAACAGGAATCTGGGCTACAAGTAATTATAGCAAAGTTGCAGGACACGAGGTTAACACTGAAAAGTTAATTGCTTTGTTATATCAGCAATAAGCAATGGAATTTGAGATTAAAATTACAATTACCACTTACATTAATATCCCCCAAAATGAAATACTTAGGTATAAATCTAACAAAAATGTACAAGAATTATATAAAAATAATTACAAAACTCTGATGAGAGATATCAAAAAAGAATTAAATAAATAGAGAGATATATCATGTTCATGGACAGAAATACTCAATATTGTCAAGATGACAGCTCTTCTGAACTTGATGTATAGATCTGAAACAATTCCAAACAAAATCCCTGAGAATTATTTTATAGATATTGACAAACAGATCTAAAGTTTAAATGGAAAGGTAAACGACCCAGAGTAGCCAACTCAACACTGAGATTAAACAACAAAGTCAGAAAATTGACACTGCATGACTTCAAGTTTTATTATAAAGCTACAGTAATCAAGACAGTATGATACTGGTTAAAAAAAAGACAAGTCAATAGAACAGAATACAGAATTTCTGAATAACAGATTAAGAAAAAAACATCAATAGCATTTCTTTAAACTAATAACTATTCCTGTTTATTTTCATTTACAATAGAAACAAAAGCAATGTATTATAACAAAAACTAATACTTTTATAGACAAAGTTAAAAAACATTAAGGCAACATAAATAAATGGAAAGGACTGAGAAGATTGCATTGTGAAGAAGGTAATTCTTCAGATTTTCTCATTTCCAAGAAAAGCCTTTACAGGTTGGTCCTAAATTTATTTTCAGAAGTATAGGGTCCAAGATAAATTTGAAAAGGCAGAGAAACAGGACTTTCTATGCTTGCTATAAATTACTATAATGATTTTTATAATTAATTTTGTGGGTTTTTTTCATGTAAAGATAACTAGATCAATGGAACCAACAAAAAGACAGACGTGTATGTGGAAATGGGGTATATCTTAGAGCTAACATTACAAAACACCAAGGAAGTGATGGACTATTTATATAGTGACCGGACAACAGTTTATCAATAGAAGGAAAAAAAACCCCACATTCTTTCCTTATATTAGATATAAAAACAAATCCTAAATAGATTTAAAAACTATATATGGAGGCACTTGGGTGACTCAGTAGGTTAAGTGTCAGACTTGATTTCAGCTAAGGTCTTGATTTCAGGGTGGTGATATGGAGTCCACCTGCACTGAGAGTGGACTATTTAAGATTCTCTCTCTGCCTATGCCTCTCTCCAACAATACCCCCTCTCACTTACATGCATGCACACATGCAGACTCTCTCTCTCTCTCTCTTAAAAAAAAAAGCTACATGTGAAAAATAAAACTTGAAAAATCTTAGAAGAAAACACATAAAATCTGTTCATATACGTTCATGACAGGCAGGCATGAAAGGATTTATTAAGTAAAATATTAAAAAGACAAAATATAAAATTATAGATCTGCATATGAGTTAAAAGTTTTGAATAACAAAAGACATCATAGACAAAGTATAAAGATAAGACAGCCTAGAAGAATACATTTGTACATAAAACCTACAGGGGATTAGCATACAGATTATACAATATATGTATGTATTTACACCACCACTACAAATTAAAAATAAAGCAAAAAATACTCAGAAATAAGGCAGAAAATATAGACATGTAATTGCAGAAAAAAATTAAACATTTGAAAAGATGTTTATCTGGATTTCAGTAAAATGTAAATTTTTTTAAATGAGCATCAAGTGTTGACAAGGATGTAAGATCTGTTACTAATTATGCATTGCTGGTAGCCACATAACTCATTAAAATCATTTTGAAGAGCAATCTTACAAAATCTAGTAAAATTCTGCTACTAGGTGCATCCCCCAGAGATGTACATATATACCTAAAGAGACATATAAAGTATTTACTACTCATAATAATAAAAAAGTTGAGGAATGGCTAAACAGATTTTTTAAAATATAATGAATTACTATGCAGTAGTGAAATATATTCTCTTCAATAAGTTTTAAAATACACTGGTTTTAAAAAAATCTAAGCACGCAAAAAAAAAAGAAGCTATAAGTTATCGATATACGTAAATGTAGTGGAAGCATGCAAACCTGCGTGAGAATGAGACACACCATTTTTGGGTAGTTGTTCTGCCTAGCAAGTATGGAGAAGAAAAAAGTATGTTAAAATAGTCTTTAGTAGTATCTGTAACATTATTTCTTTAAAAGGCATAGAGAGAAAAATCTGATCTGAACAAACAAAGCAAAATAGTTACATAATTTAATCCTGTGTAGTAGAGATTTAATCCTTGTATGTTTGAAATAACTCTTAGAAATAAAAACAGGTTTTGATAAACATAATGATTGGTTATATTAAACATGAAAAACACCAGGAATCCACAATTAAAAATGAAAGCTAGGGATATTACAATAATCTGCTTCTAACTATGTGGTTAGAATGTAGCCACAACTGTATGGTCCGCTCCTTATACACATCTTTCTCTCATGTTAGAAGGTAACTGTCATCATCCTGAAACCCATGTATATAATTTTTTCTCTTATTATATAGCTTTATTTCATATCCATGCATTCATAAAACATATTTTAAAAATTCTAGCCATTTAACCATATGCAAAAAGTATTATTTTGCCGTTAAGAAAGCTTCAACACATTTCAGACGACTGACATCATTCAGAATGCATTTTCTGGCCATATAGAATTAAACTAGCTTCAGTAATGAAGATACCCAGAAAAAAAATCCAATTGCATGGAAACTAAACAATATACTTAGAAATAAAGTATGATTTAAGGGAAAAAGAAAATAGAAAACATTTTGAACTCGATGATGAAGATACATCATGTAAAATATCAATACTCATGGGACATAGTTAAAGCAGTGCTTTCAGGGAAATTATTAGCTTTAGACATCTATATTACAAAAGAAAGACAGAAAATCATTTAAGCTTCATCACACTAATCTTTTTAAAATAAGACTTATTTATTTATTTGAGAGAGAGAGAGCATGAGCTTCTTGGGGAAGAGGCATAGGTAGAGAATATACAAGAATACTCCCTGCTGAGTACAGAGCCAGACATATGGCTCCATCCTACAACCCTGAGATCATGAGCTGAGCTGAAATCAAGAGTCAGACATTTAACTGACTGAGCCACCCAGGCGCCCCTGCTATTCATTTTAATATTAATGTGATAAAAGGGGGCCTGGGGGGCTCAGTCAGTAAAGCATCTGATTCTTGATTGCAGCTCAGCTCATGATCTCAATCAGGGTTGAGGGATCAGCCCTGCCTTGGGCTCAGCACTGGGCATGGAGCCCACTTAAGATTCTTCTCACTTCCTCTCTCTCTGCCACTTCCTCCTCTGCTGCTGTGCCCCCTTCCCTCCTATTCCATGTGAGTGTGCTCTCTCTCTCTCTATAAAAAAAAAAAAAGCAAATCAAATCCATGCAAAGCAGAAGAAAGCAAAAAATATAAATTAGTGAATTAGAAAACAAGAGACTGAAATGTTTTCTTACAGATAAAATTGATAAACTATCAATTTGATCAAGAAAAAGAGAGGGAAAACACAAATTAGTTAACAGATGTGAAAGATGAATACCACTTCAGACTTTTCAGACATAAAAAAATCAGAATATTATGAACAACTTTACACCAAAAACTAGGCTACATTTAAGTAAAAGAAAATTTACTGAAAACAAAGAAGTTACCAAAGCCAAGAAAAAAATAAATGGAAAACTTTAATAGTTTTACATTTTATTTAAGAAATTTGACCTTTTATTTAAAACCTATCCACAAAGAAAACCCCAGGCTCAGAGGGTTTTTCTGGTGAACTCTTTCAACTATTTCAAAAAGCAATAGCACCAATCATAGGCACAATATTCAAGAGAATAGAAAAGCAACAATAAAAAATTGAGAAAAAATATATAGGAAAACATTTTCACGATCTTGAGGTAGTCAGATATTTCTTAAACAGGACACTCAAAAAAGTGCTAATTATAAAAGAAAGTTTTGATAAATCATACTTCACTAAAATTAAGATTTTCCATTCATCATAAGACACCATTAAGAGAGTGAAAAGGTAATTCACAGATGGGAGAAGATATCTGTAATTCATGTATCCAAAAAAAGGGGGCTTAAATTTAGAATATATTAAAAAAAAAAACTCTTAAAAGCCAGAAAGACAAAAATACTGAAAACTCAATAGAAAAAATAGGCAAAAAGTTGAACAGATATTTTACAAAAAGAGAGAGAGAGATTTGAAAGATCAATTAACAAAAGAAATAGATGGACATTTAACCAAAGAAGAAACACGGATGACAAAAGCGTATGAAAAGGTGTTAAGTATCATTAGCCATTAGGGATGTACAAATTAAAACTACAATGTGATATCATTATGCACCTACAAAATGGCAGAAGTTAAAAAATAGTAACACCACCAAATGCTGGCAAGGACATGGAGAAATCCATACACTGCTGGTGGGAATATAAAATAGTACAGCCACTTTGGAGAACAGTTTGGCAGACTTTTATAACACTAAATTTGCGACTGCCATACATCCCAGAAATTACACTCTGAGACATTTATCCAAGAGAAATGGAAACTTATATTCACCCATACCTGTCCACAAATGTTCACAGTGGCTTTATTTATAAGCACCTCAAGTAGAAAACAACACAGATGTTCTTCACTGGGTTAATGGTTAAAAAAAAAAAAAAAACCCACCCTGTAATACCTACCTACCACTGAATACCACTGAACCATACAAAGGAATGAACTCAGAGCAAGAAAAAGATTAAGTTTCCCCTCAAAGGCCCTCAGTTTCCACAAATATTAATACAGAAGATCATCAGATTACCCCTTTATGAGATGGACCAAGAGAGCTATGGAGACAGACTAGAAACAACAGATACAAAAGAACTAATATGTTGGCAAAAAGGCAAACACTATAAACATGAAGTGTGAAGAATCAATACGTCCCCTTTAATTCATTTTTAGCAGCAAGAGGGACTTTGTGAAGCCAGGACAAGAGCATCAGACTCTAGCACTTGACATTCACACAATATAAATATATTAATCTTGTCACTCTTGTCATTTATGAGCTCTGCCCTCCCTCAGCTCTGCCTTCACTGAGCAAACCCCTTCCTTAATAGAATAGTGGGGAGATATTCTTTGCTCATGAAGAAAGTGACCGTAGATAATGATCTTCTCTGGAAAACATTAAAATAACACGGCTTTTCATATTTGTATGTTGACAAGCAGGCATGTTTTATTCATTACCTAAAGTTTCAGAATTGGGCTTTTTGTATTAAAGAAAAATTCATGAAGAAAAATAAATCAGGGGCACCTGGGTGGCTCAGTAGTTGAGCGTCTGCCTTTGGCTCAAGTCGTGATCCCGGGGTCCTGGGATCGAGTCCCACATCGGGCTCCCTGCATGGAGCCTGCTTCTCCCTCTGCCTGTGTCTCTGCCTCTCTGTGTCTCTCATGAATAGATAAATAGAATCTTTAAAAAAATCAATCAGTTATACCACATGATCCTCAAAATACTACCCCAAACTGAACTGAGACTTGTTAGCCACCAAACTCAACATAAAATTTGAAAATGAGATATAGGTTGGAGTCCTTTAAGATAGTAAAACAGGAAAAGTCAGTTTCTCATCATTCATCCCTAACAGTAATAACTAATGGAAAAGAGTCAACTACATTCATAGCTGCCAGGTCAGAACATATTTCCCAGCTTTCTGTATCCCACCCCAACACCAGGGACCCCCTAAAAGTCTGGATAGAAGCAATTATAAATCTCAGGATGCTGACACTGGAAGAGAGACTGTACATCATTAGTTCCACAATGACTATAAAAGGCATTTAAGGTACAGTACTGGTCATTTGGGAATTTACAAAATTAAGGACATGAGACACCCTCATGTAAAAAGGCTTCTATTATCTTAATGCACACTAATTCAGAATCCATTTGAAATATAGACAGAAGTCATCAACTGCAGGCTTCACATTATAGACACAGAAAAGCCATTAGCAAGGCCACTGCTGAGATAAACCTAGGCAGAGCCATGCCCCAACCACCTAAAAGAAGTGACACAAAAGTAGGATGTACACCGAGCCATTTCATCTTCTTCCTTCACTTTGTGCCCTTCCACTTTCCTCTTTACTCAAAGGACCCCTAGAAATCATGTGTTCAGACCCTTCCTTGTTAAGTTGTCCCAAAGGATGCTGACTTTTCACCAGAAAAACTCTCCACGATGCCTTTCCAAAAACAGACCTCCCATCCAATGGGGGTGAGACATGTGGTAGCAGGATGTCACTCGCTCTCTGTGACATTAGTGGCTAGCTCCTTCTGAGCTGCTGACAACTCATGGATTTGTCAATCTCCCCTCTAATCCACACAGTTTCCACCGAGTTTATCTCACATTTAGGCATGTCCAAACCACACGCCACTTTAGCCATTCATTCGACTTGAGCCTTGGGGGTTTCCATCATTCTGGTCTGCATACTAGGACCACATCTGGTTTGTGATTTTCACTTTCCTTGTATTTCCAGAGACAGAATACACCCTGAGATCAGAGGGGCTTCGCCTGTCTATAGGGAAAGGACTTACTGCATCTTCCAATGCAGGGCATCCTGAAACCCATGCTGATGTCTCGTCTCTTTTTCCATGAACTCATTTCTTGAGGAAGATTCTTGGATTTAACTGTTGGTCCCCCCATTTACTAACTGCATTCCTTTGAGCATGTTGTTAACCAGTCTGTGCCTCAGTTTCTCTTCTACAAAATGAAAGCAACAACAACGAGCTCTACCTCCTTGGGGTGTATGGACCGTCAGTTACACACTATACAATGCAGGTAAAAGCTGGTGCTCAATGCTCAGGAAGTAGTAAGTCAATGCTCTTTTTTACTGACAGCAGCAGGAACTCGTGTTCAATCCTACTGTTGGAAAGAAGGAGGAAAGGGACTGTCAGGGACCGGCCTTCCTCCTTTCCTTTACTAACCCAAACCCTTCCTCTCTGCTCTTTCCCTCCTGTTACTTCTCCTCCACCAGGCCTCCCCCTGCCAGGACCCCTAGAGTATTCCCACATAGCATTCTCATGTGCTTGCTCTCCACACCAGCCCCAAGACCCCCAGCTGGCAGAGGCTGGTGATACTTCTGACCCAACAACGATTAGCATCAGCTGGGCAGAGAGAAGGTGCTTTTGAAGTTCTTGTGATCAACTGTGCCACTGCTTCTCAAACTGTACACAGAGACTTTAATACACGAGGTCAGTGGCTGTGTCTGGGACAGGAACTGTCTCAGATCAATTAGTGCTGTTTCCAAAGGCAGAATCAAGAGAAACTAAACAAACAAATGGTCAACTGCCCGGGGCAAGTCCCTCAAAGAACAGGAGAAGGGGCACAAAAGGCTCACCTGACTTTGCTGCTATTGGATCTTAGGACTGAGGAGTGAAAGAAAGAAAGAGATTTACTACAGGTCATCTATTCACTTAATGAATATTTCCTGGGCATCTAGCCTACGTCAGACCCTGTACTTGGTGCTGGAAATACAGCAATCCCAACAAAGCCGCTCTCCTGGTGGCAAGTTACAATCCAGAGGAGAGACAATATTAAACCAGAAATCATACACGAATTTATCAACAGAGAGGACAAGTCTAGCTGGATCCCGTGAAAGTGGAATAAGAACAATAAGGCTGAACAACAAAGTGACTTCCCCGAGTTAGGCAGGTGGATGAATTAGGACAGCCCACAGTTAGAAGCATAGTCTCAGGAGAAGAACATGACCCAGCTTCAGGTGTTGGCTCTGCTCCTTAAGAGATGCTCATTTCAGGGGTTCAGAACATGCCTCCCCACAACATGCCACTTTGCCATATTGATTATTTTGAGCTGAAGGCAGGTCTTAGGAAGGAGGTGCAGGAAGGGCTCTGTGAATTAACTCCTTTCCATCTCAACGCAGCCCCTAAACTTCCTGGGAGAAAGGTGCCCTGCCCATACCAGGAAGAGGACTTCCTTATCACCAGAGGCCAGGAGCCAATGCTGGAATGGATCTGTACAGACAAATCTACTAAATAATTCATCTTCTGTTAGTTTCCCCCATATATTTTCCAGCTACTGGCCCCTCTGTTTTGTCACATCCCCATAATTTATTGTCCTCTGTGTAAAAAAGATTATAAACTGTTGAGGCTAACTGCTTCTTCGGGCCTTTATCTTCCTTTTGAAGAATCCCGTATATGTGTGGAAATATTACATAAATTTGTATGTTTTCTCCTGTTATTTTGTCTTCTATCAGTTTAATTCTCAAGCCAGTAGAGAACCTAAGAGGGTACAAGGGGGTTTTCCTCCCTTACGCCTCTTCTGGAGCACCTGTGTGGGTAGGATGGGAACAGCAGCCCCCTCCATCTGGATTTAGTAAGCATTTGATGAGGTAATGTATGTAGCGCACTTAACACTCAATAAATGTTAGTGGTTGTCTTATTTTATTTTTATTGACATATCAGGACTTTTGTCCAGATTTCTTGCCAGCAAATCCTGTCCTTTTATCTCTGTACCTTACTGCCTCGATATCATTTCATCTTTCCTTTCTGACCAAAAAAAGTTTCCTGGAAAGTAGGTCAGATTTGTGCCCTTGCTAGTGTAGCTTTTAAATGGAGAAGGGGGCATGGAAAGCTTTCTAGCAGCTCCAAGTGCCTGCAGAGGCTTCCAAACAAAATGACAAAATATTTCCCTGAGGGTTTATTTAATTTTGTCCCCAGGCTTGTTCACAATTCTGACCATCTGGTCCTGGAGGCTTCTCTATTTTTAATATTTCTACTTTGAGCGTTTCACTTTTTTAACCTATTCTAGGATTAGTCGCCCCCTTTCAACCACCCCCACTCTCCTCACCAACCCCTGATTTATTTTCCTTGAGCAGATTCCTCAGAGCAAATTTACTGTAGCCTCTAAGTCTGATAAACTCAGACCTGAAAGATAGAGACATCTCAAGCCACTCACAGAGATCATAACACAACTGATTTTGCACTTGATACTGGCATGTATTGTTCAACAAGACCATTTCAAGGGTCCATGTGACAAATACGAACAGCATTTCAGGGAAGAAAGTTTTCCCTACCTATACAGGAAGCCATCCTCCAAAAAACAAAACAAAACCTTGTCAGTGCTGGTCAGATAGTTCTAGAGAGAAACTCATTGTGAGCTGTCCACTCAGGATCCCTCTGGATCATCTGTTGACTTAGCTAACAGATACCATATGATCCGAGGATACATCAGAAGACTGCCATCTCCCGAACAGTCCCTCTGCCAGCTAGGGCTGTCAGAATTGTCCCCACCCCCACCAGTATCATTTTTGCAGGCTGGAGCATTATCTCTAGAAAGTCTATGTCCTAAAGAAAGAATAACAAGTCAACAACCTCTATCAAACCAGGTCAGCTTTTTCTGGCTCATCCACTCGCCTATTTAGAAGTAGGGCTCCAAACAACTAGTACACAGGACCAAAATGATTTAATGAGGGAGAGATGGAAATAAAGGAGAGCCTTCTCCTGGGACATTCCAGCCTCCTGTGCTCACCTCCACTAACTCATCTCATTGCACGAACAGTGTGTCTACTCAGCTGGCCCAGTGCTCCATGAAGTCTCTGTACCCACAGATGGGGTTTTAACAAACATTCAAATAACTGATAGAAGGAAAACAGGTTTTCAGATATCAGAGGATGCTGTGCAACAAGGCAAGGAAGGAACCACATGGAGACTGGAAATCTTGAGGATGAAGGATAATATGGAATACAAAAGGTCACCTATAAACAAAATATTAAAGGATCAATGTATGTGTGACATCACCTCTGTCTTCACAAGACATCCTTTTATTTATTTTTTTTTATTTTTATTTATTTATGATAGTCACAGAGAGAGAGAGAGAGAGGCAGAGACTTAGGCAGAGGGAGAAGCAGGCTCCATGCACCGGGAGCCCAACGTGGGATTCGATCCTGGGTCTCCAGGATCGTGCCCTGGGCCAAAGGCAGGCGCTAAACTGCTGCGCCACCCAGGGATTCCAAGACATCCTTTTATAAAACAGTTTATTTTTTCTTTCTTTCGTTCTGAATATTTTAAAAGAACTTTAGGTCTTTTTTTAATGGATATCCTAATGGCGAGATTGGCAATAAGCAGAACAGATCTACTATTCCCATTTTGCCAATAGTGAAACTAAGGATCTGAGCAGTAATGAAACTTGCTCAAGGTGGTAAATGTATTGAAAAGAATCTAGGTCTTCTGCCCTCTCAGATGGTGCTCATTGCCTTACTGTGTTCTTTTTTAAGGCGGCGGGGGGGGGGGGGTAGGGGGGGCGGACCAGACAGTGGAAAGTGCATAGAATTTAGAGCCAGAGACCTACACTCAAGTGTTGCCTCTACCAATTTATGATATTGGACAAACCATTTAATTTTCCAAAATGAAACAGCTTATTTTCTCCCTATTTATATAAGATTTACATTTCTAGGACATAATTTTAAAGCTCGCATTGCAAAACACATAGTAAAGCTTAATAAAATAGGATTTTTAAAAAAATACAAAGATGAGCCTTTAGAAAAGTAAGAGAAATTTGCAGGAGCCAAAAACAAAAACAAAAACAAAAAAATCACACACACAAAAAAAAAAACTAAAGATGAAACTAAAACCCAAAGAAACCAGTTTGTGAGCTCATGTGACCACAGTCACTTATGTCAGCAATGATGGGCCATGGGGCAGCATGCCATGCTCAGGAACCAAGAATCTTGACATTGAATGTTCAAATGAATATGGTGGATTCGTGGATGCATCCCTGGGCTCCAGGAAGATGGAGAGTTAGGTCCTGGAGTGAACAGAGAGGAGGTCAAGCTGAAGAAGGTCACCACAAGAGGAAAATGGGCAGAGAGGAAGATGAAGAGATTTGGGTGAAGATAAAAAATAGAAAGCAAAATGTAGCCTGAGAGGGGCAGGAATGATGATGGAAGTTGAGCTAGAAAATAGGAAAGAAAGGAAACACCAGACCAGGAAGACCACATGAAGTTTGTGTGTTACTATGTGTGCTCTAAATAGGAAATTTAAAATTCCCTGCCCACATACTGCATTGATGATTGGATGCAAAGCACCTTCATGGTCAGAAATGCTTCAAACTGAAAAAAAAAAAAAAAAACAGCTAATAATATTCTTGGTTGGATTAGAATGGAAAACTCCTTTGGGGAAACAATCCTAGGAAGCTACATAAGATCCCCTCAGATAAGGCCCAGGTAAGATGAGCCCACAGAGCTAGCAACCAGACAAGAAAACAATCTAGCATGAGTGAGCCAGCAAGCTCAGAAGCAACAGGAATAAGATTTCCCAAAACACCAGATGCTCTCAGATAATCCTTAAAAGAAGAATATTTAAAATAAAGAAGAGATCAAAACCATAATGGGGGGTGGGGGAGAGGATGCTTTATTTTTAAATGCCCACACACATAAAATATAGAAAAAAATAAAGAAGAAAGTAAAATTAACCTCAATTCTTACCACCCAGACATCTCATTTGTACCCACAGGATTTTAATTTACAGAGATGACTAGCGATGACATAGAGAGGTCACTATTGAAAGAAGAGCTCATTACTCACATTTCCCGGGGTGGGGATGCCAAGCCAAGCGGGCCCCCAAGGAAACATCAGATTTGGTCAGGAGCTAGAAGTAGGAGTGAGGGGGAAGCCTGCTGAGCTAATATTAGGATGTCTGTGGGAAAGGCAAGGCAGGGCAGAGCAAACATTTTAGGATTGACCAGTTTGAATAATGTCCTTGGCTCTAGGCTTTTGGGGCTATCTCTAGCTGTCGGTACCTGGCCCTGGGTTGATCTGGGACAGGGGAAATACTGATTTGGCTTGCGTCAGTTTTGTGTGTGTGGGAAGGTAGTTTGTGTCCAAATGAGACATGTGCTTCTAGCTTGTTTATTATCTTTAGGAATTAGCTAGCCCTCCTGGGAAAGACAGTCTCTCCCTAGGGATGTAAGGCCCCTCAAGACATCAAAACATCTTAAGATGTAGAACATGAAAAAAAATGATTAACATACCAAAGGATTTTTTAACATATAATTTGATATATCCTTCCAGATACATGAAAGCATATACATAAGCATGTGAGAACCTATACATACTCCACAAGCACACAGACATAAAGGTTTTTTAACCAAAAAAAAAAAATCACATTATACAATCTATTTTGTAAATTGCCTCCTTGACTTAATATGTCATGAAAGTTTTTCCATACCAGTATTATCAAACTAGTCAAATTAATTTTTAAAAAGATTTATTTATTTATTTTAGAGAGGGAATGCATATGTGCACAAGAGTGTGTGCGCATGCCTGCGTGGAGTGGGGGAAGGGCAGGGGTCGAGAATCTCAAGCAGACTCCTCACTGAGGGCAGAGCTCAATTCAGGGCTCGATCTCAGAACGCTGAGATTATGACCTGAACCAAAATCAAGTCAGACACCTAGCCACGCAGGCACCCCTCAAATTTAATTTCTGAATGATATTCTAATATATAGATATTTACACATTAACCAATACATACATCAATTAACTAATCTTTTATTGGTGGATATCTAACTTACTCCTATTTTCTTTAACATCAATAATGTTTTAATAATCACCCTATAAATACTTTGTGCATTTATTTTCTTAAAATAAATGTCTATGTAGAATAGCTAGATCAAAAGATTTATAAATTCTCAAAGATTTCTATATATTGACAAATGGCTCTTCAAAAAGTTGTATTAATTTCTGCTTATACTAAAAGCATACAAGCAGTTCCCGTCTTCCTACATCTTTGTCAACAGCTAATGTTCTTTTTTCTAATTTTTGCTAATATATATATTGAAAATGGTATGTTCAATTTGGTGCATTTTTATTACTAATAAAACTGAAAGCATTTAAATATGTTTATTAATTATTTTAATGCTTCTTTTGTGAATCCCTTTTTCATATCAACTTCGGCAAGGAATTTAATCTCTCTGAGGTTCAATTTTCACAGCTGTAAAATATCATTAATAGATCCCACATCTTAAGGCTGAAGTACAAATCAAGTAGACTAATGTCAATGAAAACACTTTAAAGCCAAAATAACAGAGAGGATTCACGTATTCATTGAACAAATATTTAATGATCACCTATTAAGTACTGAACTGTGGACTACATTAGAAGGATACAAAATATAGTCATGGCCCCGGTTCCAGATATATTGGTGGTTCTGATATGATTTTGGCATCTACAGTGGGTACCTAGAAATTTTTGAATGATGAAGGGATACCTAAAAAAGGAGAAAGCTATCTTGTCAACTTCTCTGCAATGTTTCTGGGGTCATACCTTGTCAAGAACCTATTGCCACAGTGCCCAGTAGCTCTAGATCCTGAATTTGGGGGAAATGAAATCATCAATGAAATGCCTTTGCCAAGTGCCATCAGCAAAAATGCTGTGTGTCTTTCCTTCCCCTTGTTTTAATTATAGAAGGCTGTTAAAAACAATGATATATTTCAGAAACACTTCTTGTTGCTGGTCAGGCAGTAGATATATCAGAGAGAGCCCCTATCTCCTGGGAAATTATTATGCTAAAACAACAAAACAACAGCAATAACCCGATAGCCTGAAGGCACTGTACTCAGAAAAGTCAAAAGAGCTCAGCGGAGGCTCAGTTCAATAAAGGAGATTCCAAACACAGCAGTCAGAATGGGGCCAGGCCTCGGGGGTTAGGTCACGGTCCTCTCACTGTTTTCTGGTTCTTGGCTCATCTTTGTTACACAGTTGTGAGTGCCTAGGCCTCTCTCCTGTGTGGCTGTGTATTATTCCATCATAGGTTTTAAAAGACTATTTGGAAGAAATGCAAATAGCCATTACTTTAATCTCCTAGTAAATGGATATGTTCTCTTGCAATAGGAACAAGGCTGGCATTTTCACAGCTTCAGACTGGATTAAATTTTCTAAATAATAACTCCTCCTTACTCCTTTCTCTTTTGTGCTCTCGAGGATAAACTCAGAAGTTGAAGTAATGGATCAGAAGCAGCAGTGACTAGCGCAAATTAGTCTCCATTTTGTGATATATTCTTTCTCCTGCGGGAATGAAAACACCTTTGCAACCTCTGAGTAGCAATTCACGACCATTCCTCTGCCAAATGGACCTTTAAAAAGTGTGCTTGCTCCCCAAGGGGACCTGCTCCATTTTTATTTATCACCGTAGTCTGCCTGGGACCATCCAGTAGAATGTGCACACCAGCAGAAGGGCACCCCTGGTATTACAGAAAGCATTTATTGGGGGGCCAGGAGACTTGAGTTCAAGTCTTGGCTCTGCCACATACTAGCTGTGTGACCTCAGGAAACTCACTTTGGATTTCGGTTTTAAGATCCATTCTGTGAGCCTTTGGGGTATTTCATCTGTGAAAGAGAATTTGGGAACTTAAAAGATTTCTAAAGCCCCTCGGTATCTAAGAACTCTCTCTCCTCTGCTCTGAAGGCATTTGGAGGCTCTATAAGGCTTAGCTTTTTCTATCATGGACAAAACATACAGACATTCAGTACCTGTTTCTGGAGCTCCTCCTGTGTGCCAGATACCATGCTCTATGCTGGAAAAGCCAGAAGTAAGGAAACAAAGCCCCTTCTCTGAAACAAGTCACAACTTAGATCAGGAGATAGGTCCAGAAGAAATTTCAACTCCAAGACCTGACAGCTGTGGAGACACCCATCTCATTTAACAGAGAATCAGAGTGTTGCAGAACGTCCAACTCACACACCCAATAAAGATGGGGGAATCCGATTCTTGAAGGTTCAGAGAAGATGGTGTTGAAACTGAACTAGTCTTTATGTACAGAAGGTACTGCATTTGAGATGATAAAGGATAAAATTTAACCACCACTTACCATCCTCCCTGTCACATCTGTGAAGTAACAATACACATGGAGTTAGGTTGAAATTTTAAAAATAAAAGGAAGGAAGGAGGGCTGAAAACCCATCACATAAGTGGATAAGGATAGGAAAGCTACTCTGTGTATCTTTTAAAATAGATCAGACTGACTTCATATATGAAAGGGTTCTGATATTATTTGTCAATATGATTCTTGTAAGAAATATTTTGTGAACATGGGCCAGGTTCTGTGAGGAAAACAGAGCTGAGCCTGACAAGAGGCAGAGTACTGCACCAGGTAACAGCTTCTCGTCTGCCCCCCCAAGCACTATGATACTTTCTAAAAAGGGCTAAATTAATCAAGACTGATGGATCCTCTCCTCAAATTCAATAAGTATATATAAAATATAGGGAGTGGCCCAAGCTGATCCCAACACAAGTGCAAACATGGCTAATAATTACTAGAAGATGAAAATGAGTCCACTCAGCTTGCCATAGGGGTACCACCAATGAAGCTCAATTCAGATCAGTTATGGGGCTTCACTCTTAATTGTACTGCTTACCTTATCTTGCTCAGAGAACAACCAGCTAGTTTTTTTTTTTTTTTTTAAGTCTCCTTTATCTCCTTCCGTTCCCACTTGGCAATACAGGAAGGACACAAATCTGGATCATTAGGGTGCTCCAACCTCTGTCTCTGCTCCTGGTTCCTAATCAGCTCAAACAGGAAGGCCCTCTTACCACTGGTGAGGCTTCAATCCTGTGTTACTCAGGGGCACACGCTGCTTTGCTTCACTTTCTCTATGCTTCCCCAATATATCTTCTCCCAGCACTTTGATCCAGTTTCTCAAAATATAGTCATTGACCACTTAGTACATGGGGGTCTATGTGGGGCTTTTACTTCACAGATCTTTCCCCATAGAGCGAGGTAAAAAATACAAGCAGAAGCAGGAGTGTACAAGTTTAAAAAAAAAAAAGTTGATGTTGTTTGCCTATTTCTATGGTATAAACACTCACATCACACAATGGCCTGGTTCAGTCGATCAATGTGAGGTCACCGAAAGTAGAGTCAGAAAGAGATCAATGCAATGAGCCCTTACTGACCACCATCAGCATGCTCCAAAACACTACTGACCAAATAAACATGTGCTTTACAAACTCTTATGCACCAAGGTAGACAAGTGAGAAAATTGTAAGTAGTAATATTTACCAAACACTTACTATATACATGAGCAAGGTGCTAATTATGCTATATACATCATCTCATTTAATTTTTAGCACTTTGAAGTAAGTTCCACCGAAAAAGCAATTGGGCCCAAAACATAATTAGGTAACTTGCTCAAATCCAATAGCTACTAAATAGTGAGGCTGAAATACACTCATGTGAGTCTGTTGCTCACTTCTACACTCTATTTTTAGCTTCCACCTTCTAGTGCCTCTCTTAGAAAACATGTTAGTTTGAGAGCATCAAAAGGGGTACTGAAGAGACTTGGGATCAGAGAATCAAAGAAATTCTTTAAAAGGCAGTCATAGCTGAAACCTTGAAAATTAATGAGTTCTGTGGCAGAGACTCCCATGTCTGTTTCCTATAGGGTACATGAATAGACTGAACTTCCCATTTCCCTTGTGATTAGGACTAGTCTCATAAATCCTTTAGGCCTGGTTCAGAGATTCTTCATTCTCTACCTTTCCTTTGCACCACCAAATGGGGGCATCTCCAAGGACCTAGAGGGCAGAGAAGTCATGGAGACAGAGGGAGCGTAGGTTCCCAGAAGGCCATGAAGAAGGCTTACCAACGAGGAATGCCATCACTGGGCTGTGAAGCAAATGAGGAATATACTTTCACTGTGTTCAATCTCTTGAGGATTTTGAATTTATATTCTTAGAGCAGCTGTCAATACCTTGCCTACTGCAAGGAGTAGACCAGACAAGAAAGGCAGAGTAGGAACGGAACAGGGTTCTAAGCAGAAGAAACAGAGTGACCCAGAGGTTAGAACCATGTTCAAGGAACTGATGCAGAGTCCATTGTAAGATGGACAAAGAAATGAGATACAAGGTTTGAAAGGTAAACAGAACTGTAACATTCAAGTCTTGAAATCATTTTAGAGACTTCAATTTTATTTGAAGAGTATGAGAGAGCCATCAAAGGGGTTCACAAAGTGGAATGAATACCAGGATCAAACACGTGTATTAGGAAGCTCCCTCTGGCTGCAGTAGGAGGGTGAATTACAAAGGGCCAAGGCAGCACCCAGGGAAGCAGGTGAACAGACTGGTGCAGTAGCCCAGGGAGAGCATGATGGTAGCCTGGGCTCAGACGATGGCAGTGGAGTTGGAGAAAAGTCAGTAGATGGAAGAGTTACTTAAGCCTTCAGGACCTAACACCACAGACCCCAGTTTCACTACAGGGATATAAGCCACAGCAGGATCACCCTTATGTCTCGCCATCACTTTTGCCATGACAGACTATTTCCAGAGATAGAAGCAACAGCATGAACTAGCACCAGACATAATGCAGATTCTATACCCCTCAGGATTTTCTTAGTTGCGAATAATAAAAACTAAAAACTAACTCTAGCTAATTTATTTTTCTTTTTTAAGATTTTATTAATTGATGAGAGACACAGAGGCAGAGACATAGGCAGAAGGAGAAGCAGACTCTCCACAGGGAGCCCAACATGGGACTCAGTCCCAGGACCCTGGGATCATGACCTGTACCAAAGGCAGACGCTCAACCACTGAGCCACCCAGGCACCCCAACTCTAGTTTGTTAAAGGACACTGGGTCCTTCACAGAACATCCTAGAGGGACAGAGAAGCAGAAGCAGAATAAAAGGCTCTGTAGCCAGGAATAACAGCAAGATAACTCCACAAGTCAGTGTCATTGGAAACCTCACTGCCCCCACTGCTGGCCTGAGGCCCCATGGCTGCACATCCACCAAGGCAAGGCTGGGGACAGACTCTGCTGCTTTGGGAAAGTCAGTGTAACTGTTGTCCTAGCCACAGTCATTATCCCTCAGGTGCCTTTTTCTTTGTAGCACCAGCTTCCAGCTCCAAGTTTGAGAAGGATACCCTGCTTGCAAATACCAATGCCACACACCAAAACCCTGGCTACAACAGAAAGTAAAGTAGGATTTTTTTCCTTTTTTTTTTTTTTTTTTGTCTATCCTGACAGGCAATGGCCTATATAAGGCAGTAAATTCTTCAAATGTAGAAGTGTGTTGGAAGATGCCAGATGGTCAAAAGGAATGAGAAAAGTTCACCTGGTGAATTGATTGTCCAGGAACAATTACATCTGAAGTCTTAATTGGTCTACATAAAAGCAAAGAATTAATGCGGCCAGAAACCCAGAAAGGCCAAACATGAACTGAATTTACCTCAAAACAATCAGGAAACTAAGAAGGGATAACCAACATGAAGACACAAATCCACTCACAGTCTTCAAAATACAGGCTCTGCCTTTCAATGCATCCTTCAAACTATTTTTAAAGTAAATCAGTAGAGAATCTAACAGGATTAACTACCAAAAGCCATTCTATGGAGACTCTTTACACAAAGCAAACAATTACCCCTTAAACCCTTATTGATTATATTGGTTTACTCCAAGTAGGATCCAAGCATTCAATAAACAAAGCAGATAGAAAGTGATAGTGGTTATTAATGATGCAAGGAATATCTGGTGAAGGATAATGTGTCTGTGGTTGAAACCTATGACCTGGTTCTATAAGAAGTCATATGAGGCCCCTCTCTGGCAAAGTGCAAAGAGTCACACAGAGAACAATCCTATTGTAACTGTGTAGCCATGAATTGACTCTCAATTTACTGAACTATTCAACATCTAAGTCATGTAACACTTTAGGGCCCCTTTCATATACCAGTTCCTGGGCCAGTAAAACACTAATGGGAAGAGAGGCAATTAACATAGTCCCTGCCCTTAAGAAACCGCACCCCCTCTACTGGGCAAGTCTTTATACATAGACAATTATAGTACATGGACTAAGGACCTTATAGAGATCAAAAAAGAATTCTGGATCCAGAAGGAGAAAGTATTAACTCTGGAGTGAACACAGTTGGCTAGAGGGAGATGGTGGCATCTGAGCAGGGTTGGGAAAATGAGACTGTGTAGAATAGACAAAAAAGCCCCTCTAGTGCAAAAGTGCAAAGCTGCAGAAATACAGGTCATGGCTGGGAATGACTAAGAGGGCTGTATCTATAGCACTGGGTACTTGGCAGAGAGGGGTGGGTAGACTCTGCATCTGGAAGGGTAGGCAGGGACCAGATGGTTGAGGACCAACTGTAGGGTGACATTCAAACGAGGGCACATTTGAGGGGAGTGCTGTGATGCTGGCAACACAGGTATAAAATGTCCCAGCCTCTGGGCAAACTGAGATGCATGGCCTTCGGTACCACTCCATGGATATTTTTCTCTTAACCAGGGGAAACATCTGATATTTTTGAACGTAGCAGCGCTGTGGGTCATGGCTGTAAGTGAGATTGGCCACTGAGCAGCAGTGTAGCACACAGCCTGGAGGGAAGCTGTGGGAGGTCACTGTGATGACTTAGTTGAAAAATGAGACCCTGCTGGGCAGCAGCAATGGGGACAGGATTAGAGAAGGAGACCCAGAAGAGGTGCTGCACAGGGATGCATTTGTAACCAGTTGGCTGAGTATGCTCACGTATGTAGTCAAGGACAGGCTAGGACACACACATTTTCAGAGTAGGGTCTAAGAAACAGATGACTTCCGCAGTCTGAACCCTCTAATGATGGGCGTTTAATCTACTCATGGGGGAGTCTGTTATTAGCCACTTGCCTCTAAAACATAAGCCAAAGTGCCAGATCTAACAGTACAAAGCTCTCCATATTGTACAAATCAGGAGCCAGCCAGCAAGATTTCCTGCCCAAAAGTATCTTCCTCACCTGCCAGTGATCAATACCTGAAATGCCTCACTTATGATTAATTCCTTTGGATCTTGGAGATTGCTTTTGGCTTCAGCTGTTCTCAACTATAATTCAAGTCCCTTGGAAGGGAAGATTCCTTAAGTTCTTATTAGCCCTATTCAACTTATACCTCTCCCCCCAGGACCTCCCTTACCATCCTTAGTTTCTTGCTTGGTATCCATACAGATGACCTTATTCTTCTGTGTTCTCCCTTCCTGGTTTCTAATCTTCCTGAGGGCAGAGACCATGTCTTACTCATCTTCTGGGTCTCAGCAACTAACACTGTGCCTTGCATGATGCACGGTAAATGTTAAATGCCAGTTTTACCACTTGAGATCTATAAAATCTTAGACAAGCTCAGTTAGTGAGTTCCCCTATCTCTAACCATCTATGGAATAAAAGCATTATAATCTAACTCCCAAGCTGTTGAGAGACCTGCATTGGAACATACTGGAACATAATCTATAAATCTTGTGCAAATATGAGTCAGTATTCACTTGCAACTAGCATCATTCCTGGCAACTAAGTGTGTGTTGATGTAAGAACAAGTGCACAGCTCTTTCATGAACCAGCTGTGGGAGAAGGGCCTGAAGTTTGGTAGGGGGCCACCAAGGGGTGGGAGCCAGGATGAAGAAACATGCTGGAATCACAGGGTGGGCTATTTATCTTCCTCTGATGCTGAGGCAAAGAGGAAATGTCACACTGCCCTGCCTTCAGAGCTATCCTCAAAGAGGGGACACTGAGACTTTGGAGCTATTAGACCCCAGCTTCCCAGATCATCTCTGCCTCCCTGGACTGCCTTGTCTGCAACTTTTCCTTGTCGGGGTTTACTATTCATGTGTCAGCTGCATGGCCCAATTGCGATGTTATTTTCATTTGCTGGGTTTTAGTTGTTTATCCAGGTTTCTTCATCTGCCTCTCTTTGAATTTGTTATCTAAATATATATCTGCTGAGCTTGAATTATTTTTACTTCTTTTCCTTCTAGCTCCCTGGCCAATTTTGAAAGCTGCCTCTCTAAACAGTCAATTTACAAGTGGGTGATTTAGAACATCTTTAAGCAAAGCTCAGTCTCATTATTTTTATAAACCCCCTCCTTCCTTTCCGCTCTCCTCCTCAAGAAACACCAACTCTATAAAAATCATGCACAGTGTAAGGGGCCCTGAGACATAATGAAGCAAACCATGGAAAATGTGGTTGATAGAACTATTCACAGGAGCAGATGGTAGGTCGGAAGAAAAGAATGCTGGCACCAGGGATGTCTCTTGAGACAGGCAGTGCCCACCTCTGAAAAAAAAGAAAATGGAATAGAACAGTGACCTAAAAGCAGTGGCCTTTGGAAGAACATTAGAAATTTAGGGACAGTGAAGCCCTGGGAGACAAAATGTCAATAGAGCAAAGATGCTGCAGTCATCACACTGTCTACACTGCATGACCCCTGAGAGGAGAGACAGTGCTGTTCCTTGGTGTCAGCACCCTTCTTTGAGACTATCTATAAGCTGCAAGGATGGCCACAGTGAAGCTTAAGTTAGTACTCAGGCCATCTGTTAGCATTTATCTGGGTCAGGGATACTTAAGAATTTAACAAGTTAGAAGGAAAATTGTCTAGCTTAATTTGGGATGTTTCCCACTTTTTCCTGTTAGAGAATCATCTGTAACCCACTTTTACTATGTGTGCCCAAATCCTGGATGAAGGGTCTCTGGCAATCTATTTGAGTTTAAGAATTTGCTTCTTTAGGGACATAAAAATAGTTTTTTTGTTTTGTTTTGTTTTAAATCTGATTGTCCAGAAATCCACAAAAACTCCATTTGCTATTGCACTGGGGAAACTAGACTACAGTGAAATATAATATTTCCAGAAGAAAACATTTGAATCTAAAATAAGGAATCAGGAAGAATGAAACAGCGAAGTGAGGAGAAAAATCTATCTCTGAAAGAGCCACCCACTCGGTGAGCACTGAATAGGCCCCGGATGTGGATCTAGGGCTGATAACTTGCAAGCTATGCAGATCTGCGTGACAGCACAAGCCTTTCTCCACAGCAGTGAGGTTCACCCAGCTTTTCAACTTGAGTTTGACCTGGAAGGGGGTTTGTCTAAGCAGGTGAAAAACTGCCCGAAACATGCACAGAGATTAACCAATCAAAGAAATTCACTTCCAGAAGTCAAAGAGCAAAATTTAAAATCCTAGCTTAGTTCTTTTATAATAATGAGGTTGGGAGGAGGAAGAGGACGGGAAGGGGGAGTCCTAGCATTAAATCCCAGCTCTCTGACACTCTGCAGGTTCCTAAACCTCCGTGAACCCCAGTTTATCTTTAACACAAAGGAAAGTGAGACCCTTGCTGCAGAACACCGGCAGGATGGAGTGTGAGGTGGTATTTGTAAAGCACCTAGCACACAGAATAAGGGCAATGGGGGATGATGATGGTAATGGGGGATGATGATTGGTGACAGCAACAACACGGATGGAGGGGAACAGGGAAGGAGAAGGTGGAGGAGGAAGGGGAAAGAAAATAGATCTAACTCTTCAGAAAGAGGGGGAGTAGCAATCTCTATAAAAGTAAGTCAAAGTTATCTAAAGAGAAAAGTCAAGGTAGAAAGACAGAATTCAGTGTAAACAGAGGCTTCTTTTTAATTCAATTTTCTTCTAGCTAACCAAAAAAAGATTTTTAAATGCCCAAGTTAGATGAATACGTTACACGTTGAAAGATATGCTTCTCACTCCTGAGAATGCTCCAAAACATAGAATTCTTTATTTTTTTCTAATTGCAAGTTGCTCTATTTTATGAATACATAAATGCCTTGGTTCAATTCAGTTCCAAAGCAGGTAAAAAAAAGTCACACTATGTGTCAGGCATTGTACTAAGCTTTAGACCTCCAAAAGTCTAAAGAAAAAACAGGAGTCTATAATTTGGATGGGGAAAAATCAGACTGCCAGACCACTGAAAAGGATGCCATGTGGTGATGCCACAAAATTACTACCAGAAAAATGCAAATGAAGCACAGATAAGGTAGTATTTAACTGTCTGGTGGATTTGGGACTCTTCTCTAGGAAAGTAACATTTGCATGGGTCTGGAATATGTACTGATGGGAGTGGGCAAAGTAGGGAGGGGCAAACACATCAGGAGGAGGGAACAGAAAGATCAAGATTGAAAAGTGGATGCTGATCAGATCTGTATTTTAGAATGATAACCCTGGAGGTAGTGTAGAGTGGAATCGCTGGGGGTTCCAGAAGGCAGCAAACCAACAAATAACACTTGCAATCTTTCCAGTGAGAGACAAATGAGCCAAACTGTCAGTGGTAGAAGATTCTGTATAAATCCAAACAAAAATGGTAAAAAGTATATCACCCAAAGAATGGCAGGACTCCCCAAATTACTGGCCATTTGATCAAATCTATGAGCTAAATTTGAGACCAAGCTTTACCTGCCTGCCCCCCAAGATAGAGAGATAGATAGATAGATAGATGATAGATGATTGATAGATGATAGAGAGATAGATAGATTTGAGAAATAGAGACAGAGAAAGAGACAGAGCACAAGCAAGAGAGGCAGAGGGAGAGAGAATCTCAAGCTGACTCCACAGTGAGCCTGACGCAGGAGTGGATCTCACAACCCTGAGATCACCACCTGATCCAAAACCAAGAGTCAGATAGTTAAAAGACTGTGCCGTCCAGGCACCCTGAGACCAAGCTTTTTTTTTAAATACTTTTCTCCATCTCTGCATCTGTGTTGGGGGTGCCCCATTCAACACCCTATTATTATAGGTACCCAGTGCCCATGTGCAGTTTTATGGGTGTTTTGAAAATCTATACACAGGATACACACATGCTTTAGACTTTCCTACTCTTAAATTCTTGAACAAGTCTTGAAAAACTTGAACAACTTCTCTACCTAGGGACCCATACTCTTAGCCTTCTAAGGAAAATTGGCTGGTTCAAGTATTTCCATACTGAAATGTTCATGGGCATTTGTGGTATTTTAGTAGTTGCCTTCTGGAAACATGCATTGACCTGAAAAATGACTCCAGGGTTGGAATTTTCAGCGTGTTGATATGTCACAGTCAGGGCAAGAGAAGGGAAAATGAATAATTTGAAGCAGAGAGCCACATTAGCACCCCTCAGATAATCACACTTCCCAGCGCTTTCCTGATTCACAGCTATGTGTAAGCAGCTGCTGTAGGAAAAAGAAAATCTATCATTGATTCTAAACACACACACACAAAAAAAGGGATATAAAGGGTAAAGATTATTTTTTTGTCTATTTAAATGTATGTTCACAAGTCCCATATGGGGAAGGGAAGACTGAGTGTGCTTGATGTGTTGCATGATTTACAAATGTGTTTTATTTTTTTCCCTGCTGTGACGACTAAGGTGTTACTATAGCCTCCTGAGTTTGGGGTGGGGGTACTGGGTGAAACCATGATTCGAAATGTACTGTTCACAAAAAGTCTGGCAATTTCATAAGTGCAGAGTCATTGTGATGCCAAAGCCAATGCTGCAAAGTGGAGTGGCAGATCCAAGAAGCATAGTAAAGGCTCATCTCTTCACTCAGAACTCCTGCAAATATACACTGAGCTCCCACAATGTCCAAGACAACAAGAGGAACCAAAATGCAAAATTTTTAGATCTCTCCCTCAATTTCAAAACTATTAAAGAGCCCAGGAAATACAGGGATAAAATAAAAATTCACAAAGTGGGCATCTCAATAAAGTGGGAAGAATGCTAGGGCAGTAATAAAGAAAACTGGATTCAAGTTTGATATTTATTTGCTGTGTGACCTCTTGGACAACTCATTAAGTCTCTTTTCTCATCTATAAGACAGTCAAGGATGGAAAATAGATTTCAAGTGAAGTGCCGACTCTAACCAATCAATAGTGACTTCCTAGAGCACTGTGATGATATGGCTTCTAAATTACACCTGGGTTCAGTGGGAAAAGTGCCATTTTTGATTAGCAATGACTACCATGAGTTAGAAAAGGGAGACTGTCAGAGAGGCAGAGCCATATATATGCCATCCCCTTGACTAGATCACCATAAGTTCGAAGGGGCTGGTTCACTTTCAATCTGCTCACACAAACTTA
Source organism: Nyctereutes procyonoides (assembly GCF_905146905.1). Lineage (NCBI taxonomy): Eukaryota > Metazoa > Chordata > Mammalia > Carnivora > Canidae > Nyctereutes > Nyctereutes procyonoides. The sequence continues at coordinate 66,230,658 of NW_026575140.1, read as the reverse complement.
CTGAATACTTTCAATATGGTTGATGCTATGCTATGGACTGAGATGCCATTAAACCTATGACACAGACTTTGCAATCAATGAGCTCATAATATATTATAAATGCAGACCCATGTCCATCTATAATGTGGTGTGATTAGTGCAATATTATATGGGTAAATACAAAGGATTATATGAACATAAAATAGGGAGCATGCTGTTCAGGGGAATAATATTGACCGACCAAGAAGACTGACCTTGAAGGATGATAAGGAGATTCTAAGTGGAGAGTCTTATGTTTGAATGCTTATCATATTCAGAAAACAACACAGAGTCCAGGGTAGGTAGACTATCAGGTGTTTGGTCAAGAGTAGTAAGAAATAAAGCAGGTAAGTTCAATTGGGGCCAGTTTGATGTGTGCTTTGTAGAACAGAATAACAAGTTTGAATTTTTCTTGCAGGCAATAAGAATTTACCAAAGATTGTTAAAGTCAGAGAGTTACATACCTGAGTTTGTGTTTTAGAATAATCCCTCCAGTGCCAGAGAGAAGGTAGGTGGGGTCAAAGTTCTACAACAGAAGCAAGGGTCCACTCAGAATTCTGCAAAAACCTCCATGAGAGAGGGGCCAGATTAAAGCCAGGGGATGCAACAGGTCTCTGTGGGAAAGACAATGGTAAGATTAGTAGCACAGTGAATGCATGAGAACTTCAGAAATATGAGAAGCCACAGAAGCCAAGAGTGATCAGGGAACCCACTCCTGGGTGGCTCAGCAGTTGAGCATTTGCCTTTGGCTCAGGGCATGATCCTGGTCCAGGAATTGAGTCCCTCATTGGGCTCCCTGCAAGAAGCCGGCTTCTCCCTCTGTCTGTGTCTCTGCCTCTCTCTGTGCCTCTCATGAATAAATAAATAAAATCTTTTAAAAAAGAAAAACTTCCTTTAAAAAAAAAAAAAAAAGAAGGTATAGCTGAAGTTAGGAGGGGCTGATTGATTGGTGCCCCCTAAGTCACAAAGATGGCTAGCAGTGAGCTGTGGTCAGAATTCAAGCCAAATGGTCCTTAACTTTACCTAATTTCTGTTAACTTCATGTTAGTGTGCAAGGTTGAGCAACATTTCCCAGTGTACACCACAGAATACCAGATCTACCAGATGCTAGTTTAAGAGAATAAAGGTCTTCATAAGCAAAGACATTTGGAGACATTCTTTAAAAATGTTAAATGAATTTGTTTCTAGAGGACCTTCCTCTAACATGCCAATGTACTTATGACCCCTAAGAGAGGCATACAAAACTGGAATGTCTCCCAAACTCAATTAACTACAGGATACAGTTGTCAGGGGCTGCCTCATGGGGTGAATGTCACACAGAACAGATTCCGGTAGCACAGCACCAATTGCCTGAAAACACTTATGGATGTTTTTTCTTTTAAAGAAGTTCTTCCAATTTGAGAGGACATCACTCACTTTATTCTTACCATCAATCTCCTGCAAAGAAATCATTTTTCTTCGGAGTCTTAGAAGTAAAGAGATCAGATTTCATAGGGTAAGAAACCACGTGCAGAGAGGAAATTCAAGTACAACAGCCCACAGAAATCAGTGAACAGAAGGAACGAGTTGCTAGGGAGGTGACTGAGACAAAGCACACAACCAATGTGGTCGACAACACCTACAGAATTGCTATTTCTAGAGAGGTTTGAGGCTGGAGGAAAGTGCTAAAAGGAACAGGAAGCCAAGTGTAGGATGAACCAAAAACACTAAGTAGGACCTTTCCTGTTCCTGAAATTCCTTTATAGGCTTTCAAAATTGGATTTGCCTATTATCATCAGTTACTTCCAAATGTTAACATCTCTGGTCTGTCCATTCAAATGGTCTATTTGGGAGAAGACCGCCAGACAGTTACATATCCAGCTTCTCAGTGATACTGAGCTCAGTATGTCCAAAGCCAAAGCCAGTGCACAGGGAACTTTGAGAGGATTAGAAATAGGCATTCCCTCAGGTTCCCTGAGTAACAGTGCCTTTGGAGAAATTGGAAATCCTTTATTCAAGCAAAAAAATCCCTGTGCAAAAGCATGTGGCTTTGGGGCAGAGCACCAACTGAGTGATAGCTCCCACTCCCCTTCACAGCCAGTCACCGTTGTGCAGGTACCACCTGAATAATCATGCTCTGTCTGTCTCCCTCTTCCCATGTGCTGTCCATGGTAAATCCTTTGAAAAGAGATGCTCTTCCTCTTTCTTCTAGTTCAAGAGGCCCTAATCAGAATAGTGTCATCTGGAAACCACAAATCTGAGACTTGCAAAAGGTACTGAACTAAGACACATACCATTTCTTTCAGCGCCATCTTGGCCATTGGCTGGGTAAACTCAATTTGGGCAAACTGTTTCACCTCGTGGGATTTTATAGATTGTGAAAATGGCCATAATTCCTGTGTGCCTCCCATCAAGTCATGAAATGTTTCTCCACCTCCTGCACATGGGCCAGCCTTGTGACTTGTCTTGATCGATAGAATGCTTTGGAAACAATGTCAAGCCAGTTCAGAATCTAAGGCTCAAGAGGCCTTGCACACTTTTCAAATACTTCCACTCAGTCTCTTAGAACCCTGCCCAGCCCCTCTGTGAACAAGCCCAGGCTAGCCTGCCAGGCAAGGAAACACGATGTGGAATAGAGCTGAGTGGTCTCAGCTAAGGCTCTCCAAAGCCAGCCAGGCCCCAGCTGTCATGGTGGCTGACCACAGACCCACAAATAAACCCAGCCCAGAAAAGTTGGATCCAGCCTAGATAACCAACCAGCAGATAGTTAGCTAAATAAATAATTATTATTATTATGTTATGCTACTAAGTTTTGATTGGCTTGTTACATGACTATAGAAAATTAATACATGGGGATATGGCTTCTTTATTTGCAAATTGAGGCTAATCCCTAAGATTCGTTCTAGTTAGAAGATTCTATGAAAACAATAGGTTGTTCAATCCAGTGATCACTGTGCTATCTCTTCTTTTTGTTGTTAGAATTTCTAACAAGGGGGGGGGACAAGATTATCAGCAGAAGCCTCTTACAAGGCTCCTCTCGAGAGTTTCTTTCTCCATATTCCACTTTTCAAATGAAAAAAAAAAAAAAAAGCTGCAAGGGTCTCAAAAGCCAAGCAGAAAAAAAAGGCTATTGTTTTATAAAGAGGAGTGTACAAGGCTAGAGAGAATTGGATGTGGGTAACTGGGATGAAGGGCTGGATCGCTAATCAGGGAGTATTTTCCCTGCAGTCAATGCTCAGGGCAATAAGGAGGAGCCTCTAAGCTGGCTCAGGCTGACAGTGGATAAGAGTTCAAGGGCCTGGGGAAGGAGAAAAGCTTAACTAAGTTCAGTCAAATCGAGGTAGCTAGTTTTCTTTTCTTTTTTGAAGTAAATTCTGGCAAGATGGAGATTTCCTTTATGTACCTATCAGGATGTATTAATACTGATGCCTCAGTATTAGTAATAGCTACTACTATTTACTGAGCACCTACTATGTTGCAGGCACTGTGATGCATACATTTTGTTTTCTTTCATCTTCACAAAAGCACAGGAAGGTAGTTACTATTACGCCCATTTTATAGCTGAGTCAGCTTGATGACTATGGGGTTAAATTATTTGGCCAGCACCAGTAATTATTAACACTTGAATCCAGATGTATTTAGGCTAAAAGATGCTCTTCCCACTACATAGTCTGGCAGTAGGTACAGACTACTCCACTAATCATTTATTACCAAAGAATGGTAATTTGGAGGATCTGTGTCTGACCTTGTCATAGGTAATCAAGAGGAGCATATGTGAGTCTTATCTAAGTCCTATAAGGAAGAGAAGCTCTCTGCAAAAACTCTTTCCCTAGTCACAAGCAAATGGGGAGAATCTCTTACCCAACACCACTTTCTAAGAGCATGAAGCTCAGTTAAAATCAACATTTTTAAAAAAGATTTTATTTATTTATTCATGAATGACACAAACAGAAAGGCAGAGACATAGGCAGAGGGAGAAGTAGGCTTCATGCAGGGAGCCCGATGTGGGACTTGATCCCAGGACTTGATCATGACCTAAGCCAAAGGCAGATGCTCAACCTCTTAGCCATCCAGGCATTCCAAAAATCAACATTTTCATGTTCGACTCACCACGGGATATTTTTTCAGGCCATTCCTGCATTTGTAGATAATCTCACAAACTTGGGAAAATAAGACCTCCCCCCTTTCTTCACTTGTTCATGTATCATTAAATGCCCATTCTTTGGTGTATCCTCTCTTTTGAAGTCTCCCATCTGTGAATCTTTGGTTATGTGAAGCCCTAGTTATTAAATGTATATATAAGACCTCTGGAGGTGTAGGTAGAGACAGAAATAGGCATGCAGGATGTATAGCACAGAAGCCTAATCTCTGCTCAGTAGAATTCCCAGTCATGTTCTCTGGTTCACCCAGCAGCTTATTCTCAATTCATCACCTTTAGCTCTCTGATTTTCCATAGGTAAATGGAAACCCAACAGTTTTAGGTTTCAGTTTGTAGGCAATTAGATAATTATTTCTCAGTCCTGGCATAATAACAAGAATCCTTAAGAGGAAAGGTCTGCAACAATATAACTGCTGGTCATGTTTGCTCAGCTCTGCAATTCAGAGAAGTGTTTAGGGCAGTAAGACCTCATTGCCTCTTACCTGCACACTTAGCCTTCTCCATTCCAGTCCACACTTGGATCATGACTGATGTACTCAAAGATAATCACTCCAGTTATGTCACGTTCTTCAAAGACCTTGAACATGTTACCTATGCCATGATGTCTAAAGTCACAGACGTAGGGATCAAGACCTCTCTCTAAGTGCCAATCCAATATTTCAACCTTATCTCTCATTAACCTCTTATACCTATACCTCAGATTCCCAAATCATCTTTTATAACTGTCATCCATTTTTATACAGTCTTGAGAAAATGAAATATATATATATATATATATATATATATATATATATATATATATATAGTGCTGTCTTTTTAAAAATCGATTACAAAAAAAATGAATTACCTTCTTTGTGGAACAATGTCAAGAGTGTATCTGGAAGAGGTAGATCACCCTCAATTAAAATTGTCCAGGGGAGAGACATAGTTCAAGCCAGATAAAACAAATGCCGTGTCTATCCTCAAAGATCCTTTAGTCTACAACATAAAATACTAAACCAAATGAACACATCACAAATACTGTGCTAGATCAACACTTGACTAAACAGATTATGAGTTTTTAGTATTGCACGGTGCACAAGTACAATTTAAGGGTATTTTTAGGGAGATAAGGAGGGAAAATGACAGAGTTTCATAGCCACTGGTCAACAAATGCACTAGGGAGTCATTGACTGTAAGTAGAGCCAGCAGCCTTCCAAAGGAGATAAACATGATTCTTTGTAATGGCTGGTCTTTGTTCAGATTGATGTATAAAAGAGTCTCTGGATACTTAGACTTCAGCCTGGACACAAGTAAAAGTTCTGAAATAACTGCTAAATAGAAATCCATAGATTGGTATGTCTGGAACAGATAGGAAAATCTTCAATCTGAATACATGGCTTGTATTAATTCCATTGTTTAAAAAGTCTGATGGAAGTAGAGAATGTGAGTGTGGAAAAGAATATGTGTTCATGTGATTACTTTTTGTAAGACTTCCTCCAAGCTTCTAATAAGACCATTCTCAAGAATGAATGTTTATAATGGTGGAAGGAATATTGTAAGATGGCATTATGGAACCTCAAATATGTATGCAAGACAGTAGTTGAATGGGCATGTCTGGAACTTGGCCCCACCTTCTAGGGCACATGACAAAAATTTGTATTGCGGCATTTTTTACCAAGAGTGAAACTTGGTACACTGACACCAGCAACTTCAAAATATCTGTCCTTGGCCCAAAACTTCCCTGGGAAAAAGTAAGACTCAAAGAAAATCAGTCACCCAAATATTAAATGCTGGCTTTGTGCTCATCTCAATGCTCACGCTTCTGAAAGAGGAAAAAAGGAGAAAGAAAATGAGAAAACAATATTTCCCACCCTCAGTGCACATACATTGTCTTCAGAAGGACAAAAGTAACACAGAGGGAATAAGTCAAACTGAAGTAAATACTTAATGGGGCAACATTTGTCAAGAGAACACATGCAATGAGGACATCACTGAATGATGGGAAGGATAAAATACATATTTCTTCCTCTTGAAGGTCATGCTTTAGGTTGGGGATGCAAGATATGGAAATGGTTGTTGTTGATTAAATAGATGGCATCAAAAAACAGGTTTCCAGACTGTGATTTATGATGCCAAAATCAAAGTCTACTGGCAGGCAAAGGACATGTCCCATGAAAAATAAGAAAAAATGATTACAATCATAATCCTGAAGATTTAAAACAAATGGCCAAGAGAAGTGAAGATAAATGCTTAGGTGATACCATAGAGAGGGATACCATGGAGAAGAGACCTCCTCCCATAAAAACAAGAAGAAAAATTGGAGGGCGGGGGGGAAGCTTAGGAAGGATTCTATATTTAATTAGTTTCCTAGGGACTGCTGTAACAAATAACCACAAACTGGATAGATTTATAATAATAGGAATATAGAGTTTTGGAGACTAGAAGTCTGAAATCAAGATGTCATTGTGGTTGGTTTCTATAGGAGGACTTAAAGGAGGATCTGTTCCCTGTTGCCCTCCTAGCTTCTGGTGGCTACTGACAATCTTTGGCATCCCTTGACTTGTGGAGGGGTAACTGATTTCTGCCTTTCTGCCTCAGATTTCATATGGCCATCTTCCCTGGCTTGGCTTTCCCCCTTGTGTTTTTATGTGAGTCTAAATATCCCTCTTCTCATCAGGACACCTATAATACTGGTTTAGAACCTACCCCAATCTAGTGTGACCTCATCTTAACTCAATTACATCTGCAATGACCCTATTTCAAAATAAGGCCACACTTACAGATTCCAGATTCCAGATTTTGAGGAGGTGGAGGGACACTATTCAACCCAGTATACAGGAGGTGACATAAGGATGAAAGACTAGGTTTCTGTTATTCACAGTTGTGGCCCAGGACCTAGCACTAGCACATGGTAGGAGATATACATAATTATATGCATATAAATGTATATATGCATACATATTTATATAAATATAATTAGACACATACAGACATATTAATTGAATTGTCCTAATTACCACTGCAAAGACTAAGAGATTACATCTATCAAATATATTTGATACTTCAATGTAAGACTAAAAATATTTTAAGTATTCCCAAGATTTCACTGGATGGAAATCATGACTAGTTAGCATTCAAATTCTGACTAGAATTCATAAGTAGAGGATATACTGTTTCTAAAAGAAACAGATTGCAAAGATGGGTTAAAAAAGATTTCTAGGGATCCCTGGGTGGCGCAGTGGTTTGGCGCCTGCCTTTGGCTCAGGGCACGATCCTGGAGACCCAGGATCGAATCCCATATCGGGCTCCCGGTGCATGGAGCCTGCTTCTCCCTCTGCCTGTGTCTCTGCCTCTCTCTCTCTCTCTCTCTGTGTGTGTGTGTGTGACTATCATAAATAAATAAATTTAAAAAAAAAAGATTTCTAAGTCAAGAAGACAAATTCTTTTAGTAAAATCCAGGGCCTAGGTATTAAAGCCCATGGTGGAGAGAGAACTTTGAGGGCAAGATAAATAGCAGGAAAACTGAAGATTTTTGTGGCAATACTCCACAAACGACTCAAAGGCAACCTATGAGTATTTTGCTCCCAAGACTACATTCCATCTACTCCACTGTTCTCCTGTAAACTTCACAAGAAAAAAGAAATATATGTTCATTAGTGGAAAAGAGACATACCTTTAAAGAGGGGCAACCAAGGCCTCTGAAGAGTTCACGACAGCCAAGACATGAAATACCAGATATACTCAGTCACGGATCCTCCACACTTTAGAACGACAAGTTATTCAAAGTTTAAAGACAACATGGCACATTCTTTTTGACTATCCAGAAGAGAATTCAAGAGAAAAGAGTAACTCCTTTAATTTAGTGCCTGCCATGTTCCTGGCACTTTATATATTATTTCACATAATTGCTACTACAACCCTTTAGGTTAGAAAAGAGAATAGTCAGAAAGACACATCAGTCACTTACTATTCCAGCAATTATTAATCCTTCTGGGCAAGAAAAGCAGTTTCCCTGAGCTGGCAACAAAGCAAAAAGAGACCAGGAAAGACAACAGAGACAGAGTTGCAAAAACAGAGGGAGACACATAATGAGACAAGAGACAAAGGAGTGATAGAGATAAAGAGACACTGAATGAGAAGTTACTACAAACGAAGAAGGGAGCCAGATCTTTCTTATTTCATGTTGGTAAGGCCAAAGCCACAACCAGGGATTTTTTTTAATCAAACTTGGGATGTTGTGAAGAGATATTGCTAATATAAGTGCTAGAAAAGAGACTTCAAACAAATCAGAACAGGGGCACCTGGGTGGTTCAGTGGTTAAGCGTCTGCCTTTAGCTCAGGTCATGTTCCTGGGGTCCTGGGATTGAGTCCCACATGGGGCTCCCCATAGAGAGCCTGCTTCTCCCTCTGCCTAAGTCTCTGCCTCCCTCTCTGTGTCTCTCATGAATAAATAAATAAATCTTAAAAAAAAACAACAGATCAGAATAGCCTGACTTCAATTAAGTGGTATTTAATAGGCATATAACTCCCAGGATAATTATACTGTATTCTATTTAAATTCCCAAATCAACTATAAAGATACAGGACACAAAAAACATTTCATATGGAGAAGATATAACAATTTTGATCATAATCAGTATGATCTTAAAGCCTATATGATCAACTCATCAACTCATATAGGCTTTAAGAAATATAAAATTTTATTTGTTAATATAACTAGAAGTTGAGTAGTAGAGGGGACTACTGCAGGTGTGTTATGAATAGGACTTAACCTTTAGGGGCACTTGGGTGCCTCAGTCAGTTAGGTGTCTGCCTTCAGCTCAGGTCATGATCTCAGGGTCCTGGGATAGGGCCTTGCATTGGGCTCCCTGCTCAGTGGGGGTCTGCTTCTCTCTCTGCCCCTCCCTCTGCTCCTGAGCTCTTTCTCTCTTAAATAAATAAAAATCTTTTTTTTAAATTACCTTTGTTTCCCTACAATTTTCTCAAGAATGCTATCTGTGGTGGATCATCTTCATTCTCATACTGTGTTTCTCACAGTCCTAAGAAAAGAGTTCTCCAGGAAAGTTTAGCCTTGGTTCTTGAACCAATCACTAGCAAGGAATCTGAGACTGCCATGAATATCTCAGACTAATCAGAATTCCCTGGAATTCTGAACGTATTTCTGAACCCTGGAACCAGAACGTATTTCTAAAGCTACATCATTTCTACATGGAAGGAAGGGAGCAGACGGAAGGGAACGTCAGACTGTCAATCTCAATTGGGTCTACCCAACACAGTAGACCAATAATGCAACTTTGAAAGAAGTGTTGTGACAAAGTAACTATTATTGTTGAGTATCTATGATGTACAGACACTTATTGTACCTTATTTTCTTAATTCTTTACAATAACACCATGATATTGGTCTTATTAACATTTTTTTAAGATTTTATTTATTTATTCGTGAGAGACACAGAGAGAATGAGGCAGAGAGAGAAGCAGCTCCACACAGGGAGCCCAATGTGGGACTCGATTCCGGGACTCCAAGATCATGCCCTGACCCAAAGGTAGACACTCACCCACTGAGCCACCCAGGCATCCCAGTCTTATTAACATTTTAACAAGAAGAATACAAAGATTCAGAGGTTAAATAACCTATCCATGGAAACAGTGACAGAACCAGGTCTCTTTCCACTACCATATCATTTGAAATGCTGAAATCTGTTGTAATTTAATGCTGTGGTATGACGTTGATGTAACTCTAGAAAATAAAGATCTTGTCTTGATATCATCACATGTTTTTAGCTGTACTTCTTCTCCAATACTGACAACATTCTGAACATTCTGCTTGAGCCCCCAATAGTCCTCATTACTTCTTTGATTCACTCTTGCTATAGAAGGGAAGGAAATTTTCCTACAACTCCAATTTTAAATCTTATTAGAGTTCATTTTTTGGTTTCAAAGCAAATTATTTTTTCCTTTTTTAATTGTGAAATTTAACACATATACAGCAAAGTACAGAAAACATAAATGTACACCTCAATGAATTACCACATAAATATTATTAGCATCTCAATTGTTGCTTATGACTCTTTCCTATTACTATACTCCAAAGATAACCATTATCTTGACTTCTAAACAAATGAACATATTTCTCCTGGGCATATATCTAGGAGTAGAATTGCTGATCATTGTGTATACATATAAACGTTAGTAGATAATCCCAATCTGTTGTGTCAATTTCCAAAGTGATTATGATAACTTTAGCAACAGTAGAGTATGAGAGTTCCTATTGCTCCTTACAAATACTTCCTATTGACAGTCTTTTCAAATGTTATCCATTCTGGTGAGTATGAGTAGTAGTATCTCACTGTGTTTTTTTTTTTTTTTTAAAGTTTTTTTTTTATAAAGTATTTTATTTTTTTTTATTTTTATTTTTTATTTATTTTATGATAGAGAGAGAGAGAGAGGCAGAGACATAGGCAGAGGGAGAAGCAGGCTCCATGAACCGGGAGCCCGATGTGGGATTCGATCCGGGGTCTCCAGAATCGCGCCCTGGGCCAAAGGCAGGCGCCAAACCGCTGCGCCACCCAGGGATCCCTCACTGTGTTTTTTTAATTTGTATTTCTCTGATTGCTAATAAGGTTGAACGCCTTTTCTCAGATTTATTGGTCATTTTGGATATCCTGTTTTGTGAACAAACTGTTCAAATCTATTGCCCATTTTTATATTGGGTTCTTTATCTTTCTTAATGACTTTTAGAATTTCTTTATAAATTTTGCTTATTATTTCTTTTAAGTTACATAAATTGTAAGTATTCTCTCCGACTCTGTGCTTTTTCTTTCTATTCTCTGCAACAGGTTGGGTTACCCAGGCAGACTCAAACAAAGTTTAGCCTGAAGAATATTCATTAAGGAGTTCCCCCATTGAATGGCTCAATAACAACAGAAGGGAAAAGCCAGAATCAGGGTTGGGCAGAGAAGTAAATCTGTGATAAAGGACCAATGATAGCTTCCGTTGAATTTACAGAAAGTTTTAGAATGAGAATGACCTTTTAGAGTTGTCACAACTTTTGTGAAAACAGCCAGACCTTCATACTCATACATCTATCATTCACTATGTACCATCCCAGAAAGAGGTGTGGTCTTGGGCAAGGAAGATCTCCATGGCTGAGACAATTCCTGAACAAGCTGTAAGCAGTTGTCTGGCTCCCAACACTCCCAGCAGGTGAGGCAATAAGTTCTTCATTGAAGAGGAATCTAAATGACAGATTAGAATGTCCATCATATTCTTTAATGGTGTTTTTGAGAAATATGTTCTTAATATTTGTATAGTCCAATTTAATAATCATTTCCTTTATATTTCCTGTGTTTCATTTCCTCTTCAAAAATCTTTCCAAACCAAATCCATGAAGATATTCTTCCATATATTTCTTTTTCATATTGAGGCATATAATCTGCTTGGAAATTGGCTTTTTGTGTATAATATGAATCAGGTTTCATTTCTCCACATTGATTTCTAACTCTTTTCAGAATCAATATATCAGATGAATAGAATTGAATTGGTCACATAGTTAACCAGGAGAAATCCTGGGGACTTATGAATACCTAAGGAAATACAGGAGAGAATGATAGGGAAGAAATATTAAGTAAAACAGATTCTACTTGAGGCCTCTTCTCATGTTTAAGTGGGAAGCACCAATACTCTTCCTACAAACCAACTGGAGACTTTAACCTATAAAAACTAAATTGAAAGAGACAAATGTAAAATAATAGGAATTCTATAACTGAAATAGTAACTATCTATTATTATTCTAGAGCTAGAGTCAGCCCCAACACATGGCTGTTCAGAATGCTATAGGTTATCATATTCTCATTTTAGTAGAACATTTTCCACTCTTTCATTTTTCTACAGAGAAAAAGGCCATCATTTTTCTATCTTAACTTTTCTCATATCGTATAGAATCAGATTAGGCTTGACCAGTAGCCAGAGCAACATTCCTAACAGGATGTTATAACACCTGTTCAAAAGCAGATGAACTATGTGCTACCATTTCCAGGAGCAGACAAATGGCAATTCACCGAATCCAGAATGGAATGTGGCCAGCCTAATTTCTACCATCACAATTGCCAACCTTCAAACACTTTGCAAAATATATTCTAAGCAGGCCAGTAATGCAAATAATTTATGAAGAATCTGTGTTCCAAAAACACATAGGTACATGAGGAAAGAGCAGTCTCAGCTCCACTGTGTTTTGCTTCACTAGAATAACAATCAAGAGGTAATGTCTAAAGCATCGATTAGAACACCTCCTTGATCCAGAAGATCCTAGCTGTTCCCCTACTTCCAATAGCAAGTCTTTCCTTCAGTCTCACAGCTGATACTTTATTCAGAATGGTTTTTCAAAAGAACTATGCATCAGAGAGTATGTATTCAACAGCAAGCCCCAACAACAAAAAGTAACACTGGTTTGCACCATTTTGACATTCATTGTTTATTCACAAGATGCTGGGTTGGTTAGCCAGCTCCACAGCAGCATCATCAAAGAGCTGGCTCCTTTCAACCCTGCACTCCATCATTCTCAGGATATTGACTTGCTTCCCAAGGCATATAGCTTTATGGACACAAGTGGCTGTTAATCCTCCAGACAGAATGTCTTTAAAAGTCAACATTTAAACTCACTTTGCTTGATTCTATTTTTTTAAGATTTTATTTATTTATTTGATAGAGAGAGAGAGAGAGAGAACAAGCACAAGCAGGGGGAGCAGCAGAGGGAGGAAGAGAAGCAGGCTCTCCACCAGGCAGGGAGCTTGACTTGTGGCTCAATCCCAGGACCTTGGGATCATGACCTGAGCCAAAGGCAAATGTTTAACTGACTGAGCCACCCAGGCACCCCCTGTTTGATTCTATTTTTAATGAGAGATTAACATCTTTCCCTAACCCTGCATCCAGGAAACATCCTCATGCATTTCCAGGTCCCAAGACACAGGCTTGCCCTTCAATCACTGGCAAAGTGGAAAAGAATTGTCAGAAGTGGCATAAATCTAACACAATTATGCTTCACCACTTAAGACCAAGCATAGTGTCCCTCAAATAATTTTTGGGTTCTAATAGCAAAAATGGAAGGCTAATAGCTATTGAGTGGGCAACAAAATGCGTCTGCCACAAACATCTGGTTACAGGAAAAAAATAAAAAAAATAAAAGCCTAGAAGGAAAAAAAAATCCAAAGTCAAAGTGTGATTGTCCTGACAGGATTTTGTGTGTGCATGTATGTGTGTGTAGGGAGAGGTGAGGGAGATTTATCTTTTTCTTTCAAGTGCTGTATTTATAAATTTTTTACAACAATCATGTGCTATTTTTATAATTAAAGAAAACATTTCCTTGGGATGGGAAAATCACCTGTAATTTCCACAACCTACAACAGAAGCTGAAGGGCAAACATCTTAATCACCAACCAACTCAGAATTACCCTGAACCCCCCCTCTCAGAGGGGCATAGGCATTAATCCAAATGAGAGACAACTGTCTTTCCTCTGCAAAGCTCATCACTGTCATCAACACACACTTGGGACATAGAGTCAGGCTGCTTCTAGGAACTCTTCACCAATATCCTTGGAGCCTGTGGACAGCCTCTAATCTTAACTGTTTAGGCTGCGGCCATATGCTCAGCAGCAGTATCTTTAGAGAACAATTCTGACTGTAATTTTTAGTAAAAACAATCAATTGCCATCTGCCTGCACAGCAGAGATGCAGATTGGGTTCATTACTGGAATGGCATCCTATGTGGATGGACAGTGACAAACTAGTCAGAACTCTTTTCTGGCATTTCCACCCCTGAAATCCTAAACTTAGTCTTAGAATGAGCTTGTGTTGTGTCAGCATACCTGTCACAAGGGGGGAAATGGTGGAGAAGAGAAGAGAGCAATTGGCAACAGGGCTGTAGTCTGGCTCTAACTTCAGAGACTCTTGCTGTGGGGTCTTTTCAGTGCCAAATGCCATGGGGTCCTCTGAACATAGAATACCTGGATATCTGTTGCCTTGAAAAAGTGACTCTAAAACTAAAACTATCTTTATAGACTGTAATGTGAAGGACAGAACCAAAACAAAGCATCAATTACAACTAAAATATTTGTTGTACTATTATTTGGAAATTAGCAATACATCTTCAATGCCACTAATAATAATAATTTGAACTTATTTCATTTGTAATAACACCCCAAACTTTGTGCTAAGAGCTTTACATAAATTATTCCATTTAATCCTCACAGCAGCTCTATAGAAAAGGAATTATTACCCTCATTGTATCAATGAAGAAACAGTCCCAGAAAGAATTTTCCTAAGGCTACAGAATTAAAATATGATAAGTTAACTTTTGAAATCTTCCCCAACTTCAAATTCCAGGCAATAATTCCAATTACTTCCTGTACCCACCATCTCCAAAAGGTAAGCAATCAATCAAAGAGACAGAATAATCTTTAGGTGCTGAGGTCAGAGCTAATATTAGAAATGTGATAAGATCTTTCTAAGTACATTAGTGGCAGAAAGGGAAGACCTATGGGAATCCAATGCCAGGACTACTCTATATAAATATCCTTTAAATGACTTAAAAATACAACAACTATATTTCTCACAAGACTAATTCCTGCATCCTCTCAGGCCTTTGTGACATCCCCAGTAGTGACAAAAATGATTTTCTCTCTCTCTCTCTTTGTCACACACACACACACACACACACACACACACACACACACACACACACCTTGGAAATTTAATAAACATTATGTTACCCAAAGATAATAGTGATGGCAAACCCCAGATCCACTCCAGCCTTTCTTATATTTTATACTTGCAGTCCAGTTTCTACAGGAAATAATTATGTCTCCTTCTCTGACATATTAGCTACAGCAGTGAAGCTGTAATTTTTCTAGAGTGCCCCAAGGCAATTCAAGAGTAAAGGCCTTAAAGGATGAATAAGTAGAGAACAAATCAAAATCCAGGGGCTCCTGCAACAGAGTTAGAAATAGAAGCAAACTGACTACAGAGCTGAGGGGGTTCAACATATCTGGGCTTAAAATCTACTTCTCCTGCAATTGGGTTCTGCACAGACATGTATGTCCCTTGACTCCCGAGAGGATTTTTTTTGACAAGCACATATTGACTGCTAACTATATGCCAGTCTCTGTTCTGGGCACTATGGACAGGGAAGATTGTCAAATTGTGTTCCATCATTACCCAGACATAAGGTCCCAATTTCAGAATTGTAAATGTAATTTAACATATTTTTTTTAATTACGAAGAAGTTGAATATATGCTCAAAACAGTAAAAGCCATTTGAAGATTTCTTCCCCCTCCAACATGACCAAGTAAATAGTGCTTAATTTGCTTCCTATTGTATATAACTAGAAAATAGGAAAATACATTTGAAGTAGCTGTTTTCTGAGAGTGGACAACAAGCAATCAGTTAATGAATGAAAACAATGAAAGAAAAAAGAAAGAAAGGTGAGCCCTGCATTTCTACTTGGAGCCATTCCCTAAACAATCATTCAGACATAGGGAGTTCATGGTGATCTCAGTAAGCTGAGGAGACAAAGATTAGAGTCTGGGGAGGCTGAGATGGCTGAAATTTGAAAGATATATTATTGGAAAAGATCAATTTATGTAAAGGAATATCTCTTGAAATCTGCATAGGATTTCTCTTGAATCTATTGCTGAATATTAAGGTGAAATGTGTATAGAACTCAAAATATTGGGCAAAGATCCACCAGAAATCTTAAACTGAACAATTTCCATAAATCACAGAGATTATAGACATTCTAGTTTCATCCAGTTAGAGGGAGAGACCTTTTTTAACACATAGGGACATAATAAATACCCCCAAAATGATAACACATTGGAACTAACATCAAACAACTTGCCAAAACAAAACTTTAAAACAGTCCTCAGAAAAGAAATGGTACAAATAAAACAGTGGATTAGGAAACCTCAAACAAATTGTCGAATTGTGTCATTTTCCCACAGAAACATTTAAAAACAACTAAAGGGTAGTGCCTGGGTGGCTCAGTTGGTTAAGCGTTTGCCTTTGCATGATCCCAGGGTCCTGAGATAAGAGTCCTGCATCAGGCCCCCTGCTTAGCAGGGAGTCTGCTTCTCTCTCTACCTCCACTCCTCCCCTCTGCTCATGCTCTCTCTTTCACTCTCTTTCAAATAAATAAATAAAACCTTAAAAAAAAAAACTAGAGGGGTGTATGGGTGGATCAGTTGGTTAAGCATCTGTCATGACCTTGAGGTCATAAGAATAAGGCCTGCATCAGGCTCCATGGAGCCTGCTTAAGATTCTCTCTCCCTTTCGCTCCATCCCTCCTCCCTCCATTCATGCTCTTGCTCTCTCTCTCTCTAAAACTGAACAAACAACAGCAACAACAAAAACAACTAGAAACCAGCTAAATTAACCTTATGTGGAGCTCCAGGAAAGAGTCAAAGTTTTGCAGGAACTACCAAACACACAATCCAAAAAAACACTACTTTTGAACCAGGAGGAAGTTTTCTGGCATTTTTACTCATCCTTGTCCCACCTACACTCTGGCACAGTGTGGTCTTGGTCTGGAGGAGGTGGCATCCTAGTTCCTAACTCTCTCTCTTAAACCAGAGGGAGGGCAGTAGACTTTATCTGCAGAGCCCAGTACAGAGCCAGTCTGCAAAGACAGAGAGAGGAGGCTGTGCTTTGCATATTAAAAAAAAAAATCACAAGATGTACAAAAAAAACCCAGAAAATCAAGGCTTACTCAAACGAAGAAAATAAATTGGCAGAAACTGTCACTACAGAAGAACAAGCATAGGACTCACAAGAAAGAACTTCAAAAAATATTTTCACTATGTTTACAAAGCTAAAGTGAAAAAATGGATGAAAAACTAAACAAAATCAGTAAAATGACATGAATAAACTGAGAATATCAACAAAGAGAAAGTATAAAAAGGAACCAATAGAAATCCTGGAGCTGAAAAATACAAAAACTGAAGTGAAAATTTACTACAGGGGTTTATCAGCAGATTTGAGTAGACAAAGGGAAAAAAAATAGCAAGCTTGAAGATAGAACATTTGAAATGACTGAGTCTAAGGAATAGAAAAAAAAAAGAATGAATAAAAGTAAACAGAACCTAAGGATACCATCAAATAGGCCAATGTACACATTATGGGAGCCCCAGAAGGAGAAGAGAAAGGGGTAGAGAGACTATTTAAGAAAAACTGGCCAAAAAAATTTTTTAACCTATTCTTCCAATCTCTGTCTTTTGATTATGGAGTTTAATCTATTTACATTTAGAGTAATTACTGATAAGGAAGGACTTTCATTTGCCATTTCATTATTTGTTTTCCACATGTCTAATTGCCTTCTTTTCCTTTCATTTGCACCATTACTGCCTTTCTTTATATTAATTAATGAAATAATTTAGTGACATGTTTTGATTCTCATATCATTTCCTTTGATGTGTATTCTATTAATATTTTCTTCATGGTTACCATGGGGACTACATATAACATCCAAAAGTTATAATAATCTGTTTTAAATTGAAACCAATTGAATGTCCATCATACATAAAATCTATGTAGCTCCCATCTCCCTTTGTTATTAACTCCACAAACTACATCCTTATACACTACACACTTAGTACTGTAGATTTTTACTCACCCTTTACAGATTTGTCTTTGAAATCCCATAGAAAATAAAAACTGGAATTACAAACCAGGATTACAATATTGGTTTTTATATTTGCCTCTGTTTTTCCCTTACCAGATATCTTTATATCTTCATATGGCTTCAATTTAACATCTAGTGTCCTTTAATTTCAAACTGAAAGACTTCCTTTAGCATTTCCTTTATGACAAGTCTAGTAGTAATGCACTCCTTTATATGCCATCTACAAAATAACTCACTTTAGATCTAAGGACAGCAGTAGATTAAATGAAAGGACTCATACATATAGTGACCAAAAGAAATCTGGCCCAGCTATAACAAAACAGACTTTAATTCAAAACCTGTCACTAGGTATAAAGAAGGACATTATTATAATGATAAAAGGATCAATTCATCAATAAGATAAAACAACTATAAGCATATAAAACCAAACATCAAAACTCCCAAACATGTGAAGCAAATTGAATGGAGAAATTGATAGCTTGATAAGAATAGTTTGAGACTTTAATACTCTACCTTCAATAATGGATATAACAACCAGAAAGAAAATCTCTAAGGAAAGAGAGGACTTGAACCTTTTAAACAAATTGGACATAGAGACACATACAGAACACTATCCAACAAGGGCAGAAAATAAGTCTTTCTCAAGTGCAAATGGAACATTCTTCAGGATAGAAAACATGTTTGGTCACAAAACAAGACTTAATAAACCTAAAGAAATTGAAATTATACAAAATATCTTTTCCAATTAAAATAGAATGGAACCAGAAATAAACAGAAGGAAAAAGAGAAAAAAATCCAAAAACATATGTGGAAATTAAACAACACACATGTAACTTCTAATGAGCCAAAGAGGAAATCACAAGGAAAATTAGAGAATATCTTCACACAAATAAAAATGAAAATATATCATACAAATACTTATGGGTTGTAGCAAAAGTAGTATTAACAGGGAAATTTATACACCTAAAAATAATAAGACTGTGTGTTAACTACAATGGAATTAAAATAAACTAAATAAAAAGTAAATTTTAACAGAGTGCATATTACTTCAACCATCAGTATAGTTCAACATGGATAGAGACATTTAAGACAACAGACATTTTAAATGGGGTGCCTGGATGGTTCAGTTGGCTAAGAGTCTGCCTTCAGCTCAGGTCATGACCTTAGGTTCCTGGGATTGAGCCGCATATCTGGCTCCCTGCTCAGTGGGTAGTCTGCTTCTCCCTCCCTGTGTGCCTCCCACCACTCCTGCTCTTTCTCTCTCTCTCTACCAAATAAATAAATAATATCTTAAAAAAAAAACAATAGACTTTTTTTTAATATGATTAAAAATACACATACAAATAAATAAAGGGAAATCAATGCTTCTATTTAAAAAAAGAGAGATCCCAAATCAAATCAATAATCTAAATTTACACCTTAAGGAAAAAGAATAGAAATAGAAATAAAAAATAGAAATGGGGGTGGGGCAAGACGGCGGAGCAGTAGGGTCCCCAAGTCACCTGGCCCCACCAACTTACCTAGATAACTTTCAAATCATCCTGAAAACCTACGAATTTGACCTGAGATTTAAAGAGAGAACACCTGGAACGTTCAGAGAGAAGGGTTTGCACTTCTAACAAGGTAGGAAGGCAGGGGGGGGGGGGAAGAATCAAGTGGGGGAGGGGCCCCGCCAAGAGCCAGGCTAAGGCCAGGCAGTGAAAGCCTCCAGGACAGGAAAGCCCAGCCCCCGAAGAGCAGGAACTTTAAAAATCCCCAACGGATTCTTCCTGGATGGAAAGGTGCTTAGCAGGGAACTCGGGTAGAACCGCAGGAGGGGCAGTGGGGCCTCCAGTCTCCCGAAGTCACTCATAGAGGAGGTGCGCCCGGGGGAGAGCGCGCCACACACTGTGGGCCGAGCTCGGGAACGGACTGGAGCTCTCCCGGGGGTCCTCGGGGAGAAGCTGGTGGGTCAGGTGGGGGCTCCAGGGAAGGGGTCTGCACCCTGCTGCCTTCAGGAGTCGCACCTGGGAGTGCGATTCCAGCAGCACAGGCCCTGGATCCCAGGGCACCGGGGGACACAGCCCAGGATCCTGCGCTCCCCCTGGGGCAGGCAGAAGCTGTGAGGGCCTAGGATAGTGAGGATGCTGCTGCCGCCAGGCACCCCCAAGCTGTTTAGGTCAGTGCCCCCCGCCCCCGGGAGCATCCAGACCAGTGCAGACTGAGAGACTGCAGTGGTTACTGTGGGGAGCTGACTCCAGGGCTGGAGACCTGGCTACCATCAGTGATGTTGTTCCTCCTGGTGTCACCCTGTGCCTGAGACAGAGTGGGGCCACCAGGGAACAGGGGCCTCACAGGATAAACAGCTCCCACTGAGCCTGGCACCCAGGAGAGGCAGGGCAGCTCCCCCAGGTGCACACCCGCGAGAGTCAGCACAGCAGGCCACTCCCCCTGAAGACCAGCTGGAAGGACAGGGGAAGAGCAAGTTCTTGACCAAGCCCCGCTGGAAAGCTCCAGGGGAAGTCAAGGGATTTATGGTATATAGAACCAGAGAGTACCCCTCCTTGTTTTTTATTTTGATTTTTTTTCTTCCTTTTTCCAGTACAACTCCTCTTTAGCCACTCTGCACTGAGCAAAATGACTAAAAAGAAGAACTCACCACAAAAGAAAGAATTAGAAACAGTACTCTCTGCCACAGAGTTACAGAATTTGGATTACAATTCGATGTCAGAAAGCCAATTCAGAAGCACAATTATAAAGCTACTGGTGGCTCTGGAAAAAAAGCGTAAGGGATTCAAGAGACTTCATGACTGCAGAATTTAGATCTAATCAGGCCGAAATTAAAAATCAATTAAATGAGATGCAATCCAAACAGGAGGTCCTAACGATGAGGGTTAATGAAGTAGAAGAAAGAGTGAGTGACATAGAAGACAATTTGATGGCAAGGAAGGAAGCTGAGGAAAAAAGAGAGAAACAATTAAAAGACCATGAGGAAAGGTTAAGGGAAATAAAAGACAGCCTCAGAAGGAAAAATCTATGTTTAATTGGGGTCCCAGAGGGCACAGAAACGGACAGAAGACCAGAAAGCATATTCGAATAAATCGTAGCTGAGAACTTCCCTAATCTGGGGAGGGAAACAGGTATCCAGATCCAGGAGAGATTCCCCCCTAAAATCAATAAAAACTGTTCAACATCTCAAAATTTAACAATGAAACTTGAAAATTCCAAAGATAAAGAGAAAATCCTTAAAGCAGCAAGAGACAAGAGATCCCTAACTTATATGGGGAGAAATATTAGACCTCTCCACAGAGACCTGGCAGGCCAGAAAGTCCAATATATCCCTGGCAGGATATATTCAGGGTCCTAAATGAGAAGAACATGCAGCCAAGAATACCCTATCCAGCAAGGCTCTCATTCAGAATAGAAGGAGAGATAAAGAGCTTCCAGGATAGGCAGAAACTGAAAGAATATATGACCACCAAACCAGCTCTGCAAGAAATATTAAGGGGGACCCTGTAAAAGAAAGAGGAAGCCCAAAGAATCCATAAAAACAGGGACTGAATAGGTATTACGATTACACTAAATTCATATCTTTCAATAGTAACTCTAAATGTGAATGGGCTTAATAATCCCATCAAAAGACACAGGGTTTCAGATTGGATAAAAAAGCAAGACCCATCTATTTTCTGTCTACAAGAGACTCATTTGAGACCTAAGGACACTGCCAGCCTGAAAATGAAAGGGTGGAGAACCATTTACCATTCAAATAGTCCTCAAAAGAAAGCATGGGTAGCATTCCTCATATCACATAAATTAAACTTTATACCAAAGACTGTAGTAAGAGATGAAGAGGGACACTATATTATACTTAAAGGGTCTATCCAACAAGAGTACTAACAATCATGAATATTTATGCCCCTAATGTGGGAGCTGCCAAGTATATGAATCAATTAATAACCAAAGTAAAGACATACTCAGATATACACTAATATTGGGAGACTTCAATACGGCACTTTCTGCAAATGACAGATATTCGAAGCACAACATCTCCAAAGAAACAAGAGCTTTAAATGATACACTGGACCAGATGGATTTCACAGATATTTAGAGAACTTTACATCCAAACGCAACTGAATACATATTCTTCTCAAGTGTACATGGAACATTCTCCAGAATAGACCACAAAGTGGGTCACAAATCAGGTCTCAATCAATACCAAAAGATTAGGATTGTCCCCTGCATATTTTCAGATCATAATGCTTTGAAACTTGAACTCAATCACAAGAAGACATTTGGAAGAATTTCAAATACGTGGAGGTTAAAGAGGATCCTGTTAAAAGATGAAAGGGTCAACCAGAAAATTAGAGAAGAATTAAAAAGATTCATAGAAACTAACGAGAATGAAGAAAACCATTCAAAATCTTTGAGATACAGCAAAAGCAGTCCTGAGAGGGAAATAAACAGCAATACAAGCATCCCTCAAAAAATTGGAAAAAAATCAAATACACAAGCTAACCTCACACCTAAAAGAACTAGAGATAGAACAGCAAATAAAACCTACACCAGGCAGAAGAGAATTAATAAAGATTCGAGCAGAACTCAATGAAATAGAGACCAGAGGAACTGTAGAACAGATCAACAAAACCAGGAGTTGGTTGTTTGAAAGAATTAATAAGATAGATAAACCATTAGTCAGCCTTATTAAAAACAAAAAAGACTCTAATAAAATCATGAATGAAAAAGGAGAGATCACCACCAATACCAAGGAAATACAAACGATTTAAAAACATATTATGAACAGCTATATGCCAATAAATTAGGCAATCTAGAAGAAATGAATGCATTTCTGGAAAACCACAAACTACCAAAACTGGAACAGGAAGAAATAGAAAACCTGAACAGGCCAATAACCAGGGAGGAAATTGAAGCAGTCTTCAGAAACCTCCCAAGACACAAAAGTCCAGGGCCAGATGGCTTCCCAGGTGAATTCTATCAAACGTTTAAAGAAGAAACAATACCTATTCTACTAAAGCTGTTCCAAAGACTTTTAGAAAGGGATGGAATACTTCCAAACTCATTCTATGAGGCCAGCATCACCTTAATTCCAAAACTAAAGACCCCACCAAAAAGGATAAGAATTATAGACCAATATCTCTGATGAACACAGATGCAAAAATTCTCAAGAAGATACTAGCCAGGGATCCCTGGGTGGCGCAGCGGTTTAGCGCCTGCCTTTGGCCCAGGGCGCGATCCTGGAGACCCGGGATCGAGTCCCACGTCGGGCTCCCAGTGCATGGAGCCTGCTTCTCCCTCTGCCTGTGTCTCTGTCTCTCTCTCTCTCTCTCTCTCTGTGACTATCATAAATAAATAAATAAAAAAAGAAGATACTAGCCAATAGGATCCAACAGTACATTAAGAAGATTATTCATAATGACCAAGGGGGATTTATCCCTGGGATGCAAGGCTGATTCAAACCCTCGTAAAGCAATCAACATGATAGATCATATCAACAACAGTAAAAACAAGATTCATATGATCTTTCAATAGATGCAGAGAAAGCATTTGACAAAATACAGCATCCATTCCTGATCAAAACTCTTGAGAGTGTAGGGATAGAGGGAACATTCCTCAGCAACTTAAAAGCCATCTACGAAAAGACCACAGCAAATATCATTCTCAATGAGGAAACACTGAGAGCCTTTCCCCTAAGATCAGGAACATGACAGGGATGAACACAACAGGAATGTCCACTCTCGCCACTGCTATTCAACATAGTACTAGAAGTCCTAGCCTCAGCAATCAGGCAACAAAAAGAAATAAAAGGCATTCAAATTGGCAAAGAAGAAGTCAAACTCTCCTCTTCCCAGATGACATGATACTGTACATAGGAAACCCAAAAGCCTCCACCCCAAGATTGCTAGAACTCATACAGCAATTCGGCAGTGTGGCAGGATACAAAATCAATGCCCAGAAATCAGTGGCATTTCTATACACTAACAATGACACTGAAGAAAGAGAAATTAAGGAGTCAATCCCATTTACAATTGCACCCAAAAGTATAAGGTAACTAGGAATAAACCTAACCAAAGAGGTCAAGGATCTATACCCTAAAAACCACAGAACACTTCTGAAAGAAATTGAGGAAGACACAAAGAGATGAAAAAATATTCCATGCTCATGGATTGGAAGAATTAATATTGTGAAAATGTCAATGTTACCCAGGGCAATTTACACGTTTAATGCAATCCCTATCAAAATACCATGGACTTTCTTCAGAGAGTTGAAACAAATAATCTTAAGATTTGTGTGGAATCAGACAAGCCCCCGAATATCCAGGGGAATATTGAAAAAGAAAACCAGAGCTGGGGGCATCACAATGCCAGATTTCAGGTTGTACTACAAAGCTGTGGTCATCAAGACAGTGTGGTACTGGCACAAAAACAGACACATAGATCAATGGAACAGAATAGAGAACCCAGAAATGGGCCCTCAACTCTATGGTCAACTAATATTCAACAAAGCAGGAAAGACTATCCACTGGAAAAAAGACAGTCTCTTCAATAAATGGTGCTGGGAAAATTGGACAGCCACATGCAGAAGAATGAACCTAGACCATTCTCTTTCACCATACACAAAGATAAACTCAAAATGGATGAAAGATCTAAATGTGAGACAAGAATCCATCAAATTCCTAGAGGAGAACACAGGCAACACCCTTTTTGAACTTGGCCACATATTCTTGCAAGATACATATATGAATGCAAGAGAAACAAAAGCAAAAATGAATTATTGGGACTTCTTCAAGATAAAAAGCTTCTGGACAGCAAAAGAAACAGTCAACAAAACTAAAAGGCAACCTTCTCCCCAGAATGGGTGAAGATATTTGCAAATGACATATCAGATAAAGGGCTAGTATCCAAGATCTATAAAGAACTTATTAAACTCAACAGCAAAGAAATAAACAATCCAATCATGAAATGGGCACAAGACATGAACAGAAATTTCACAGAAGAAGACATAGACATGGCCAACAAGCACATGAGAAAATGCTGCACATCACTTGCCATCAGGGAAATACAAATCAAAACCACAATGAGATACCACCTCACACCAGTGAGAATGGGGAAAACTAACAAGACAGGAAAGAACAAATGTTGGAGAGGATGTGGAGAAAGGGGGACCCTCTTGCACTGTTGGTGGTAATGTGAACTGGTGCAGACACTCTGGAAAACTGTGTGGAGATCCTCAAAGAGTCAAAAAACAGAACTGTCAAAAAACAAAAAAACAAAAACAAAAAAACAAAACAGAACTGCCCTATGACCCAGTGTTGCACTGCTGGGGATTTACCTCAAAGATACAGATGCAGTGAAATGGCAGGACACCTGCACCTCAATGTTTATTGCAACAATGTCCACAATAGCCAAACTGTGGAAAGAGCCTCAGTGTCTGTCAACAGATGAATGAATAAAGACGATGTGGTCTATGTATACAGTGGAATATTACTCAGCCATTAGAAAAGACAAATACCCACCATTTGCTTCGACATGGATGGAACTGGAGGGTATTATGCTGAGTGAAGTGAGTCAGTCAGAGAAGGACAATCATTATATGGTCTCATTCATTTGGGGAATATAAAAAATAGTAAAAGGAACTAAAGGGCAAAGGAGAGAAAATGAGTGGGAAATATCAATGATGATGACAGAACATGAGAGACACCTAACTCTGGGAAACGAACAAGGGGTGGTGGAAAGGGAGGTGGGTGGGGGGCTTGGGTGACTGGCTGATGGGCACTGAGGGGGCACTTGATGGAATGAGCACTGGGTGTTATGCTATATGTTGGCATGTCGAACTCCAATAAAAAATATATACATAAATACATACATACATAAATAAATAAATAGTAGAAATTTTAAAAAAAGAAAATATAAATAGAAAAAGAATAAGAAAGTAAACCCAAAACTAACAGAAGAAAAGAAAGAAGAAATATTAGAATAGAGATAAAATGGAGAATAGGAAAACAATAGAAGAAAATCAGTAAAACTAAAAGTTGTTCTTTGAAAAGATAATAAAATTGGCAAGACTTTAGCTAGATTGACTAGGAAAAAAGAAAGAAAATTCAAGTTCCTAAAATCAGAAATGAAAGTTGGGATATTACTACTGATCTTACAGAAATAACAAGGATTATAAAAGATTACTATGAATACATGTACACTAACAAATTGAATGACTTAAATGAAATGGACAAATTCCTAGAAACACAAACCATCAAGACTGAATCATGAGAAATGAAACATTTGTGAAGACATATATTTAGTAAGGAGATTGAATCAGTCATCAAATATTTCCCAACACCAAAAAAGGTCAAGACCAAGTGGCTTCGCTGGTGAATTCTACAACACATTTGTAGAGTAACACTGGTATTTCTCTAACTCTTCCCAAAGATTTGAAAAGAAAGGAACACTTCCTACCTCATTCTATTTGGTTAGCATTCCCCTGGTACCAAAACCAGATATGGACATTACAGGAAAAGAAAACCAGAGACCAACAGCCCTTAGGAATATTGACCAAAAAAAATCCTTGGCAAAATACTAAGAAACTAGAATTCACCAGTATACTTTGTAAAATATGTTTTTATTTATTCATGAGAGACAGAGAAAGAGGCAAACACACAAGCAGAGGAAGAAACAGGCTCCCTTAAGGAGCCTGATGTGGGACTTGATCCCAGGACCTCAGGATCAAGACCTGAGGCAAAGGCAGATGCTCAAACCCTGAACCACCCAGGTGCCCCCGGAATCACCAGTATATTAAAAGGATGATACAAATTTGGATTTTATTTCTTATTTGCAAGGATGGTTTAATATCAAAAATTAATTAATGTATGCCACATTAACATAATGAAGAAAAGAAAGTACATGACCATCTCAATTGATATATAAACACGTATAAAAAAAATCCAACACCTTGGGGTACCTGGGTGGGTGGCTGAGTCAGGTAAGTGTCTAAATCTCGATTTCAGCTCAGGTCATAGGTCATGATCTCAGGGCTGTGAGATCATGCTCCATATTGGAGCTTGCTTGGGATTCTTTCTTTCTCCCCCTCCCCCACCTCTCCCAAATATGAATAAATTTGACCAAGGAGGTGAAAGACTTACACACTGAAAACTATGAAACACTGATGAAAGAAATTAAAGAAGACATAAATGAAAGAAAAGATATCCTGTATTCATGGGTAAGAAGCTGTAATTACACTAAAATGTCAGTACTGACCAAAGTGATCTGCTGATTCAATGTGATCTCCATCAAAATCCCAGTGATGTTATTAAAGAATAGGAAAAACCCATTTTAAAACTTATGTGGAATCCCAAGGGACTGTGAATAGCCAAAATAATCTTGGAAATGAAAAACAAAGTTGAAAGTTTCACACTTCCTAGTTTTAAGACTTAACTACAAAACTACAATAATCATAACAGTGTGGCACTGCCATAAAGACAGACAGATAGACCAAGGAGACAAAATACAGAGCCCAGAAATAATTCTCATATATATATCAAATTGCTTGTGACAAAGTTGCCAAGATCGTCAGTGTGGATGAAAAGTGGTCTTTTTTAACAATGGAAAAACCAGATATCCATATATAAAAGAAGGAAGTTAGATCCTTATATCATACCATATACAAACTGATCAAAAACCTAAATATAAGAGCTAAAACTACAAAACTTTTTGAAGAAAACAGAAGAAAAGCTTCAATGATGTTGATTTGAGAATGATTTCTTGGATATGACACTAAAAGTATAGGCAACAAAAGGAAAAATAAATTTCATGTCATCAAAATTAAAACTTTTGTACATCAAAAGATATTGAAAAGAAAAAGAAAAATGAACCCCACAAAATGGGGTAAATGTTTGCAAATGATATAATGACAACACATTAACATCCAGAATATATAAAGAACAATTCAAAACATGGCAAAATAAACAATCCAGTTTAATAATGGGCAAAAAGCTTGAATAGACATTTTTCCAAAGAATATATACAAATAGCCAATAAGCATATACAAATATGCTTAATATCAGTAATCATTAGGGAAATGCAAATCAAAACCACAATAAGATACTACTTCACACACATCAATATAGTTATTTTTTAAAAAAACAAGAAAATAAGTATTGGCAGTTTGTGGAAAAATTTAAACACTTATGCACTGCTAGTACAGATGTAAAATGGTGTGGCCACTGTGGAAAACAGTTGGGTGGTTCCTCAAAAAGTTAAATCCAGCAATTACTCTTCTAGCTATATACCCAAAATACTTAAGACTAGGAACTTGAACAGAGATTTGTACACCTATGTTCGGAACACCATTATTCTCAATAGCCCAAAAGGTGGAAACATCCCAAATGTCCATCAACAGATGAATGACAAAACATGGGTGTATATAGACAATGGAATATTATTAAGCCTTGAAAAGAAGTGAAATTCTGATCCATGTCACAATATGAGTCAATCTCAAAGACATTATGCTAGCAAAATAAGCCAGGCAGAAGAACAAATATAGGATGGTTGCACTTATATGATATGCCTTGCATATTCAAATTCAGAGACATAGACAGTGGAATAGTGGTTACCAGGAGGAGGGGATAATGGGAGGCTTGTTGTTCAATAGCACAGTGCCAGTATGGAATGGTAAACAAGTTCCATAAACGGATAGTTGTGATGGTGGTACAATGTAAATATACTTAATGTTACTGGCTTGTTCATTTAAAAACAGATTAAAATTATAAATTTTATTTCTGCAATAAAAATTAAAATGATGTTTTTAAGTCCTAAAATGGACTGACATAACTTAAAAGAAAAATGACTTACCTACCAAATCATGCCTTGAAACTCTTTAAAGGAAGACAACAAAATAGAGACTCTCAGTAATAGAATATTGACAACCCTGAGCACCCAAACACAACTTACCAAACATGCAATCAAAGCAGAGAAGTATAACCCATAATCAGAAGATACCAAGAATCAAACCAAGATTATGTGAATTAGCCAACGAGGGCTCTGAAAGTACTATTTTAATTCTGCTCAAGGATTTAGAAGAAAAAGCATATAAAAGAATATGTATATATTTAAAGAAAATATATTCATACACATACAATAAGGAAAGAAATTTTAAAAGTTTTTTAAAAAAACAAATGGAGTATTTAGAGATAAAAGACATAAAATATCTGAGATGAAAAAAAATTCACTGGATTCCACAGCAGTTTAAATATGCAGAATAAAAGATTCATAAACTCAAAGACATCAGAATAGAAACTACTCAAGCTGAAGCACACGGAGAAATCAGCTAGGAAAAAAAAGAAAAGAAAAGAAATAGCCTCAGTGGCCAAGGGGCAATATCAACTGGTCTAACACACATTCACTGGCATACCAAAAAACAAAGTACAAAAAAAAAAAAAAAAAACTGACAAAAGAATGGCCAATTTTTTTTCTAAAACTGATGAAAATGATAAAACCACAATTCTAAAAATCTAACAAAGCACTGGTAAGATACACATAAAAACCCATATCAGAACAGATAACCAAATTGTTGAAAATCAAAGATAAGTAGACAATCTTAAAAGCAATCAAAGAAGGGGTGCCTGGGTGGCTCAGTTGGTTAAGCAACTGACTTTGGCTCAGGTCATAATCCTGGGGTCCTGGGATCAAGCCCCAAGTCGGGCTCCTTGCTCAGTGGGGAGCCTGCTTCTCACTATGCCTCTGCTGCTCCCCCTGCTTGTGCTCTCTGTCTGCCTCCCTCAAATAAATAAATAAAATCTTAAAAAAAAAAACAATCAGAGAAACAAACGGAAACATTCACTCAATATCGGAGAAAAGTGATAAAAGAAAACCAACACTATTCTCTCATCAAAAACAATATAAACCAGAATAGTGCCACAATATGTATAACATTCTGTAAGGAAAGAAAATTAGCCTAGAATACTATATCCAGTGAAAAATAAACTTAAAAAATGAAGAGAAGGACCCCAAGTTGTTGGTTTCTAAATACTTTGTCCAATAAAAATAGCCAGAGCTGTTTTGAGAAGTGATTGATTCTCCTTATGAAACAGGGAAAACACCTGATTGGGGGATCCCAAGCATCTTGTAGTGTCAGCCCTTTGAAAGGACAGGAGGAAGTGAGGAAATGAAGGAAGGATGGAGAGAGGGAATGAGGGGAGGAGGGAGAAAGGGAAAAGGATCAGGTTATTTTATTTTATGTTATTTGAGAGAGAGAAAGTGAGTGGGTTGGGGAATGCAGCTGGGGAGGGGCAGAGAGAGAATCCTCAAGCAGACTCCCCACTGAGCCAAGAGGTGTGGGGGGGTGGTACCCGAAGAAAGCAAGGGTTGGAGGCTCACAGACTAAGCCTCTAGGTGCCCTGAGAATCAGGGCATTTTAAAAGGGCATATAAGGGATGTCTGGGAGGCTCAGCCAGTTAAGCATCTGCCTTCAGCTCAGCCCAGCACTGGGCTCCTTGCTCAGCAGGGAGTCTGCTTCTCCCTCTCCCTCTACCCCTTCTCCTGCGTATGCACATGTGAGCTCTCTGTCAAATAAATAAATAGAACTTTAAAATAAATAAATAAAAAGGCATATAAGTTGGGGCACCTGGGTGGCTCAGTAAGTTGAGTGTCCAACTCTTAGATTTCCACTCAGGTCATGATCTCAGCTTTCTGGCATCCAGCCCCTATCAGGCTCTGTTGGTTGCAGAGTCTGTCCCTCTCCCTCTTGGTGCAGAGTCTGTCACTCTCCCTCTGCTCCTATACCTGCTCACACAGGCGCTTGTGCTCTCTCTCCCTCCCTCTCTCAAATAGATAAATAAATCTTTAAAAGAGCATATAAGCCAATCTAAAAGAGCTCTCAATGGTTAAAGAGAGAGCAAAATAGCTACAGTATTAGATTATAACCCCAAAATAAAATAGCCATGAGTTCATATTAATATAAATAAATGATTAAAAAATAAGAAAGAGAAAGGGAAATTCTTGCTACAAAAGAATTTGAATTAATAAATTAAGGAAGAATAGAAATGTCACCATTGAGAAACCACGGTGTAAATGCTACAGGAAAGACCCACAAAGAAATGGTAAGTTAGTGGGTGAACATTTAAAAAGAAACTAGATATTTGCATAGAGTCCAGGGTCTCCTCCAAAATACTAATTAAAAAGGGGGAAATGTTATTATTAATATTACACTGGCAAAACCTGGCAGACACCACCTTGGCCAAATGATAAAGGTTAACCTTTAAGACTACTGACACCACACACTCCATGATATTATGCATGCTTAAGACCGTATCACCTCTGTGAAACTGTTGCCAAAAACGTACAACCACAATCTAATCATCAGAAAATATCAGATAAACCCAAACTGTGGAATATTTTTTTTAATGTCTAATCAGTAATAGTCAAAAGTGCCAGGGTCATGAAAGATAAGGAAAGACTGAAGAAAAGTTACAAGTTTAAGAAGTCTAAGAAGATACCATAGCTCAAGGCAATGTCAGATGTCAGATTGGATCTTGAAGCAGAGAAAGGATATTGCTGAAAAAAATGAGGAAAATCTACAAAAGCCTGTAGTTAATAGTATTATACCAACATTAATTTCTCAGTTTCGAGAATTTTACTGTATGTAAGATGTCAACCTTAGAGGGAGTGGGGAAAGGATAAATAAAACAATGTACAATTTCTGCAACTTTCTGTAAATCTAAAACTATTTCAAAATAGAAATTTAAAAACAAAACATTGGCCCTGAAAGCATACCACTTGGGTTGAATTCTAACTCTGTTCCCTATTATTTTGTAATGTTAAATATTTGCCTGAGCTTTCTGGGCCTCTATTGCCTTAACTAGAATGAGGATAACAATAGTATTGACCTTGGATATTTTTTTACAAGAAAAAATGAGACAGTACTTAGTAAAACACACATACACTATTCAAATCTTAGCTATTATTAAATACTATTATTTTTGTCCTGCAGAAATTTGAATGTACTGTTTTCATCTATGGTTTCTGAGTTGTGTTTTGCATAGACACTCCCCACGCCAATACTATAAAAAGTTTGGCTATTTTTTTACCCTGAGACTTTTATAGTTCATTTTTTATGCTTAAATCTCTGGTCCATGTGGAGTTTATTTATATATAAGAAGTTAATTTAAAGCTCACTTTTTTCTTCTTTTTACAGATGGCCAGCCATTTGTTACAACATCACTTATGAAATAATCCATTGTTTTCTCATGGACCAATCTTCATGCTCAGTAGCACACTAGGACACAGAAATCTTTCAGCTACTTCTGCTTGGCCCCTACTCCTACAACATGAGTTTAGCAAAAATGGCATATGTTGAACAGTGCTGTAAAGCATGCATGAGTAGAGCAGAGAATCCTGTAAGTGGTGTCATAAATATCAACTGATCCATAAATACAGAGTTTCTATAGTAAATATGAAACTCTTCCTTCTCAGGATACCAGTGAATTTCCAATCACCAGATCTGACAGCTTCTTTTCAATCCTCACCATGACAACTGCCAATCTTTTGACTTCTACACCAGACAGAAATTACTGGCACTCATTATAATCCAGAGAAGTTAAGGAGACCTGAAATATGCTTCTCACCCTTTTATACTTTCTCATTTCTCTCCTCCTTTTTTACTATCTTCTGCTCTAAATTATTTTTCTGGACTTCCATCCAAACCCAGTGCTCTACAAAGTGTGTCTTCATACCTCTTCTCATTTTATGTACTCACCCTGGGCATTCTCATCCATTCACATCATCAGCTATTACTTATGGGCCTCTAATTCCATATTGTCTCTCTCCAAGCCGGGTCCCAAAGGGCAGTGCCTGAGACTAGGACTCTTATTCAAGTGACTAGTAGCCTGCTCTCATGAGAAAAGAAATAAGGAAAACAAGTCAGGAAAAATTGCCAAAAAAGGATATGTATTTTGCAGCAAACTGGTGGTAGTACCTTGACTCCAGGAGATCAGCCTCTTGTACCCTCACATGAGTCAATTATGGCTGCTACCTCCTCCTAGAGAGGGGCTAGAGATACATCTCCTGGGGGAAAAAAATGGCTTCTGCTCAGCAAAGGATAATTCTATGGAGAAGGGGCAGTCATGAGTCTTTAGCAGCCAGAACTTATAGCAACTATGAGACTAGTGCACTGGTAAAGGGGATCTGTGCAGAACAAAGTAACTAATCAAACACCTGTACCGCTTAGATCCACTTACTTCTCATATATTTGTTCACACTAACTATGTACAGCTTCTCTGGGCCTCTAGTTGGTCACAATTTCTGGAAAACTTCTAAGAGCAAAGTTAATGGCAGGTATCACTATCCCCACTACTACAGTTGGTCCTGAGACTATAAATTATACTCATTATCTCCCTTTTCATTCACCAGGCATATTACATTCCCCTCATCTTGGCTAATTCTTCTGTTGTTCCCAGTGGTTTGCCTGGTTGTTTTGTTTTGTTTTGTTTTCTGCCTGGTTGAATGACTAGGAGTTCCTTGTCTTAGCATTCTGAGCCATGGAGACCTAGGACCTTTGGTACTTATCAGACCAAAGTTTTTGTACTTTGCCATTAACAGTAATAGATACTGTAGCAGAACACTGAAGTCCTAAGTATATTCCTCTAGGCTACACTGTGTAGCAGCAGCGCCAACGCTGAATGGTAATCAGATTCAATTACTTCCATTTAGTGGTCTTCTCAGACAAGGATCACAAAGTGCCCAGGTGGTAGCTATGACTTTAGGTTTTACTGGACTCACACTGTGTCCCTTGAGGACTATATGCCCTCTGGAACCCAGGACCTCTAAGCACACAAACTTAAAGTCAATGAGATAAGAAACACAACATTTCTCAGAGTCACTGGGAATGATGGCAAACGTTACCACTCCTATTTTCATTCCTTGATATTGGATCCATGAATTGGAGGCATATCACCATACAACAGTCTAAGATTTAAGTTGCCACATCCTGAAGGACAACAATCCAACCTCATAGGGTGTCACCCTAAGGCATGTTTCAGCTGTCCCTTTAAAAAGCTCTTCTAAATAGTGTGCTAAGTGGAAGGACCAGCATTTTCCTTGGTCACACACCTACAGCCATAACTCCTTTGCTGTAAAACTATTCCTTGATTATAGGCAGTGTTAATGTGACAGCCTATCCTCATGTTGTAGGAGTAGGGGCCAAGCAGAAGTAGCTGAAAGATTTCTGTGTCCTAGTGTGTTACTAAATCAGATATTTGTGAAGCCTCAAATAGTGATGTGGGGTGAGGCTGAGGAGGCAGGAAGGCAAACACATACCCAGAATGTGTTTCAGTCCAAATCAGGATGAAATGTCATCTTTTCTAAGAAAATGGATTAGATTCATCAAAGTTTCCTCTAAGTACCTACATGGTCTTCTCAAGATATGATATTGTATCAAGGCGTTCAGCATTGGTCTCTGTTACTGGAAGGTTAGATATTTAACAGAAGTTTGATCAACTTTAGTGAGAACAGGTCCATGCAGAACCTCTTTTTTCTACCATCCTATCTACTTCATTCATGAGCCTAATATACAAACACAGGGAAAGCCAAGGAGAGGCTGGCTGATATCTACTAACTATATCGTCCTGTTCATTTGGCTTTTTGGTGGTCTTCTGCATGAGATACTTTCCAGTGAACATTAACAGACAATATTAAAGATGCTCATAATTTGTGTTCACTCCTGTAGGTCACTCCACAGTTTCTTCTTCAGACCTTCTTGCCTTTCAATATCCCTATCTTGCTCCTTCCAGGACCTTGATCAACAACCAAACCACTCACTACAGTCAGTGAGGTTATGTATCTTTATCCTGGACCACTTCTCTCTTCTCTCAGTACAAAGTGACTGATCAAGGATAGTTCCAATAGTTTCACCCCCTGTGATGATGTTTCCCTAACCACTGCCTTTGTGGTTACCTGTGAGCAAGACCACAATGCAGCAGCAGCCAATTTTCAGCTGAGATTGCTATACCAGATTGCCTGCTCCTCTATCCTTTCCCAATCTGGTCCCTTCTGTCTCTTGATAATCCCTTGAAACTATGTTTCTTCTTATCTATTGCTATTTCTTTAGGTCAAGCCCTCATATTTCTCATCTAGGCTACTGAATAAACTCCTAGCATAATCTCCATCTTGACTGTCTTTCCCTTTTAATTTTAACTCCAAAGAGCTTCTTCCAAAAACAGTAAGCTGATCATGTTACTCCATCAATTAAAATCTTTTAACAATTTCCCATGACCTATAGAATAAAATCTACACTCATTAGTATAAAATACAACATCCTTCATGTTCTATAGAAATTCCCCATTCTTATTTCAACTTTTACCATCAAGCCTATGCACATGATGTCACAGTCATAACCAGACAGCTCACTCTTATCCCTTCAGGTCATGTATTTAAAACACTTCAGACATAAAATAAATAAAATAAAATAAACACTTCTGCTTTCTCATGTGTCAAAAATGGACTTTCTTGCCTGATTTCTTGGCAAACTTCTGTAATTCTGAGACATAATTCAGAAGTTACATGCTCTGTGGAAGTCTTCATTCTTTATCTGTACATGTCTTTGGTGCAGAATCTCTCTTTACCTGAGTATACCTATTATATATTATATATATTTTATATACTTATTCCCCTCACTAGTCTGAGTTCCTGGAGGCTAACTATGTCTTAAGTATAACTCTATCCTCCATACCTCACAGAGTCTAGTCTATAGTGAAAATAATCAGTTGTATGATTATACTGTCCTCTGTTGTAGTGAAGCTCAGAATCCTCAGGCAATAGAACTACTAAATCCCAAAGTAAAGTTATAATGGATTCTGAAGTCTTTCATCAAGAATTTAAACTCAGTGCTTTTAAAGGTCAGATATGTCACAAATGGTATGAATTGTCTATAGGTAATGATCAGGGAGTGATGAGGCAAGGGATAAATTTATGGGAATATCTGCCTTGCCTAATAGTAATCTCAAAACTACTTAAACAGAAGAACACCACACTATTCAATGAAGTCACACTACAATCATTTGTGTCTTGAGGTCCTCAAATGTAAGAGCCCTGGCCTACCTGTGAGGACTATCTCGTTATGTGCAATTATATGCAAATATGTGAGCTCATGTACTCTGAGGATTTCAACTGAATCCCAGCCAGTTTGCATAACCTGAAATCAGATGGCTCACATCCCATTTAATTCATGTATGAAAAAAAGAGAGCCATAGAATAACATTCCCACTTTATCTCAAGTGGTAATTAGTTTTAAGCTGGAAGGAAACTTGAGTTTCATGGCACACTTACAAGACTTTCTCCAGAGCAGCATAAAATGAATATGACCCTTGAAGTCAAATTACATACATTTTCTTCCAGAAATTGATTCTTACAAAGATGTCTTTCTCAAATCACATAACTTTTCTGAGCCTCAATTCTCTTACCCGTGAGATGGGAATATCTATTAATATCTATTTCAGGATGTTGAGAAAATATGCGAAAGCTACAATTGCATAAACACACAGTGTCTAGCACATAATAGGTGCCAGATTAATTTTATTTAAGTCCGGGACTCCTGGGTGGCTCAGCAGTTGAGCGTCTGTCTTTGGCTCAGGGCATGATCCCTGGGTTCCGGGATTGAGTTCTGCATCGGGCTCCCTGTGAGTAGTCTGTTTCACCCTCTGCCTATGTCTCTGCCTTCTCTCTGTGTCTCTCATGAATAAATAAGTGAAATCTTTAAAAAAAAAATTAAGTCTGCATATGAACCTTATTTACTTACATCCGAAATCTGGAGAAAAGTCCACAATGTGTGTTTTACCTGCCAAAGAGGCACAGTAAATGGGATGGCATTTACAAAATTCTTTGAGATCCTTAGAGAATGTTTGAGAGTGAATAAGCATGATCCTAGAGAAAGTATTACAGAACTCATCTCTAGGGAAGAGTGTTGAAATCCAAAGCCTTTTCTGTGTCTGGACATTCTCCAGGATATCTTTGTTTTCCTGGCCATTATCAAAGGAATTGGGACATTCAATCTCATTTCTGACATTCACCATTGATTGATGGGCTTGGGTGGATAACTGAAATCTCATTGGCAGAAACTACAGTTCCCCTCCCAGCCTTCTCCTCTGAAAGCCAGCACAACCCTTTCTGAATTCAGCACTAAATCACTTCCAAAGTAATTTGCTTAGCAAAAGTAGTCTGTTTTCATACACTGTGCTCAGCTTAAGTTCACCTTTCTAACCTTCAAATATTAAAACTCATCCTCACAATAAATGATTCTGGGAGCCTAATCACAATGCCAGTTCTGAGATAGATAGGCTCATTCTCCTGATCATGTGGGCTTTTTTTTCTAAGCAGATATTGATCCCCAAAATAATTGGCTTCCAATTATACTTCCATTTCTTATTTCTCTTTAAAAAGGAAAACTGGGATGCCTGGGTGGCTCAGTGGTTGAGCCTCTGCCTTTAGTTCAGGTCCTGGGATCCAGTCCTGAGTCAGGCTCCCTGGGGGGCCGGCTTTTCCTGCTGTCTATGTCTCTGCCTATGTCTCTCATGAATAAATAAATCTTGAAAAAATAAATCTTGAAAAAATAAATCTTGAAAACAAAGAAAACAAAGAGTATTTCAAAAGTGACTTCAAGAGAACAGTCCTAACATTTACAAGTAGGGAGTAAATTCTTTTAATAAAGACATTTAAATATTTACTTCCATAGAATAATTTTAAAACATAGCTTCAACAAAGTGAAAGGACGACATAGATTTTTCTGTTTATTAAAAAGTTAGTTTTTATCTTTATTTCTATGAGTTTAAAACAAAACTATGAGATTTAAGCTGCAAGACAAGAGAGTCTGTAAAGGTATGAGGAAAAATTTACTGGGGGAGAAAAAAAACAATTGAAAAAGTCCTTCTGCCTTCTCTAGAAGGTTGTCAAGACTCAAATGTTTATTAAACATGTACTATTTGCTAGTCACTCTGACCAGTGAAATGGTAAATGCAGATGACACAGAAGATGAAGACCTTGCTTTCAATAAATTTGCATAAAGTTGGGAGCAGAAAACCTAGAGTGCATGAAATTTTCAAAAGTAAGCAATTAAAGACAAATTTGGTATTGACTGAAAGTCTTAATGGGAGATTAGTGAGGAGAGAGCACTCAGTGGAGTGGGTTAGCTGAGGAAGGATTTATTGAGCTGGCCCTTATAGGCAGAAGAAAAGAGTTGGAACTGCAGACAGTAAGAACATATGTAAAAGTCCAGACAAGATATGGATGAGATCAGTATGTCAGCTGCAGAGGGCATATTTGGGTGGGAGCCAGTCACAGGTCCAAATAGAGAAGTTTCAGATTAGGAAGAGCTATAAAACTGAAGAATCTAAACAAAGAAAAATGCAGGGTCCATTTTTGGTTATTGAGCAGAGAAATGAATAATGAAGAGTTGCTTTAAAATCATTGGCAGAATCTCAAGAAAAGATTTCTGGGTTTATATGTATATCTGAAAGGAAGAGAGAGAGACTACAGCCAGAGAAGAGTAGCAAGAAGGTTGTTGGTACATTCAAGCGTGAAGTGGGAGGCTCTGCACCAAAGAGAAGAAAGGGAAAGTTTGCAGGATTTTTTGAGGAAAAATAATGAGTCTTGAACAGAGCATTTAGAAGAAAGAATAGAAAGCAAAAACCCAAGGGTTTTTGAATTTTCAATGATTTCCATGAACTTGGGAAGAGAAGAATGGTGATGAAAGGAGAAGATGTCAAGCATGACTTTTAGCTTTCTGGTTTGAGGTACTAGATGAATTTATTATTACAAGAGGACCAGGATTAAATTCCATTTTGATGTGGTGAATTTAAGATGTATTTGAAACATCCAAATAGAAATGTTGATTAGTTGGTTGGAAATGTAGCTTAGTTTAGAGATATGAAGTTAGGACAAAACAGTGATTCTCAAACAGGGGATGACCTTGCCCCCTGGAGACAACTGACAATATGTGAAGAAAGTATGGTTGTCATAACTAGAAGTGAAAGCGTTGTTACATGTATCTAGTAAAGGCCAGGGATGCATAGGACATAACAAGGAATGACCCAGCCTCAAATGTCAATAATCAGTTTGGGAGACATCAGCATGTTCATAGAAATTAAAGTTGTGAGTATCATGAGACCAGGGTGAGAAAAAACTTAGGTTGAAGTCTTGAGAAGTTCTGAATGGCCAGATGGAAGAAGATGAGCCTGAAAAGAAGACCTAAAATAAGGGTAGATCAGAGAAATAAAAGGAAAACCAGTAGGTGGAGGTCACAGGAACCATGTTAAAAAGTGTTGCTGAAGGAGGGAGATATTCAGTAGGAAAAATACTAAAATATATCCATTGGATTTAGAAATAATGGAGGTAGTTAGTGACCTTAGAAAAAGCAGTTTATCTGGAGTACAAGTGATGAAGGCTAAAGGTAAATGAATGGAGAAGAAATAAAGAAATGAGGAGCCGAGGGAAAGTAGTTTAAGGAACATTTTACTTGTTGATACTGATGCTTGGAATGGCCACACTTAAATAAAAATAAAATATCTAGCTGGAAGTAAAGTCTGAATATATAGAAGAAATTAGACTTTTCAAAAAATAGGTAACAAATCATAAGTGAGTTCTACTGGACATTTACCCAAAGAAAATGAAAGCCCTAATTCAAAAAGATACATGCACCCCTGTGTTTGATGCAGCATTACTTACAAGAGCCAAATTATGGAAGTAACCCAAGTGTCTATCAATAGATGAATGAATAAAGAAGATTTGGGGGATATATATAATTACATGTCTATGTAATATATACATAGTACTATTACTCATATATAATGTTATATTGCTCATCCATAAAAAAGAACGAAATTTTGCCATTTGCAACAACATGGATGAATCCAGGGAGTATAATGCTAAGCAAAATAAGCCAGAGCAAGGCAAATACCATGATTTCATTCATGTGTGGAATTTGAGAAACAAAACAAATGAACAAAGAAAACAAGAGACAAAGTAAAAGACAGACTCTTAACCATAGAGAACGCACTGATGGTTACCAGAGGAGTGGTAAGTGGAGTGGGAGGATAGGTGAAATAGGAGCACACTGAGCACTGAGTAATGTATGGAGTTGTAGAAACACTATATTGTACATCTGAAACTAATATAACATCGTATGTTAATTATACTGGACTTAAAAATAATTATTTTAAAAAAATGAATAAATTTTAAAAAGCAGAAACAGGGCCATACATACAGAAACCAAAATGATGGTTGCCAAAGAAAAGGAGAGTTGGGGGGATAGGCAAAATGGGTGAAGATGACTGTGAGGTATAGAATGAAAAAGTCACAAAGATAAAAAAAAGTACAGCAAAGGGAATATAGTCAATGGTGTTTTAACAGTGTTGTATGGTGACAGATGGTATCTATACTTGTGGTGAGCACAGCATAGTCTAGAGTTGTTGAATCACTATGTTGTGTACCTGAAAAACTAATGTAGCATTGTGTGTCAACTATACTTCAATAAAACAAATACATATGAGTGAGTCATGAGATCAATGTAATATGTTGTAAGTAGCATTTTTAAAACATGAAATATGTTTCATGTTTATGTTGAAGTAGCATTTTTTAAAACATGAAATAAAATAGAATAGGGTAGAAAATAATGGAGACCATTGCATAAAGTATTATTTCATGAAACTATTGTTTCAGGCATGGTTTGCAACTATGTGTCTTTAGTTTGCAATTTGGGTAACTAAGCGAACATACAGATAAAAAATTTAGAAATTATCCTCCAACTATAGATCTAGGTGATGTGGAGAATAAGGGTGCCATAATGGAAATATAATAATGAAGAAATTAAGTAATAAGGCAGAAAGTATAAAATGAATATGAGTTTCAGACAAAGCAGACTAATCAGTAAGGATATACTATACGCAGTTACTCAGTCCCCTATAAGGCTAGGTTAGATAATCCTCCTACATGCTCCTGTTCCTCCACAGTAACAGTATTTGCAATAGCCCAATTTTATGTTCATCTCCCTTCTCAGACAGCACTGTGAGGCAAGAGGCTACTGGTCAACCTCATTTCTAGAATAATATCTGGCACATAGTAGGTGTTCATTAAATACTGATGTTGTGATGTATGTTAACCATACTGGAATTCAAATAAAAATTTATACTGATCTTGTGAATAGTTTAAAGATATAACATGGAAAAAAATTTAAAAAATAAAGATGTAACATGGAAAGCACAGTTTAGAAGATTATGATCATAGGCTATTTACAAAGTAGTCTTAGAGCCTTTCAGAGACAAACCATATGTGAATAAGCCACAGGCCACAGGCCACAAACTTGATTCCAGAAAGCAATTACCAGCAGAAACGTGGGTATGCATCCTGTATCAGTCAGCTTTATTTGTTACAACAGAAACCAATTCTGGCAGACATTAGCAGAAAACAAATTTGCTGAAAGCCGACTGGGTAGTTCATAGTTTCTAGGAAGGTCAGGCTTGGAAAACTGTCAAGAAAAAGGGAAGCTAATGCATTCACCTGGACCACAACCAAAATTCCTATACCACAAAACCAAAACACTGAGAACATGATCACCTCTAAACCCCAGACACCCCACTACAACCACCACCCTGGGCACTAGTTAGTGGACATTCTGCTATTAATGTTGCCCCTGAAAATTCATGTTTCTTTTCCTCATATTAATCCATCCCAGGTGATTAGCACTTCTAGTTCATGACTCAAGATTAAAGGCAGATGCAGCTGCTAAGATATGTGCTTGTGCCCAAACTTCAATAGAGGCTGAATATCTTGCATTTTAAGTTTTCATGGAGGGAGACAGGCTCATAAGACATTTCCAAATAGAATATGTTGAACTGCCAAAATAAGTGGCAAATATACATTATATAATGAATGACACATAATCCAATAGATTGCATAGTTGTTGCCAGTCACCAGCCCCCAATGTCACCTGAGCTGAGTGCAAGGGAAAGTCTTTAGCTGCAAACATGGAAGGCACTCTACACTGCACAGTTGGGGTGCTATATCTGATTAGATTTACTCTTGAGTGATGTACAGATGCTAGATCACCCTGAAATGGTAGGCAGATGTCATCCTTTAATAGAAATCACCAACTCTGAGATTTATGTCTTCTTGCCTCAAAAATGGAGCAGCCACCGTTTCAGGTTCTTGATAGATGATTCTGGCTACACAATTTAAACAGTCACTTCAGTAATTGCCTTGGAATCAGTGTTATGCATTTCCAGCCATATGTACCTCCCTGTAGTGACCCTCATGAAGATGGTCTACCTCCCTCTGGCATCCATTTAAGATGTTCCTGCCCATGTGAGCCCCACCTTTATCTCTGCCAGTTTTCTGGCAACTCATCTGTAATAGCCAGGCTTTGTCCTGCACACTCTACTGGGCATGTCTATTTATTTTGTTGAGAATAAGGGTGAATTTCTATCACACAGACCTACATCCATTCACTTTTCTTAATCCATCCTCAGAAAATCGACATGAATGGGAAAATACTTTGCAATCTCAGCACCCATGTAGAATGAGCCAATTATAGCTCACTCTTATTTTTTACCTTGTAACTACCATTCCTCAGTAATCATCCCTGAAAAATAAGGCATAAGATAAAATTTTGAGACAACATGAAGGGTTTCATCGAACAAATAGTCATTACCAGTATTATTCAGAAAAAAAAAAAACAACTCGTGTTTTGCATTAATAAATCCCAGGTACAAAAAGATAAAAAAAGAAACAAATAAATATAGTAATAATTGTTCTGTTTATAATTTTTGCTCACACCATAATTACAGACTTCTTCCATATATTCAACTTAAACTTAAACAGATTTAGAAAATTTTTAGATACATAAAAGCTTTTTATCCATTAGAAACACATCTGATAAAGTGACCAATGCATCTATTAAGGAAGGCTAATGTGATATTTCCATATGTATTTTTAGGAACTTAAACTTCAAAAACTGGATGTGCTGGAAGCTGAAAACCACATCTATTTGCTTTCTTAAAAAAGTTTTTCAGGAGAGGGACAACCAAGATAGTGACACAGGTTCCTGAACTCCCCTATTTCCATAGACACATTAAATATATAGCTACATACAAAGCACTTACCTCTGAAAGAAATCCAGAAATTAGCTGAACAATTCCTAAAAATCATGTCAATGAGAAAATGCCCACATTTAAACAGGTAGGAAAAGCCAAAACATATCATATACCCCACCCTGGAACAGCATCACTCAAGTGGGAAGTCCAAACTCCCAGCTTCTCCCTGGGGAGTAAAGGGTTTGAATCCCACATTTAGCACTCTGACTTTTAAGACTCCCACTAAAGGGATGGCCCCCAAAACACCTAACTCTGAAAGTCAGTGAGATTTGCATCCATGAGACCACCAAACTATAGGAAAAAAAAAAAACTGTTAATGGGTGTGTCAGGACTTGCCACAGCTGTTCTGATACCCAGTACAAGAAAATAGGAAAAAAAAGAATTCCTATCTCCCAGTATTTCTCTGAAAGAGGTTTATCTCCATACTTTGAAAGTTGCTGCCTGAGGATCAGGCTTCTAATTTATTAGCACACATGTAGGGACAGGCTGTGATTCTCTCCAGAGCACAGGGAAACCAGCATATCTGCTACCTCTACTCTAAATCAACAGTATCTCCCTAGAAGGAGCTTATACACAGGTCTACATCCCAGCTTTTGCACTACTGTCCAAGAAATGTATCCCTAGGTCCTGGTACACCCTCAACTACTAGGAGCCACAGAGGAAAAAGTAGCCTGCTGGAATAATCACAAAAGTTTGAGTGATAACAGGGCGCTCAAGCCAGACTGACTGATGGGGTTTATCTCCTACAAGAGGCCACTCTGTCAAGACTAGGAAAGGTGGTTATTTTGTCTATTGCACAGAAACCAACACAGAGTCATGGAAAATGAAGAAACAGAGAAAAATAATCCAAGTGAAAGAATAAGATAAAACTCTAGAAATAGATCTCAATGGAATAGAGATCAGTGATTTACCTGATAGAGAGTTCAAAGTAATGGTCAAAAAGATGCTCACTGAGCTCAGGAGAACAATGTATGAACAAAGTAAGAATTTCAATAAAGAGATAGAAAATATTTAAAAGTAC
Source organism: Nyctereutes procyonoides (assembly GCF_905146905.1). Taxonomy (NCBI): domain Eukaryota; kingdom Metazoa; phylum Chordata; class Mammalia; order Carnivora; family Canidae; genus Nyctereutes; species Nyctereutes procyonoides. The sequence goes on along the minus strand of NW_026575140.1, from coordinate 66,186,710 downwards.
CATGTGGAAATCACAAAACTAAAGAATATAATAAATGGGTGGTCAGTTAAGTGTCTGACTCTTAGTTTCAGCTCAGGTCATGATCTCGTGGTTGTGGGACTGAGCTCCACATTGGGCTCTGCACTCACTGCAGAGTCTGCTTCAATTTTTTTTCTCTCTCTCTGTCCCTCCCCACTTGTTCTCTCTCTCAAATAAATAAATAAAATCCATTTTTTTAAAAAAAGAATACAAACAATGAACTTAAATTCAATATAGGGGCTAAACTGCAGACTAGATCATTTGGAAGAAAAGATCAATAACTACAGACAAGGCAGTGGAATTCATCCAAGAGAAACATAAAGGAAAGATAGTGAAAAAGAGTGAAGATAGCTTAATAGAATTAAGGAACACCACAAAAATGATCAATATAGGCCCCAGAAGGAGAAAGGAAGAAGAGACAGCTTATTGAAATAAATAATGGTAGAAAACTTGCCTAACCTGGAGAAAATGCAGGTTTTCTACAGACATGCAGATCAGGAAGCCCAGAGAGATCCAAATAAGATGACTCTAAAGAGACACACAACAAGATAGATTATAAGTAAATTATCAAAAGTTAAAGACAAGGAGAGTATATATGATAACATCAAAAAAGATAAAAACTAGTTAGGAATAAATTTACCAACAAGGAGGTGAAATATATATACCCTGAAAACTAGAAGATATATTTTTTAAAGATTCTATTTATTTATTCATGAGAGACACAGAGAGAGAGAGGCAGAAACACAGGCAGAGGGAGAAGCAGACTGCCTGTGGGAAGCCCAATGCAGGACTTGATCCCAGGCCCCAGGATCATGACCTGAGCCAAAAGCAGACATTCAACCACTGAGCCACCCAGGCTCTCCCTGAAAATTAGAAGATATTAATGAAAAGAACTGAAGAACAAATAAATGGAAATGTATTCTGTGCTCATTAACTGGAAAGATTAAAATTGTTAAAATGTTCATACTACCCAAAGCAATCTAAAGATGCAGTACAATTCCTATTAAAAGTTCAATGGCATTTTTCACATAAATAGAAAACACAATCCAAAATTTCTACAGAATCTCAAAGACTCCCAAATAATCAAAGCAATCCTGTGAAAGAAGAATGAAGCTGGAAACATCACACTTCCTGATTTCAGACTATATTACAAAGCTATAGTAATCAGACACGATGAATCAATTGAACAGAATAAAGAGCATAAATATAAACCCTATCATAATGGTAAATTAATTTTCTACTAAGGAGCCGAGAACACACCACGGGGAAAGGATGGTTTCTTCCATAAACACTGTTGGGAAATTGAACAGCCACATGCAAAAGAATGAAAATGGACTCTACCTTACATCATATACAAAAATCACCTCAAAATGGATTAAAGACTTCAATGTTGGAATTATAAAACTCCTAGAAGAAAATACAGTGGGTAAGCTCCTGACATTGGTCTTGACAATGATTTTTCTAGATTTGATACCAAAAGAAAAGGCAACAAAGGCAAAAACAAATGAGTGGGACAATATCAAACTAAAAAGCTTCTGCTCTGCAAAGGAAACCAACAACAAAATGAAGAAGCAAATCATTGAATGGGAATAAATATTTACAACTATCCATAAGGGATTAATATCCAAAATATACAAGAAACGTAATACAAATCAATAGCAATAAAATAAGTTAACATAATTTTAAAATGGGCAAGTATCCAAAGAGACACTTTTTTTTAATATTTTTTTTTAATTTTTATTTATTTATGATAGTCACACAGGGAGAGAGAGAGAGAGGCAGAGACACAGGCAGAGGGAGAAGCAGGCTCCATGCACCGGGAGCCAGACATGGGATTCAATCCCGGGTCTCCAGGACCGCGCCCTGGGCCAAAGGCAGGCGCCAAACCGCTGCGCCACCCAGGGATCCCCAAAGAGACACTTTTCAAAAGAAAAATAAAAACAAGACACACAAATGGCCAACAGTTATATGAAATGGTGCTTTATATCACCAAACATGAGGGAAATGTACATCAAAACCACAATGAGATACCACCTCATCCCTGTTAGGATGGCTAGTATCAAAAATACAAGAGAACACAAGGCACCTTGGTGGCTCAGTCAGTTGGACATCTGCCTTCAGCTCAGATCACGATCCCTGAGTCCTGGGATCAAGCCTCATGTTGGGGTTTCTGCTCAACAGGGAGTCTGCTTCTTCCTCTTCCTCTAGTGGTCTCTCTCTCAAATAAATAAATAAATAAATAAATAAATAAATAAATAAATAAATAAATAAAATCTTTTTTAAAAAATACAAGAGAACAAATTCTGATAAGAATGTGGAGAAAAAGGAACCCTTTGTCCACTATTTGTTGGAATAAAAACTGGTATTGCCACTATGGGAAATAGTAGGGATGTTCCTCAAAAAATTAAAAACAAAACTATCATATAATCCAGACATCCCACTCTGGGATAACCAGAGGAAATGAAACTATTATCTGAAAAAAAAATTAGTACTCCCATGTTGCAACATCATCCACCTTAGTCAAGATATGGAAACATTCTACATATTCATCAATGGATAAATAGATCAAGAAAATATCACACAATATAATATTATTTGGCCTTTAAAAAGAATTCCTGCCATTTGCAACAATATGGATGAATCTGAAGGGCATTGCTAAGTGAAATAAGTCAGACAGAGAAAGACAAATATTGTATAGTAACACTTCTACTTGGAATCATAAAAATAAAAAGGTCAAACACATAGATACAAAAAGTAGAAAATTGTTTCCAGTTGAATTTATAGGAACAGGGAGTAGAAAACAGAGCCTAAAGAAATAGACTGGTAGAAAATTGGAACTGTCAGCTATAAGATAAACAAGGTTTGAGGATCTGATGTACATGATGACTATTGTTGATAGCATTGTATTATCTAATTAAAATTTGCTAAGATCGAATTTAAATGATCTCACAAAAAATATAAATATGTGAGATGATGGACGTGTTAATTAACTAGATGGAGAGAAATATTTCCCAATATATACATACATCAAGTCATCACTTTATACACTGTGGATATTTTACAGCTTTGTCAATTATACCCCAATAAAGCCCAAAAAACCCATTTTCTTATAAAAAATTATGACTATTTTATTATTTATTATATAATTATAAAAATACCTGAATAATATCTTTAATTTACCTGCATAGTATTATATGAGATCTCATTCTCTTTACCTTTTTCACTTTACATCTCATTTCTAAGGTTTATCCATCTCGTCATGTGTGCTTCTTGCTCCTACCTGCTACAGTATAGTTCATAGACACCATCTACCACAGAGCGGATCCAATACCTCACTACCACAAGTCAGCCATGTCCTCATGTGGACCTACATGAGGATATTTCTGGGATATATTCCCCTGGAATGGGATTGCTGGGTCATGGGGCAGAGGCATATGTGACTTCACGAGGCTACCAGATGGCTTCACACAGTGCTTGTATCAGTTCACACACCTGCTAGTTGAATAAGGTCCTGCTTCCCCACATCTTTGCTAACACTCATGGTATTCAATTTACACCTTGAGTTAGTAAAAATGAAAAAAGTGATTGTTAATTTACACATTTTTGATGATTAGTGAGGTGGAACCATATCACCTATTTAAAAAAATTCAGGGTGGTTTTTTGTTGTTGGTGTTGGTTGGTTAGTTGGTTTGGTTTCGTTTCGCCCATTCACTACTATGGGTCCTGTCTTTTCCTATTGAAAGGAAAAGCTCCTTATATATTTTAGATACAAATTGCTTTTTTATTCTAGACATCACAAACATTTCTTCCCAGTCTATCATGTCAACTAACTCTGTCTAAACCTTCCTTAAATAGAAATCCTTAGTATTGATGCAATCAAATATATCAATTGCCTAACAGTGCATATTATTTCACTAGCCTAATTTCAAGTTAGAGGCAGGTAATTCTTTTATTACATTGGGGCAACCCAGGCTAACTGTATCCTCCACAAATAAAGGGGTTCTAATGTCACATCCTCTCATTCCTTAGAATTAAGCAGGTCGGTTGAGAGAAGCAAGTTAAATCTAGTTTCAAATTCTAGATGTCCTATTTATTACTTGTGTGAATTGGGGCAAATCATTTATTCTCTCTGTGCTTTGGTTTTCACATCTGGAAAATATACAGAAAAAAATACGTGTGGATACCTGGCATCCTGCCAGACTGTAGTCCTTGCTCCATAACCATTCTTTCCTTCCTTTCCTATTACCTAATCACCTGTAAATGTCACTTGGGACAATAATTTCTGGAGCAATCAGAACTCAATAACCTTTTTTTTTCACTTGCTTATTACTTTGTTTTGTTTAATCTAGTGTAAACCGAAATCTTTCTCAACAGTTTCCTTCAATTTTCCTTAAACAAGTCTTCCTGTGCTTAATCTCACTGGAATTACACTGAAGAAACATTATCTTCCCTGGTCATTGTTTAAACATTGAAGAAACATTTGCTTCATGCCTGCTGTGTGCCTATGTCTGAGCCATAAAGAAAAATGAGACAAGAGGAAGAAATAAAGAAGCAAAGGCAACACATTAGATTTCTGTAGAAGCTATACTCAACTCAGCTTAGAGAAGGTGTATCATTCATGGTGGCCAATCAATTTCGCTTTGTTTTCAACATAAGTACTTGATTTGAATGAATCTTGGGGAAAAATGGGTTGTTACTTGTTTGATGAGACAAATCCTACTTATTTCACTTTTAAGATTTTATTTATTTATTCATAAGAGACACAGACAGAGAGAAAGGTAGAGACATAGGCAGAGGGAAAGCAGACTCCCTGCAGTGAGTCCAACACAGGATTTGATCCCAGGACCCTGGGATCACATCCTGAGCCAAAGGCAGACATTCAACCCCTGAACCACCCAGGTGCCCTAATAAGTCCTATTTCTAAGAATGAACTCACTCTACTAATGGTAACTCTCACGCTCACATATCAAAGGATGATGTGAAAGTCCAGTGAGTGAAGCCAGGAATCTCAGGCACTTGGCCATTAGAGAGTTGCAGGGCATTATCCAAAGAACCAAAATCATAACCAGCCTACACCCAGAGAAAGAACTGAGCAATGGCTTCACACCAATCAAAACAGGAGTATGAAGAAAGAGACAGCATGGGTCCCACAGTCAACTGTGAGGACTCAAATGAGTACCTAAAAGCAAAGAGAAACATATGCTGGGAGAAGCACAAATCTAAAAGGTATTGTCAGTATCCACATGACAAGCTGCTTCTTCTGGCTCTATGACTTACCTCAGTGACTTTCAACCTTTTTTTTTAAATTTTTATTTATTTATAATAGTCATCACAGAGAGAGAGAGAGAGGGAGAGAGGCAGAGACATAGGCAGAGGGAGAACAGGCTCCATGCACCCGGAGCCCAACGTGGGATTCGATCCCGGGTCTCCAGGATCGCGCCCTGGGCCAAAGGCAGGCGCCAAACTGCTGCGCCACCCAGGGATCCCCCAACCTTTTTTTAATATACACAATAAAGGGTGTTGATATACAAGATATATTTTCATATATATACTTTCCTGGTAATGGGCTGTTAATTCACACCATTCTCTCCTACTTAGGAAAGCATTTTAGAAGACAAGTAAATAAATGCAATATTCAAAAAGTGATCCCAAATGTTGGTTTTTTGTTAGTAAAGAAAAATGATTTATGATTCATCCTGAAATTAACATGACACCAAATTACCACAAATAGTTGTGAAATTACTAGTAAAACCAGTTGAAAACCACTGACATCATTCATATGTACTAAGTCTACCAGCTGTTAGCCATCCCCAGCTCAACCTTTCATTGATCTGAAATAGTAGCTGCTATTTGTTGATCCTATACTATGAGCCAGACAGTTACATAAAATACGGCCTACCCTCACTAACCGACAAGTCGTGTTATCCTTATTTTATAGATGAGGAATCCGACTCTCAGAAAGGTGGTTCTTTGCTTAAGGAGACATAGTAAGTGGTAAAGTCAAGATTTATATATAGAGCTGTCTTGTTTCAGTATCCAGGATCCAAGTATTCTCTCTTTAAAGTTGAATCATCCTCTAGGGATAAAGGTCAGATGAATGAGATCTATAAAGGCCAGCCCCCCTCACATCTGAACTCACTTCTCAGTAAGGTCATGTCCATGAAAGGCTCTAAAGGAATGGAAGAAGTTTTCAGAGGATGGGGCAGGGGAGAGGTGGGGGGAGGAGGCACTTCATCTAGAATTTGGAACTTAGCCAGTACCATACGAACAGACAAGAAATGAGAGGGGGAGGGAAGAAGAAACTACCATCTATGGAGTTCTTTTCTGTTGTTTAAGGAAGAGAGGGGGAGGGAAGAAGAAACTACCATCTATGGAGTTCTTTTCACGTTCCATGGTGCACTGAACTGGAAACCATCACAGTGTCTTCTCTAACCCTTACAAAAGCCATTAGCTCCATTTCTCTAAAAGAGGAAGATCTATAAGGTTGACTATTTTTTTCTAAGCCCAAACTGCTAGAAAACAGCAAAGCAAGAATTTGAATCCAGATAGACAGATGCCCATAGTACAACTTCCTCCACTGCAACCACCTTTCCCTTTCCCTTTTTTTAAAAAATATTTTATTTATTTGAGAGAGAAAGTATGAGCAAATAGAGGGGCAGAATGAGAAGCAGACTCCCCATTGAGCACAGAGCCTGACATGGGGCTTGATCCCAGAACCTCCTGAGATCACAACCTGAGCTGAAGTCAGATGCATAACCAACCAAACCACCCAGGTGCCCTGCAACCACCTTTTTCAACTAGACTTTCTTTGAGTCCTTGTGCCTTTCTCTGAGAATTGAGGCCCACCAGCTCTCTAGATTCCAGAGTTCTGAAAATGTATTTTGTTTGTCCACTGGACACTGCATGAAGTCCTTGTCATATGTATGTATATATACTTGTCATGTTTGGGAGCAGAGATTAATTGGAAAAGTGAATATTTGTGGGAAACATTGGCATTCCTTGACAAAATGCAATAGACATTTAAGTACTGGCTGGTATTACCTCATATCTGGTATGCATCATTAATGCGACTGCGGTGGCTCCTGCTGCTGATGAGTCTCACAACTGCAGGCCAGAGGGGGATACAAGTTGGTTTCTCCTCATCCATGTCTCAGGAGACCATTTAGTAAAAAGCTAAAGAGCAGGATGTGCCTGGGATCCTCCAAAATATCAAAGGCTTGAGTGAATGGTACCAAGTATGGCTTTTCTATCCTTCTCTCCTAGGCCTTCTTTTTCATCCCTGGTTCTAGCAGCTTCTTCTAGTAACTGTCTCTTCTTGAGAGATACAAAGGACAACTCCAGGAATATGGGTCAGGCCAGTGGGAAACACTCCCAGAGCATCAGATTTGATAGGAAGTCTTCAGAAGACTGAGCGATCCTAACATGATGAGCTCATGGCTGTCCATATCCTATCAGCCCCATCCCACTCTACTACCCCAAGAGCCTTTGTCTGAGTCAAGGCCTCTCCACATGTCCTCCCAGACCATTACCTGCATTAAAATCTCCTCAATTTGCATCTCTGGGATTGTGGTTACAATTTGTATTTTTAACAGGATCCTCCGGGATCCCTGGGTGGCGCAGTGGTTTGGCGCCTTCCTTTGGCCCAGGGCGCGATCCTGGAGACCCGGGATCGAATCCCACATCGGGCTGCCGGTGCAGGGAGCCTGCTTCTCCCTCTGCCTATGTCTCTGCCTCTCTCTCTATCTCTCTCTCTCTCTCTCTCTCTCTGTGACTATCATAAATAAATAAAAAAAAAAAAAAAAAAACAGGATCCTCCAAGATCTTCAAGGGACAAAAACTGTTTGTGAACCATTGCGCTAAGAACTGGGAGCAATTAGAGACAGAAAAGCGGTGGCTTCAAATGAGAAGAATCTTTTAGAATCTTATACTCAATTCTCATTATTCATGATTAGTTATGTTCTATAAAGTTACTACAAACAAGGAACTAGCAAATACTAAACCCTTGCTCCTGTAAACACAGCGCCTCTGGTTATAACATTTCCATCAACCATTAAAGACATAACTTTGTTTTATGTGTGTTTCCATTTAAAGGCATCTAGTTTAATTATATATTGTTGGTATATTAACATTGAACTCACAGCCAACAGTTCTACAACCCATGCTTGAATGAAGCTTATTTCACACATGTATTTTTCCTATGACAAATCACAGTCTTCTTGCACTTGGGAACACAAGACAGCATTTCAGCTCTAGGCTTGGGGGCCATTTTAAACTGTGAAATCACAGGCAAAAAGCACAAAAATGCAAAAGGCATGCATGGCACTTAAACAGACTGTGAGAAAAACATTTGTTTACAGTAAGAGAACTGAAACAAGACGGCAGGGCATTGCCTTGTTCCACCTCAGCTTGAAACACACATGTGAAATTACTCAGATTTTTCAGTCCTCTGCATGTCCACAAATCATCATGAAAGTACCATGAGTACTGATGTTAAGGTGACAAATAAGTTTAAGGCAAATTTGCAAACACAGAATCCACAAATAATAAGGATCCAATGTGTTATATATAAATGTGTGTGTTTTAAATTTACAAAATACATTTCACATGTAATATTTCATTTCATCCTATAATAACTCTGGAACTTAAATAGAGCAAATGCTATTTTAACTCCCAACATTTGGAGGCAGAATGGAGGCCCACCAGCTATGACACGACCCCAGATCTTTTGACTCCAAGGCCCTTGTGTTTTTCACCATACAGTAGGAAGAAGAAAATCCCACTAAGGCTGTGAGATGCCAGAACTGTTCAGCCAAGTAGAGATGTCTTGGAGAAATGGGGTGCAGCAGGACGATGCAATAGGCTTATACTAGAAGAAATTAGGGAGAGCCAGAGTAGGCCCAGCCCCAGGCACAGAGTGGGGCTTAATAACTATTTCCATGAACTGAGCAAGGGTGCTATCCATGTGCACTGAGATTTGTTTGGATATATTTCAGAAGGCAAGCACTGATTGGGGCTCCCCACGTGCACTTCATTAGGCAATGAGACAGAGCGGAAAGAAGAAGCAGTTCCTGACCTAAAGACTAGAGACAGTAGGGGAAAACATGATACAAAATAGGCAATCCAGGGGTGCCTGGGTGGCTCAGTAATTGAGCATCTACCTTTGGCTCAGGTCATGATCCCAGGTTCCTGGAATCAAGTCCCACATCGGGCTCCCTGCAGGGAGCCTGCTTCTCCCTCTACCTATGTTTCTTCTTCTCTCTCTGTGTCTCTCATGAATAAATAAATAAAATCATTTAAAGAAATAGGCAGTCCAGTCAATAGGGTCAATATAAACTTGAGTTGAGGGAGAAGATAGGCAGAGAAGATAGACCTTAAGACTTGTCATATAAAATAGGAAGATTATTTACATATTTAGGACAACTTGGGCAAAAGTCCTAAAATATTCACAGTCCTGAAATCTAGCCCTAGCTCTGCCACTTTTTTAGCCATGAGAAACTGCAGAAGCTGATTTACCCTTTCTTAGTCTCAGTTTACTGATCAATAAAATGGAGATTCAGTTCAATTCAAGTTGACATACTCTATTTAGCAGAATTCAGGAATGTTAAGACCTAGGTGTTAAAGTTTTAAAGGTGTATTTAATATATTTTATGTAGTGCAGGAAAATTCTAGTTTGAGAAAGAAGGCACACAACCTACCATTTTGATGCAAACTGGTTAACTGTTGGGCTGTAGATAGCACATTAAGATGAGCATGAGCTCAGAGCAGAGAAGGAGGCAGAGAAATGGTGCAGGAACAGGCTGCAGAAGTGTAAAGGACAATAGGAAGGAGAAAGGAAACAAAAGAGGAGGCCAAGTGACACCCCAGGGAGGGAAAGAACAAAGCTCATAGTTATAAGACATTGTGGTGGGTTCTGGGCACTGTGCTTAGGTAATATTGTTGAGTCATATGGTGAGGAGAGAGAGCTGGGGTAGGAGGGGTGGGAGGCAAGGCTGGAAGTGGAAAACAGCAATATCCTATAAACATAAGAATCCACTGGCAGGTTTCAAGCAAGGGAATGATATGGACAGATTTGTTCTTTCTCAAAGATCCCTCTGACAGCAGTGAGGAGGAAGAAATTGGGTGGACAAGTCTAGAGGCAGACAGACCCATCTCTGGTTGTAATAATCCAGAGAGACACCTCATGGATTTGTCTTGGGGAGCCCATGGGAAAATTAATGTGAAAGCACATTATAAATTGAGAAACAAACAAAAGTAAAATACTAGTTTCCTCATGAAAATAGAGAATGTTCAAGGCAAAATAAAGTGGGAAGATAGGAAAACAAGAATGAAATTTTCTTAGAAGGATGAATGTGCTAGAAACCAATGATAACATACAGGGAACACAAATTCATACAGCTGGAAATGTTTAAAGATAGCAAGCAGTTTGACACTTGATCTGAAAAGTCAAAGGATACTCTTGGAGGTTAAAGAGGCATGGCACAGCAGACTCCAATCCAGTGTTCCTGGAATTGGAGAGTCAGGACAAGGCTGGATGTCAGCAAAGAATTCTAACATCCAAACACAACTTGCTATGTTTCTTCCAGGAGGAGAAATTCATAATTATTTAAAGTCCTAAATTCTAACAACTGTGTCCTCCATGATAAGAAAAAGAAAGAAAAAAAAAGAAGAGAAAAGCCAAAGCCTTGAATAAATTGAAGAATTTTGAAACTGGAAAAGAGTCTAAAGAGGCAGCATAATATGGTAGGTGGAAGCAAAGATCCAAAGCCCAGCTGTCTAAAATTGAACCTTAGCTCTACCACCCCTAACTGCATGGAAAAGTTACTTAAATTCCCTCTGCCTCAGTTTCTTTATCTGTAAAATAGGGATAACTATATTAATACCTACTTTTCAGAGCTGTCATAAGGATTAAAGAACTTAATATAAAGTACTTCAATTAATGCCTGACATACATTTAAGTACTCAATAAGTGTTAGAATTTATCCATGCTACCTCCCACTCTAGCAATGGTAACACTGAGGTCTAGAAAGGTTGATTCAGCTGACATCCTAGAGGTTTTTTATTTTACAGCCTTCCTTGACCTGCATATTAATAGCAAAATCCTGGTAACTTTCCTCTCTGGGAGGCCTAAACATGAGAAGCATTAATTTTCCCGTAGTGGGATTGAAAAGGATCCATGAAAGAAGAGAATTGATTTTAATTGACCGGACTAAAGATCAGGGAACTAGAGTGTCAAAGGACAACCTAATCTCTGCTTGGAAGGCTGGCCCTAATGATGCACAGACTTTGTGAAGCACTCCCAAAAAAGGAGAGGAGAAGGTGGGCATGGCTTACCCTCTGAACATACCCTGGGAAAGAGCAGAGCAGCATGTGGGGATGTGTGGAGAGTTACCTTATCAAAGGAAAACAAGGAACCACTTGGGAGCTCTGCTGTGTTCTGGGGTTAAAGCTGGAGCAGCTGGCTCCTTTCAAGTGTGGTCCTCTTGTCTTCCTCTCCTCCTCCAGCACTGTTCTTGGCGATGCATTTCTTCTTCTGGCAGATGGCCGCAGCTGTGGTGGCGGCATGGTTGTGGCTTTTTCGCCTTCTAGCTTTGGCAGGAGCAGTTGGCAAGATGAACATGCAAGGTCTGGCAGCACCCAGTAGTATCACTATCTGTCAAACTTTTATTTATAAAGTCCCAAAGCAGAAGGAATGTTGGTGCCACTGGCAGCAATCCCTGGGCCCCACCTGATTTAAGATTCTTCTTCACAGTGGCTCTTCTCTTGGGATCAGAGACCAGCAAGGAGGAGCTCAAATGTGCTCATTTCACCTGTCACCCCTCCTTATGAATGAGGTCCTTTCTGATTGGCAAATAAAGAAGCCCAGTGGCAAAGAGTAATAGGTCTTAGAGACAGGAGCAACGTGAAAAACCAGAGAAATAACCAGAGGGAACAGAGATGACATGCTAATCCCCACCTTGCCCAGACTCCCTCTGCAGGATAAACTCCAGCCTAGGTGGAGTCAATCCCCCAGTATAAAATGTAAACTAATTAAAAAAAAAAAAAACAATTTGAGGAATAAAAGTGAGGGTTCAGGGAAGAAAGCTAGACCATGTTTATGTTTGGATTCATGTTTGATAATTATAGAACAACTAAATAAACTATTCAAATAAAATAAAAATAACTGTGTAACCACAGAGAAAGAAATTATTTCAAGTAATTTTAAAACAGTAATTTGACTGCAGATCTTAGTGAGGATGTATCCTAAAGATAAAAATAACTCAAAGAACATTAAAATATTTTAAAATATTAAAATAATGTATTAATAATAGATAAAATGTGTAGAACCATTTTTTTTCTAAAGACATTGTGTGTGTGCGTGTGTGTTTTAGTAATAGGAGGATAAAGCAAAAAAATTAAAATGATGCTCCAATAATTCTACTACTGGGTATTTACCCAAAGAAAATGAAAACACCAGCTGGAAAAAGTATATGCATTCCTATGTTTATTATATTGATTAAGTATAGCCAAGACATAGAAGCAACTTAAGTACCTATTGAAGGATGAATGGATAAAGATGTGGCATATATACACAATGGAATATTATGCAGCCATAAAAAGGATGAGACTGTGTCATTTGCAACAACATGGATGGACCTAGAGGATATTATGCTAAGTGAAATAAGTCAGATTGAGAAAGAAAAATATCACTGATTTCATTCATATGTATAATCTAAAAAACAAATGAATAAACAAAAACAGAATCAGACCCAAAACTACAGAGAACAAACTGATGGATACTAGAGGAAAGGGAGTGGGGGATGTGCAAAATGGGTGAAAGTCAATGGGAGATACAAGCTTCCAGTTACTGAATGAATCAGCCATTGGAATATAAGGCAGAGCATAGGGAATACAGTCAATCATATAGTAATAGAGTTGGATGGTGACAGATGGTAGCTCCACTTACAGTGAGCAAATCATAATGTATAGAGAAGTTGAATTCCTATGTTGTACACCTGAAACTAACATAAACTTGTGTGTAAATTCTACTCAAATAAAAAAATTAACTTAAAATGATAAAGTAATAATAAGATCAATGTTATTAGGAATCAAGGTTTTTAGGTAAGAGGAAAAAATACATAATAAAATCAAAGAAGTTAAACAACTTTGTACTCCTAGATGGTAATTGGAACTTTAACGTATTTCCTTTCCCAAAAAAAAATCACAGCTATTAGTTCTACCCACCGAAAGGGTGTGGAAACAATGACCGAACTAACCAAAATGATCATGTCTGGCATAGGAAAAAAAAGGTGATTGTATATATGGGGAAGGAAATAAACAATAAGAACCTGGTAATACCTCTAGTCCCAAAAGAAAGCAAGTCACCTACCTACCAAAGACTACTAACTAGTACATGTCAAAAGGACTCAGGTATCAATTTGAAGGTGTCCCGCTGGCAAAAATGGGATAATTTGGATACCAAAATTATAATAAATGTGATATACTGAAACATTTCAAGGACTGAAAATCCATGAATTAATAATAATACTTAAATCTCATTAACCAATATTGGAGACTGTTAGAGAACCAATTTATTATTCTGAAAACCAGTACATAAAAGGATAGAATCAAGGATTAATCCTGCCTTTCCTATGTGAATTATGCTCAGATTAAGTAGTTGATAAAAGAGTGTTCTTTAGAGAAGAATTCATTTAATTAACGAAAAAGGAAGATTTAAATAGCCCCATTTTGCAAACTTTCATGAAATAAAGGATCCTAGGCAAATTATCCAATGGACCCAGGCAGCTAAATCCATTATGTTAAAAGATGATGAAGAATTTTAAATGAATGCATCGGGGCTGACAACTGAATTCAGGGATCGATATTAAAATCACAAAGAAGAGAGACGAGCACATATCATATTCCTTCTGCTAATAACACAACATCAACAGTCTTTATAAAATATTGAAACTGATTCTGATCAAGCCTCTAACTGCTACCTTATAGGATGTGCAGGTAAAAAAGAAAATGCTAAACTATACCACAGGGTTACAAAATTCAGAATACAGGGATCTCTGCAGAACAAAGAAACCAGTTACTTTCAGAAATAATGTGCAAAGAACAGGGGGGAAGAACTACAGATTAAAAGAGACTTAGGTGCACGGAAGGGCCAGAGAGCACGCCCTCCCGAGTGCGGACAAGCTACCTGGACTTCTTGCCTCGTTGATCTTCTCTTCCCCTCCCCCCACAATCACCTCCAGACAACGCAGACCTAATGAGTCAAGATGTCATCCTGCATTGGGGACTAAGCATGATGGTCTGGCAGCCCAAAGGGAGGGGTGACTTGATAGCTGATGCTTTGATCACTTGATGAAGAAAAAAATCTTCCAGCATTTGGTTTTCAGGAGTCGAAAAGGATAAAGTGAACGTGACTTAAAAATGTAACAACAAATGCTGGAAACTAATTCTGACTGAAAAAAATGAAGGGCAATTAAGAAAATTTGAACACTGCTTGGATATTTTAGTATACTAAGGAAGTATAGTAATTTTTAGGTGTGATAATGGTATTATAACTATGTTTTTAAAAGATCCATTATCTCTTAGAAAAGCTTATTGAAGTATTTGTGGATGAAAGGGTATGATGCCTGAGATCTGCTTCAAAAGAGCCCTGTGGGGGGTGGTGACGGAGCTGGGTACAAATGAAACAAAATCGGTTGTATGAGAATAATTGTTGAAGCTAACATCTACAGGTGTGGGTTAATGTGCCAGTCTCTCTACTTTTGCACATGGCTGAAAATTAGTGTATTTTAAAGAAAAAAAAAAGTTTTGTGGTTAGAATTTTTGTATCCTGTGTAGGAAATATTTCCCTACCTGAAGGTCACAAAAAATATTCTTCAATATTATCTTTTAGAAGTATTATTTTTTACCTTTCAGATTTAGACTTACAAATCATATGGAATTAAATTTTGTCTATGATGTGAGATAGGGTCACATTTTCACTTTTTTCTCTATCCTCTTGATACCTAATTGATCTAGCAGCAATTATCCTTTCTTCATCACTTTTACAATGCCACCTATGTTACAAATCAAGTGGCTATATGTGCATGGTTATATTTTTGGACTATCTCGGTCCACTGGTCCATTTGTCTTATTCCTATTGCAATATATTACATTCTCTTAATTTCTGGAGCTTTTTAATAAATCTGGATATCTGGCAAAGGAAATTCTTTCATATAACTTTTAAAGAATGCCACAGTTTCTCTTCCTTTGCATAATTTCATTTAAATTCTAGAATCAGCTTTTTAACTTCTACCCAAAAATCTACTGTGAAGGGATGCCTGGGTGGCTCAGCAGTTGAGTGTCTGCCTTCAGCTCAAGGTGTGATCCTAGGGTCCTGGGATCAAGTCTAGCCTCAGGCTCCTGCATGGAGCCTACTTCTCCCTCTGCCTATGTTTCTGCCTCTCTCTCTCTCTCTCTGTCTCTCATAAATAAATAAATATTTTTTAAAATCTGTGAAGTTTTACTAAAATTATCATTATTATTTCCTTCTACTTTATTTGGGTTTAATTTCATAATCTCTTTCTAACTCTTGACATTGGGTTTTCTAATTATTATTGGTAATTAAATAAGTGATTATTATTATCTTAATTATTTAATCTCTTCTGTATATTCTTAATTACCAGATTTTACTATTTTTTAGTGATTACGCTAAATGGTAAAACATGCCTTATCAGAACATAAAGCATGTTTAATGTTAGTTGGAACTTTATTCCCCGCCCAGACAATGCAAGGACCTTAGAGAAATTTTCCCACCTCTTCTCACATATTATAGTTTTTGAGCACTTTAATGCTGTTTATTTTCAACTCATGGAATATTATTTTTGTTGTGCAGGACAATTATTTATATTTGTTTCCCTCATTTTCACCCTTTTTATTCTGTTTAATCCTTTTTATATCTCTTAAATCTAAAATCCTAAGGGAGTCTATCATTTCTGTTGGTGAGAAACTAAAATTGATCAATTCTTTTAGTTTTTATTTGTCTAGAAAATTTTTCACTTTCATTCTTGAAGGATACTTTTGCTGAGTATAGATATTTTGAGTGAGAGTAGTTTTCTTTCATAGTTTTCTTTGAAGATGTGTTTCCACTATGTTTCTGGTTTCCATTTGCCTATTGAAAAGCCAACTCTAGGTCTAACTGTTGGTCCTTTGAATAAAATGATCCATTTTTCTCTGAATTTTATCAAGAATTTCTCTTCGTCTTTTATATTTGCTAATATTTCCATGTTCGATAAAGATTTCCTTAATTTTTTCTTCATTTGACATTTATAGGGCTTCATGTGCTTGTGACTTGATGCTGTTCATCAGTTTTGAAAGATTCTAGACCACTATCTTTTAAAATATTGTTTCTTCATTCCTTTCTCCTATCTTTCTGGGATTTCAATTTTAAGTATTAAGACTTTTTGGCTATAGCTTCCATTTTTTTTTTTGTTTTGTACCTATTCTTCTATGTTTTCCCTCCTTTTATTCTTTTATTTCTCAGTGCTTTATTCTGAATATTTATAATGACTTATGATTTGTGTTTTTTTAAAAAAACTTTATTTATTAGAGAGAGAGCACAAGTTGGGGATGGGGCAGAGGGAGAAGGAAAAGCAAACTTCTTCAGATGCTGGGCTTGGTCCCAAGACCCTGAGTTCATGACCAGAGCTGAAAGCAGACAGTTAATCAACTGAGCCACCCAGGCACTCCTATAATTTGTTATTTTTATCAGCTACATCCAATCTGCTACTAAACCCATCCAATGAGTTCATCATTTCTGGTACTGTATTTTTGGCTCCAGAATCTGTATTTGGCTTTCTGTTTTAATAAAATCTGCCATTTCTGTTTTATACTGCCCAGTTCTTTAACTGTGTTTTTAACCCTCTCTTTTATTTCTTTGAATATAGTAAGTATGTTTATTTTAATAGTCTGTATATTCACTCAAATATCTGGAGCCCCTGTAAGTATATAATTGTCCACTTTTTATCCTGGGTCTTGTTCACATGGTCTTATTTTGTGTTTCTAGTATTTTTGGTTATGTGCTGCACATTGTACCTTTTAAAAAGTTAAAATAATTAAGCACTGGTATGGTTTCTTTTTCCAATGAGAATTTCCATTTGTTTTTGGCAGTTCAAACATGAGATATCTGGAAAGTGGACAGTAGCATTATAAAAGAAAATATGTTCATTTCTAGCTTACGTAGTTCACCTGAACCATAGATTTTAGCCTTTCCACATTTGATTCAAAGCAAGAGGTGTTCACTAGGCCTTTATGCCAGTGAACTGTCTAAGGTGTGCCCCACCAAACCCTGGTCAGCTTCTCAGTCTATTCACAGGCTTTTCAGGAACAGCAGCTATATCTGGGGTAAAAAGAGCTTCCAATAGATTTGACTTTTCCATACCTTCACCCAGTAATTCTTTACTACCTCCTTTGTTTACTCATTTCATTAGGTAGACTTTTCTTCAGCTTTTCAAGTTATCCTCAGTGGGAAACTGGGTTCAAAGTGCCAACTATGCAAATACAGGGCACTTCAAATTAGTTTTAAAGGTTTATATTTCGACTACTATGGCTATCCCCACAGTAAAAGAGAGAAAATACAGTTTAACACTTATGACTACTATCTCCAAAATCTAACCATTTGAAAGAGAGGGTATTATCACAAAGTCAGGAGAATGTGGGAAAGTTACATGTTAGAAATTTCATGTTAGGAATGTACAACAAGAAATGATGGTATTGGAGAAACAGTGAACAAAGAGGAATAAACATTTGATGTTCTTTCATTGGAAGACAGATTGGCAGCATAGAGTCGCTGAAACTAGCAAAAAAAAAAAAAAAAGCTTACTGCTGGCTACTATAAAGCCACATTTGGTGATATCTTTTCACCAGAAAGTAGCTTTAAAAACAAACATTTCAAGTGATTCCTTGACATGATGGGAGAAAAATCAGGGAACATCTTTTTATAGCTATTTCTTGTAACTTGTATGTTATCTCTTCCATGAGCTTACTGTATAAATATTAGAAAATCTTTGATGCAGGAGGAGGATGGTCACACACAAATAACCTTCCCTACCCCCAAAAAAAATCCCACCTATATTATACAATAAGACATAAGACAAAAATGAAGTATCCAACTTGTAGAACACAGGAAAAGAGCATTATAGACTTCCAAAAACATACTTGTAGAACTGATAAGAATGTTTAGAAAAGTGTCAGGATATAAAATGGAAATATAATCTGTAATGTTTCATGAAACACCATCAATAATTAGTTAAAATAAAATAAAAACATTCATTCTTCATAGCAACTAAAAAGATGAAATATATGGGAATAAACTCAACAAGAAATGTGAAAACCTACAGTCCTGGAGATGTTACTTGTACATTTGGCCCTAGATCAAGGACAGAACTGTATTAATTTGGAAAAACATCTTGTTGAGTCAGTGGAGAAAGGGGGAAACCATGAGGGCAGGAGAAGTTAGAAGAAAGAAAGACATGACGTACTTGAACTGTGCTGTGTAATAAAGAAAGCAGCATTTGAGGATGGAAAATGCCTGGTGAACAAGGCAGGATAGCTGAAGGGTTTTAAACAACATGCATGTTTAAGGTTCAATTTTATGTCCTCTCCACATTGTAGCCAAGCCTCCCAAATCTACAAATGCTTTCTGAGAATAGATTGTGTGTAAGTGAGCACATGAATTTGAGTGTATACATGTGTGTGAGTGTATGTTTGTATATCTGTGTCTGTGTTGTGGTTGAGGCAGGGCACAGTGCAGATTAGAGAATGAGACTGAATTCAATCTCTGGTCTCTGTGTATGGAATCTGGGCAGTTATGGTAAGGTGGCAAATGATTCATAGACTGAACTTATTCAGTTTTAAACAGGAACTCAGAGCCAGTGGTGACCATAAAAACATCAGTTTTGCAAAATATTTTAAGGGGGACACTGAACTTCCATAAGTCATAGAATTGTAATCTGAATGCCAATTTATTAACATTTTTAAGGAAAAGAGATACTAGGCAAAGTCAGAGTTACACTTGCATGAGGAAAAAAATCTGAAACTACCTTAATCAAACAACCAAGAAACAGTAAAGAGACTTGAGAGAATAGACAAGCCAATTTCCTGGAATAAGGGACAAACTACTATGGAACTGTGTGTGTGTGTGTGTGTGTGTGTGTGTGTATCTGTGTTGTGTGTACATGCATGGGTATGTGTGTGTAAATCAGAGAACAAGACAGAATTCTATACCATGTTCAATGGGTATAGAATCTGGGCAGTTAACTTTTAAAATAAAAACTGTAATAAGAGCCAAAGAATGGCATTACATAATAATAAAGGGATCAATCCAATTGTCATTATCTGTGCATACAACATGGAAGTACCTAAATACATAAAGCAAATATACTAACATACATAAAGAGAGAAACAATAGTAAAATAATAATGGTAGGCAATTTTAACACCCCACTAACATCAAAGGATAGATAATCCAGGCAGAAAATCAATGAGACAGTGTCTCTGAATGACACTTTAGACTTATAACAGATCTAAGACCCTAAGACACTTTAGAATATATAATAGGTATACGCAGAATATTCCATCCAAAATCAACAAAGCACACATTCTTTTCAAGTGTAAATGAAACATTCTCCAAATAGATCACATATTAGGCCACAAAACAAGCCTCAATAAATTTGAGAAGACTGAAATCAAGCCATGCATCTTTTCTGACCACAACAGTATAAAACTAAAAATCAATCACAAATATCCCTAGAAAAAAATACAAACACGTGTAAGCTAAACAACATGATACTAAACAACCAATGAATCAACGAAACAATCAAAGAAGAAATAAAAAAAAATACATGGGGACAAATGAAAATGAAAACACAATAGTCCAAAATCTTTGGGATACAGCAAAAGCAGTTCTAAAGGAAAATATTTAGTGATACAGGCCTACCTCAAGAAATAAGAAAAAAGCTCAAATGAACAGTCTCCCTTTACTTACATCTAACAGAGTTAGAAAAAAAATAAACAAAACCTAAATCAATAAAAGGAAGGAAATAATAAAGATCAGAACAGAAATAAATAAAATAGAGACTAAATACACACACATACACACACACACATCCTAGGGGAAAAAAATCAATGAAATCAAGATCTGGTTCTTTGAAAAGAAACAAAATTGATAAACCTTTAGCCAGACCTCTCAAGAAAAAGGGAAAATACTCAAATAAATAAAGTGAAAGAGAAGAAAACTGAGAGAAGTAGCAACCAACTACATAGAAATACAAAGAATTATAAGAGACTACTATGAAAAACTGGATGTCAACAAATTGGACAACCTAGAAGAAATGGATAAATTCCTAGAAACATATAATCTTCCAAAACTGGATCAGGAAGAAATAGAACATCTGAACAGACTGATTCTTAGTAACAAAATTGAATCAGTAATCAAAAAACTACAAAAAAAAAAAAAAAAGGCTAGCACCACATAAATACATAAGTAAATTCTACCAAACATTTAAAGAATTAATATTTATCTTCCTTAAACTCTTTCAAACAATAAGAGAGGAAAGAAAAACTTCAAATATATTCTATAAGGCCATGGGGCACTTGGCTGGTTCAGTGTGTAGGGCTAGTGATTCTTGATCTTGGGGTTGTAATTTCAAGCCCCACAATGGGTGTAGGGATTACTTAAAAATAAAATCTTTCATATATATATATGTATATATAGTGAGGCCAACCTTACTCTGATTCCAAAACCAGAAAAAGAAATCAAGAAAAGAAAGCTACAGGCCAATCTCCCTGTTTTACACAATGCATAAATACAAAAAAAAAAAAAAATCCTCAACAATATTAGCAAACTACACTCAACAGCCCACTAAAAGGATTATTCATCACAATCAAGTGGATTGTATTCCAGGGATGTAATGGTCTTATATTCATAAATCAATCACTGTGATATAGCACATCAACAAACAAAAGATAAAAACCATATGATCATCTCAATAGATATAGGCAAAATTCAATATCTGTTCATGACAAAAACTCCCAACAAAGTGGGTTTAGAGGAAACATACATCAACATAATAAAGGCCATATATATGAAAACCTCACAGCTAACATGACAACTCAAGGGTGAAAAACAGAGCTTTTCCTCTAAGATCAGGAACAAGACAAGCATACTCACTTTTGCCACATTTATTCAACACAGTACTGGAATCCTAGGTACAGCAATCAGACAAGAAAAGAAATAAGAGGCATCCACATTGTTAAAAAAGTTAAACTGTCACAATTTACAGATGACATAACAAGATATACATAAAATATTTTAAAGACTCCACCAAAAAACTACTAGAATCATAAATGAATAAAGTTGCAGAATAAAAAATCAATACACAGAAATTGGTAGCATTTCTATACACTAATAACTAAGTAGCAGAATGAGAACTTAAGAAAACAACCCCATTCATAATTGCCTCAAAATAATAAAATACTTGGGAATAAATTTAACCAAGAAGGTTCAAAAAGACCTATACTCTGAAACTATAAAACACTAATAAAAGAAATTGAAGATCACACAAATGGAAAGATAGTCCATGTTCATGGATTGGAAGAATTAGAATTGTTAAAATGTCCATACTACCCTAAGCAATCTACAGATTCAATGCAATCTCTATAAAAATACCAACAGTGGTTTTCACAGAACTGGAACAAAAAATACTAAAATTTGTATGGAATCACAAAAGATTCTGAATAGCCAAAGCAATCTTTAAAAAGAAAAACAAAGCTTGAAGTATTGCATTCTGTATTTCAAGATATACCACAAAGCTGTAGTAATCAAAACAGTATGGTACTGGCACAAAAAGAGATACAGAGATCAATGGAACAGAATAGAGAGCCCAGAAATAAATCCACACTTAGAGAGTTAATTGATGACAAAACAGGCAAGAATGTACAATGGGAAAGGCAATCTCTTCAATATGTGGTAATGGAAAAACTGGACAGCTATGTGCAAAAGAATAAAACTGGGCCACTTTCTAACACCATACACAAAAATGAACTCAAAATGGATTAAATACCTAAATGTGAGACCTGAAGACATTAGAACGCTAGAAGAGAACACAGGCAGTAATTTCTCTAACATCAGCCATAGTAACATTTGTCTAGGTAGGTATCCTAAGACAAGGGAAACAAAAGCAAAAATAAACTATTGGGACTGCATCAAAGTAAAAAAAACTTTTGCACATCCAAGTAACCATTAATGAAACAAAAAGGCAACCTACTAAATGAGAGGAGATATTTGCAAATGACA
The DNA here is from genome assembly GCF_905146905.1 of Nyctereutes procyonoides. Classification (NCBI taxonomy): domain Eukaryota; kingdom Metazoa; phylum Chordata; class Mammalia; order Carnivora; family Canidae; genus Nyctereutes; species Nyctereutes procyonoides. Next base: position 66,164,366 of record NW_026575140.1, on the reverse strand, counting down.
TATCTAACAAGGGGTTAATATCTAAAATGTATAAAGAATCTATACAACTCAACACTAAAAACAAAAACAAAAACTAAAACTAAAAAATAGGCAGAGGACTTGAATAGATATTTTTCCAACGAAGATATACGGATGGCCAACAGGCCGATAAAAAGATGCTCAACATCACTCATCACCTGGGAAATGCAAATCAAAACGACAATGAGATATCACTTTATGCTTGTGAGAATGACTAAAATTAAAAAAAAAAAAAACAGAATAACAAGTGTTGGTGAGGAAGCAGAGAAAAATCCACTGCTGGTGGGAATGCATATTAATACAGCTGCTACAAAAAAATAGATGGAGTTTCCCCCAAAAAATTAAAAACAGAAATACTATATGATCCAGTAATTCCACTGCTGGGTATTTACCCAAAGAAAATGGATAATTACCCAAAGTAATTTGAAAAGGTATATGCATTTCTATGTTTACTGCAGCATTTTTTACAATAGCCAAGATATGGAAGCCATCTAAGTGTCCATCAACAGATGAATGGCTAAAGATGATGTGGTACACACACACACACACACACACACACACACACACACACACACAGGAATATTACCAAAAAAATCAAGAAAACCAGCAAACTAAAAGCACAGTCAGACTCATGAATACAGAGAACAAACTGAGGGTTGCCAGAGGGAAGGGGGGTAAGGGATGGGCGAAATGGGTGAAGGAGACTGGGAGATATATAAGCTTTCAGTTATCAAATGAATAAGTCATGGAATAAAAGGCATGCACACAGAATGCAGTCAACAGTATTATAATAACACTGCATCGTGGCAGATGGTAGCCACACTTGTGAGCGTAGCATAATGTAAAGAGATGTTGAATCACTATGTTGTATACCTGAAACTAATGTAATACTGTGTGTCAACTGTACACAAACAAAATAATTTAAAAAAAGAATCTGGCCGTCAAGGTAATTCTTTCCAAGTTAATTTGAAGATTTAACGTATTCCTAAATCAACACTCCACCATGTTTTTAAATATTTTGACAGAATGATCCCAAAGTTCATCTGGAATAGCTAAGAAAAGAAACTGAGAAAAAGTAATGGCCTCACTAGATGTTAAAACATTTTAAAGCTAATCAGTGTGGGACTGGTATGAAAATAGATGGGCAAATCCAAGAAGGGATATATAACCAGGACACAGGAGCTAGTACATATAGGAAATCAAAATATAATCACAGAAAAGGGAGAAGTACCCAATAAGTAATGCTGAGATCGTTTTTTTTTTTGTTTGTTTGTTTGTTTGTGTTTTTTTTTGTTTTATTTTAGCTATTTGGAAAATAATTCCTTACCATGCTATCTAAATAAATTCCAGAAGAGTTAAAATGTTAGATGTCAAATTGAAGCCATACAAGGACAAGGAAATATAGTTGAAAATTTGTCTATTCTTTAAGTAGGAAAGGACATTCTATACTTACAAGAAATCTCTCTAAATCTTAAAATATTGACATATTTGACAGCATAGAAATTTTAAATATTTTTGCATTTTAAACATATTTGGAAATTAGTCAAGAAACTACATACGAATATTTACGTTAAATATAATGAAGTGGAAATGTATCTAAAACACAAATAACTCAATGAGAAAATATTAACCTCACCCCATCTACTTCAACTCCTAAGAGAAAAAGAATAAAGATTATAAACACAGGTTACAAGGGAAAATGCTAATCAATATTTGCAAGACATTTAAATGAATTACTAAGATGACAAATGTGAAACTTTTAATTAAGCACCATTTTTTTGCCTACCAAAAAAAAGTAACAGGATATATTTAAATTGAGAATATCTTTGGGATCCCTGGGTGGCTCAGTGGTTAAGCGTCTGTCTGCCTTTGGCTCAGGGCGTGATCCTGGAGTCCCAGGATAGAGTCCCACATTGGGCTCCCTGCATGGAGCCTGCTTCTCCCTCTGCCTATTATCTCTGCCTCTCTCTCTGTGTTTCTCATGAATGAATGAATGAATGAATGAATGAATGAATGAATAAATAAATAAATAAATAAAATATTTTAAAAAAAGAGAGAGAGAGAATATCTTCAAAAGGTGATGCTATGGTGAAACAAGCACCAAGTACACCGTTTGAAGACTCTTCAGAATTTTCAGAAAATAATTTTGCATTGCATAATGTAGAAGGAACTTTTGAGTTATAACCATTTTAAATTCAGTAAGTTTCACATTGATGGAATTTATTTTCAAGGAAACAATAAAACTCAAAGATGAATGACACAGATACTAGCACCAATGTAATTATACCATTGTTACAGGTACCCTATCTAGAAATTTCTCCCCATGCCAGCGTGTAGAATGTAGAACTATCCTTAGAGGAGCCACTGCAGAGGTCCACTCCAGCAAAAGACACAGATCATGTTTTAGGTTTCTGGTCTTCTGGCCAAGCCATTTCCTCTCTCGGGACTGAGTGCTGAGTCTCATTTCTTTCTGGCAAATTCTACCGCATTCTTGGAACACTCCCTGACCCCCTGCGCACCTACCCAAGTAGAGCTAGTCGCCACTCCTTCTACATTCCCACAATGCAGCACATACCTTATTTGTGCCATCTTCTCCCCAATAATTAGGCTTTCTCAGAAAAGAGACAGGGTTTTCTCTGCCTTTAGACTCTTGCCCACTGTAGGAGCTCAAGAAATATGTTCCAAGTGTGTGCAAACTTAAAGAGAGCTACAGGGTTTAAAGTACAAATCTACTCTTCCGGCAGGCGTTGTTTCTGTAAAAGCATTTATTAACTTAATAAACCAGTATTAATCCCCTATTATGAAGTGATTCAAAGATTAATAGAGGCCCACCTTTGTCCTAGAGGGTCCAGTAGTCTGAAAGAACTCAGATTTGTAAAGAATTAATTATATCAGGTATGTACAAGATTCTTCTAGTCTGCAAAATGTTCCCTTTTGGGGCTTCCGATATCTTTTGCTGCTAATGATCCCAGGAATAGTATCTGAATAAAACACATGAAATACTCTGAAACCACTTTCCTTTTCTGAACAGAATGTTTAAGGGCAGAGATACGAAAACAAAGGCTATTACTGTTCTTTGGTTTCATGTCTGCAAACTGGATGGGTCTCTAGTATTGTCTGCCTGCCTTCCTCATAGGACTGTGCAGAGGATCAAAGTTGGCAGATAAAATACTTATCAACATAAGGTTCCCTCTTCCATGCTTTCATTGACATATGAACTTGCTTTAATATATCCTGCTTTTCTTAGGGAAAAAGTGCTACTTTAGGGATAGTGACAAGAGCAGTACTTCTTAGTGGATTGGTCAAATTGCAGTTTTCTTTTTTAAAAAGTAAGAATTTCTATGTTTTCCAAAAATTCACTGTATTTTAATCCCTTTTCTGTTTCAAAGTCTTTCTCGATTAGGCAGGGGGGATGGGGGATTAAAAGAGGTAAATGTTTTGGCCAAGATGACACCTGAGTGACAGCCAGGAGAAGGGCAATCCCCACTCTTTCTTAACTTGGAGGTTCTGTCATCTTGAGGGTGCCACCGGATGACCAATACAAAGGGCAAAACGAACTAAGAACATAAACCATTATAGCAACAAGGTGACCGCCATGGAGTGGCATTATCTGAGCAAGAGAAAGAAAAGACACGATGGCAGCAATCACTAGGGGGGGTTGTTAAAACCCTCTCTGTGTTTGCTCCAGCCACACTGTCATCATGAGCAATGGTATTGGTTTCTCTGTGTCTCCCTCCCCACCTCTCCTCTTGGTCTCAAGCTACTCAGCAAGATGCCAGCACCCTGGTCAATAAAGACTCCTCATATGTGTCATACTTTATATGTTTCTTTGTATAAATTACTAGTGGATTTCTTCTTTCTTCATCCAGAATAGCATCCGTTGGTCGTCTTCACTTCTAGAACATCATTCTCCAAAACAAAGCAAAGATTTACAGCTAAATAATAGACAGATGTATATGTAAATATAAAATGACAAGGTAGTGAACACTGAGCAGAAAGAGACATTTAAAACCCTAAATTAAGCCAGAATCAAAGTAATCCAAGGGCCATAAGAGCTAAATCAAGAACAGACTGCCTGTAACCCCACGGATGAGCACAATCAAAGCAAAAATCAAAGGCCGTGAAAAGACGGGCTCGGCCCATTGCTGAGAAAGATTCTTGGCTGCCTTCCTTTCAGTATTCACTTGAAACCATGTCTAACTGTGCTCATTTTCATCCTAATCCCTTTTATGCATTACACTCTGGAGATAAATTTTATGTAGTACAAAAATGACCTCAATCATATTAATATTAACCAGTACTGTGCAACCCAGTGCTGGCCTAAGGGTCCAGAACATGAAAGGAAGTTTTAAGATCCCCATACCTTTTGCCAAAAAGAGCATGCAGAGGGGTGAATTCACAACCAGACCCAGTTCTTCAGAATGTCCCCAAGGTGCTCACTTACACTTCTAAATGATTTTATTTATGGCAAATACATATAAAGCTCTCCTGATTCAAAAGCAAGTCAAACACACACACACACACACACAGAAAGAGAGAGAGAGAGACAGAGAGACAGAGAAAGGGAACTTTCTCTTTTGGCAATACCAAAAACAGTTTTCCCAAAAACCTTCTGCTATAAAACAACAAAAATGTTGTACAAATCATTAAAAACAGGATACAAATATGTTGTTTCTAGTAATAGATTATTCATATTAACACAGTTGCTGAAAACAATGCTAGGTATTATATATGCATATCAATAAAAGTAATACTAGACTATACACATACATACATGTACATATGCACACAGACACATATAAAACACATAGACATATATAAACACATATAAACATGCTGAATTGCTGTCAGGTCCTAGACACTGCCAGGCCTTGCTGCAGAGGAAGCTGGAACCCTGGAAGGAAAGATGGATACCTAAAGAACACTAAACTGCTTCTAACCTAAGAATATATACCAATATCAAGAAACTTGGCTTCAGATGAGACTCAGCTAGACAAACATGACAAAGTCAAGAGCAGGCCTGAACAGAGAGGTAAGGAATATTATGAGATCATGCCACTTCTGGTCGGGCCCCCTGATGGCTATAACTGCTGGGTAATTATGAACCAGAATTAAATCCACAGCACTTTTCTCCCAATGCCACCCCAGAGAACTACAGGAAAGGTTGCTTTGGAACCAATCAGATTGGAAAAAGAAGAGAAAAGGAGGAAGAGGAGGAAGAAAATCATGAAAGAGAAAGGACAGGGAAGTAACTGGAAGAAAGCAGAATGGAGGGATGCCTCAGAAATTGTACATACAACTTGACAAAAATTCTAAATATCATATTAGCACAACAAAGCCCAAAAGATATGTGAATGAAGATATATCATGATCAAATTGGATTTAAAACAGAAATGTTAGTTTGGGCCACCTGGGTAGGTCAGTTGGTTAAATGTCCAACTCTTGATTTCAGCTGAGGCAATGATCTCAGGGTCTTGGGACTGAACCCCACATTGGGCTCCTCACTCAGCACAGAGTCTGCTTGAAATTCTCTCTCTCCCCATCTTCCCCTGTTTTTCTTCCCTCCTCCCCTCAAATAAATAAATAAATCTTTTTTTAAAGATTAGGAGTGTTAGTTTAATGTTGGCTTAACATTAAAAAATTAGGGATGCCTGGGTGGCTCAGTGGTTGAGCATCTGCCTTCTGCTCAGCGCATGATCCCTGATCCAAGGATCGAGTCCTGCATTGGGCTCCCTGCAAAGAGCCTGCTTCTCCCTCTGTCTGTATCTCTGCCATTCTCTGTGTGTCTCTCATGAATAAATAAATAAAATCTTTTTTAAAAAAACCCTAATTTGGGATCCCTGGGTGGCGCAGAGGTACGGCGCCTGCCTTTGGTCCAGGGCGTGATCCTGGAGACCCGGGATCGATTCCTACGTCGGGCTCCCAGTGCATGGAGCCTGCTTTTCCCTCTGCCTGTGTCTCTGCCTCTCTCTCTCTCTCTCTCTCTCTGTGACTATCATAAATAAATAAAAATTTTTAAAAAAAACCCTAATTACCACACATCACCATATTAACAGATACAAACAGAAAAATTGCATGATCCTCTCAATAAATGAAAAAAAGAACCAAAAAGTTTAACACCCATTCATTATAGAAATCCTTAGCAAATAGGGAAAAAGACATTTCCCCAAAATAGTAATATTTATGTGCAACAAATGTACAAGTGAATTAATAGGTAAAGATAAAACCTTAAGAAGTTGGCTTTGAGATTAGAAACTAGACTAAAATGCCCATTATCACCAGTTCTATTCAGTATTGCATCTGGGAATTCTCAGCAACATGGTAATTAATGCAAGAAAAATAGAAGGCATAAGGATTGAAAAGGATAAAAGATAACATTTTCGAAGGATATGATTATGTATCTAGGAAATCTAAGTGAATCTATATGTAAGTTATCAAAATTAATGAGAGCTCAGCTATTCACTTAATGCAAAGTAAAATTATAAAAATCAATTCCATTTTTATGTTCTAGCAATAAAAATTTGGAAAACTGAATTTTAAATGTACCATTTTTTAAATTTTTTTTAATTTTTTTATTTATTTATGATAGTCACAGAGAGAGAGAGAGAGAGGCAGAGACACAGGCAGAGGGAGAAGCAGGCTCCATGCACCTGGAGCCCGATGTGGGATTCGATCCCGGGTCTCCAGGATCGCGCCCTGGGCCAAAGGCAAGCGCCAAACCGCTGCGCCACCCAGGGATCCCTGTACCATTTTTAATACAATAAAAAATCTTGTACATAGGGATATATTTTTAAATATTAAATATATGATTTAATATATATTAAAATATTTAAATATATAAATCAATATTAGGTTTCAGAATTTTCCCTGTAGAGATACTTCCCTATCTCTACATTATCCCATGTACTTCCTTATCTCTGTACTGTTACAACCAAATTTCAGGGAAATCTATTAATTTAACATTGTGGATAGACAAGGACTCCAAGGCACTTCCAGATGACCTGTAATATCAAACAGTAGCTAAACCAAATACACAGTAAATACATTATATGAAGAGAACAGACTGTTGTAGGAATAAATTTTTAAATTATAACACTCGTTAAATCCTCAATGTGATAAGAAAGTACTTTATCTATGAAACAAGAGCATGCTGCATTAAGTAAGAATATTTTAAGACAGGAACCCAGCACTGGTTTTTAAGAATATCATGGTGTCAGCGGAAAACTCAACAGAGAGGTTGGAAGATAAGGTTTTAGCACAAAGGAGAAATTAGGAGAAAGGATAAGAAATTGGAGTAAAGTTTAGAAGGTCTCATATCTGATTAATAGATTCTTCAGAAAGAGAATCATCCTAAGGGTGCCCAAGTGGCTCAGTCGGTTAAGCATCTGCCTTCAGCTCAGGTCATGATCTCAGGATCCTGGGAATGGAGCTCCATTTTGAGCTCCCTGATCAGTTGGGAGCCTGCTTTTCCCTCTCCTTTTGTCCCTCCCCCTGCTCATGTGCTCTCTCTCTTGCACTCTCCTTCTCAACTAAATAAATAAAATCTTACAAAAAGAAAAAAAAAAGACGATTATCATAGAATAACACAAGAAAAATTTTCAGAAATAATGAACATGATATTCCAAATCAAAAATGTCTCTTAAGTGTCCAGAACAATGAATAAAAATAAACTTGCACAAAGATACCATAATATTTCAGAAAATTCAGAATAAAATATGGTAAACCTTCCAGGGGAGGTGAGTGGGGAGGAACATACTGCTTAGGCTCAGAATCAAAGATCAAATGCCCTCTGCCTTGTCAACAGCCATAGTGGATATTCAAATCTAAAACAACAATGCCTTCAAGGGATCTGATAGAAAATTGTTTACAACCTAGAATTTATACCCAAACTGTCATCTAACTGCAAAAAAGAAGACCAAACTTTATATAACTATAGTAATCAAGACTGTTGATATTGACAAAGAAAAAGACAACTTGATCAATAGAACAGAATACAGAACCCACACGTATATGGTTGTCTGCATCTAGAGCAATGCCTAGCAGATATTAGCCATTCAAAAAATATCTTTTGAATGTTGACACAACATGTAAACTCGGGAAATGAAACAGGCAGTATTGTAGATAAACAGGCAAAGGGTAGATTGTTCAACAAATGGGTGGGAAAAATAGATATCCACGCAGAAAAAAAATAAATCCAGGTTAATTACTTACACTAGACAGAAATTTTTAAAACTCAAAGTGAAATAAAGATAAATCTGGGGCAGCCCTGGTGGCTCAGCAGTGGTTTAGTGCCGCCTTCAGCCCAGGGCCTGATCCTGGAGACCTTGAATCCAGTCCCACGTCGGGCTCCCTGCATGGAGCCTGCTTCTCCCTCTGCCTGAGTCTCTGCCTCTCTCTCTCTCTCTCTCTCTCTCTCTCTCTGTCTCTCATGAATAAATAAAATATTAAAAAAAAGAGATAAATCTGAATGGTAAAACTTTTAAGAAAAAACAGAACATGAACTTTTTCACTTTATATCCATAAAGATTTCTTAAGACACACAAAAAAATGTGGTCCGTAAAGAAGAGATTCTTAAGTGGCTGCATTAAAATCATGAACTTCTGCTTATTAAATGATATCTTAAAGAAAGTAGATAGGTAAGCCACAACTTGGTAGAAGATATTTGTACATATATAACCAACAAAGAATTAGTACCCAGAGGGGAAATACTCTTAAAATTAAGATAAAAGGGCAGCCCCGGTGGCACAGCGGTTTAGCGCCGCCTGCAGCCTGGGGTGTGATCCTGGACACCTGGGATCGAGTCCCACATCAGGCTTCGTTTATGGAGCCTGCTTCTCCCTCTGCCTGGGTCTCTGCCTCTCTCTCTCTGTCTCTATGAATAAATAAAATCTTTAAAAAAAATAAGATAAACGACAATTCAATAGAAGAATGGGCAACAGATACAAAGACTTTAATAAAATAAATATCAATAACAAACATAAAAATATTTTCAACCTCATTGATAATCAGAGAATTCAAATTTAAATCACAATGATAGCAGCAAGTCAATCTGATATATTGCTGGCAGGAATATGGAGACAAGGAATTCTTATATCTTGCTTGTAGGACTGTATATTGAAATAAAAATAGCCACTTGGGTAAACAATTTGGCATTTTCTAGTAGCCCTGAACATTAATTTATGGAGCAGTAATTCTGCTTCTGGATTCATAATCCATAAAAATGTTTATATAAATATGGACCTGAAAACATGTAAGCAATAGTCATAAAAGCAATATTCATAATAGCACAGAACAGGAAAAAATGCCCAAATGTCCATCAACAGTAGAACAAATAAATTATGGTTCATTCATACAAAGCTATTTTATTTTTTTATTTTACTTTTTAAAAGATTTTATTTATGTGAGAGAGAGAGAGCAAGCACAAAGGGAGAGGGAGAAGCAGATTCTCCACTGATTAGAGAGCCTGGCTTGATACCAGGACCCTGAGATCATGACTGAGGTGAAGGCAGAGGCTTAAATGACTGAGCCACCCAGGTGCCCTCATACAAAGTTATTTTATACAACAGTGAAAAAGAATGAATTCTATCCGCATATAAAAACACAGATGGATCTTAAAAAGAATACTGTAAGCTGAAAACCAATGACAGAAGAATTTATAGTGTTAAGATATTATTGATTTCAATGTTCAAAAACATTCATACTAAAAATTAAACTGTGTGTGGATTCACACATAGGAAAACATAAAACTATATAGAAAAGTCAGAAAATACGAAACTAGAAATTCAGGTGAGTAGATCCCTGTTAGGGAAAAGGTAGATGTTGTGATTGCAGAAGGAACACAGGGGTCTTAAAAATTGATAATATTCTATGTCAAAACTAATTCTGGGCACCTGGGTGGCTCAGTCTATTAAGCATCTAACTCTTGATCTCAACTCAGGTCTTGATTTCTGCAGTGGGCCCCATGCATTCTGTCTTAAACTAGTATTAAAAATACTCTTGTCTATGACCATACCAACCTGAATGCATCCAATCTCATCTGATCTCAAAAGCTAAGCAGAATTGGGCCTGGTTAGTACTTAGATGAGAAAATACTCTTTAAAAAAAAAAAAAAGAAAGAAAGAAAATACTCTATGTCTTAAACTGGAGGGTAGGTATATGGTGTTTGACATCATGTTTATATACCTGATATATTCTTTTGGATATGTGAAGCATTTCACAATTTTTGGTTGACAGAATTGAATATGGAAAAAACTAAGGCCATGAAAATCATGTCAAAATTAAGCACCTTACAGAGCTGAGAATTTTCCACATAGTACAACTCAAATAGCTCTGGAAGCTTATCAAGCCACTACAGAAGAAGTCCAACCCAACACATAATGGAGAACTTCACTGACGGTATGATGTATTTACACTGACAGGATGCTGTACTAACCACATCTGTGGGAAAAGCTTTGGCTTTGAAGTCCCAGTCATAGGTTTGCAGTTTATGAAACTGTGAGAAGTTCAGTTTGCACATACAGTGAGAATTAACAGCAGGGACTGTTTAATGATTAAATGAGATCACGGGTGATAAATACCAGGCATACTTCAGGCTCTGAAAAATACTGGTTCCTTCCCCCTTCCAATACAGTCTTGGCCACCCTTTCTTATTAAGGCTCTCTAGTACTGTGACCATACCAAGTAACGGTTTTCTGTAGAACTTCAAGCTTGCACACTATTATTGATTTGAAAAGTTTTTACAAATAATATTGAACTTGATCTTCAAATTTATACTTCAGAAGAAATAGCTACGCCAATTCATTTTTTTTAATTTATTTTTTATTTATTATTTAATTTATTTATTTAATTTTTTTTAAATTTATTTATTTATGATAGAGAGAGAGAGAGAGAGAGGCAGAGACACAGGCAGAGGGAGAAGCAGGCTCCATGCACCTGGAGCCCGACGTGGGATTCGATCCTGGGTCTCCAGGATCTCGCCCTGAGCCAAAGGCAGGCGCCAAACCGCTGCACCACCCAGGGATCCCAGCTATGCCAATTCAAAAACTGATGCTCATGGAGATGAGAGAAATAGCAATAATTAGTCCAAAATTCTGGGTAAGTCCTGGTTGCAACTATGATATCTATTATTCTTCCAAAATTTAATTCTAGACAAATATTTTGTAGTATGATATCTCCCACACCACTACCTGATCCAAAAAAGATATCCTATCAAATGGTGTCATTTGGGATTTGAAATTAAATGACCGCTAGACTGCTACAGCCCTAAAATTACACATCAAAGACAGAATAACCCCAATATTTAGGAAAATTTCAAAAAATAGAAATATATTTAAACAGTTTTCAGATATACTGAAACCTTTAAGGAAAAAAAACCCTCAGTTTTAATGTAGTTTCAATGAGGCCCAGTTTAGATACATCCCCTTGGAAAGAGCTGCCACATAATTTAAGTCTTGTAACTTAAAAGGAGTCTTCCAGTCAGGCATCCTCCCCAGAGCTCCAGGCTCCAGAGAGCTTAGAAGGAAACAGTGACACATTACGTGATAAGGAATGCTCTTCCAATGCAGCCCCCTCTTCAATGGCTCTTCCTGACCCCAGACCTAATTAATTTTGTTCAACTTTTATTTTGTGACTTTATCTACATTGAGAGTAAGTCACCAACAATCTCAAACGCTATCATGCAACCCTCGGGACAGCCAGGAACAGTAAAGTGTGTCGATGAGGCATTATCTTCTTTTATCTTTGATATTGAACACTGTTTTTGAGAGCAAGTCCTATAAAAAGCTATGTGTCTCCATTGGCATCATTGTGAACAGCTCCATTCCTACAGGACTCAAAGGATTCTTTCAGAAAATTTTATAGAGCCAGATGACCCATCAGGGGAAAGTCCCTTTCCTAATTGGCAGTAAAAAGTGAGCGTCATCAGAACCCCACACTGAGACCATAATGGCGGTGGGGAGTAGCTATGTGTTGGGCCATAAAGCCTACGAAATAGTGGTGAGCTCCAGTGGCTTTAATAGCCACTGGCAAGCCACCCAAATCTGCTAACATATTTCATTTATTCAGGCTACTGTAAGAGAAGAGAAAAAGGAAGTTGTGTGCTATTCCTATAATTCTCATTTCTATTTTTGCCCCTCTTTGAGGCCCTGGTTGTTTCAAGGAAAGCTTTTTCCTGGCTGTCAGACAAGATGTTCTGAGTTTTCATCAGCAGAAAAAGCCTCTTAAAAATGTCAGGACCTCCTATCAACTTATAAATGAGAATAAATCAACTCTCATTGAACTCTGAGTACCACCTGCTGAGCAAGGCATTTTTTACATGTCTTCTTGTTCCCAAAGACCAATGGATGAGGGTCAAAATTGTACACAAGTCTTTCTATGCCAAGAAAAAAATAACATTCTTTATCTTATTTAAATGTTCTCCCCTTGCCCTCCCCTTGTTCTATTACCAACAGAGGCAGAAAGTGCAGGGAAAAAAGGTTTATCTTGACAATTCAGTGTAGCCCCATTTTAAGCAATTGTCTTTCTGTATTTTGCCATTCTCAAGTGTTCTCCCCAAGATGGCAGGAAGGTTCAGAGAAATACCTGTTCATTCTATTGGACTTCAGAGGGGCACCTATTCATGCAGATGCAGGCAAGAGGGAAAGGTGAGAGGGGGTTGCTGGTACAGTGAGAGGGATCTCCAACTGTCAGAGCCAATAGGGGCTGGTCTGTAGGGCTCTGAGGAGGAAGGAGCTCAGGGAAGCCTTGAAAGTAAACCATAAATGAAAGCTTTCCAGAGAAAGAAAAAAATAGTTTAGCAATAAACGCAAAGGAGAAAATTCTAGGTTAGGGAGGGAGCACAGCAACATATACAGTGGCCTAAAGGTGACAGACTGTCAAATGCAAAAAGAGCAAGTATGTCTACCTGATGAAGCGGAGAACTGGACTCCATGGAATGAGGACAATGAGAACCACAGGTGAAGAGCTGTCTCCGATTAGAAGAGTATCTTAAATCCCACGGGGTGTTAAGCCAAAGAGTTAACATCCACGCAGGACGGTGAGAAGGTGAAGGATGTAGCTGAAGTAAAATGTGAGGTAAATGGTTGCCTGTGACCAAGCACTATGCCCTAACAACCATTCTAGGCAACACAAGGAGATAGCTCAGGGCCTTCACAAATCAAAGTTTGGGAAGATAAAGTTTGCTGGGTGCAGAGAGACATTATCAAAGGAGGAGCATGAGTGAGATGAGTGTACAAAATGGCATCTGCCTGGAATAACCAAGAAAGCGGACCCTGATGGAGGAGACCTGAGAAAATCAAGTTCAGACCATGGTACCATGTTTTCTTTCACAAGATTTAGTTCAGTTTGAGAGAGGACTGACAGCTGAAATGCTTTCTTATACAGATGGTGAGTGGGAAAACATGGATACTCGTTGTTGGCACTAAGCTTTGCAATTACCAGAGACTGAAGGAAAAAAAACACACCTCTGCTCTCATGTGGCCAAGGAGACCAGGAGTGGCTTACTGTATCTGAAGGGAGGACACCAGGCAGCTCCTGAGGTTTCTGCCTCTGGGGAGAAGAAGTCAGGCTAAATTTGGAACTAGGAGAAGAGAAAACTTGAGAAAAAATTAATGAGTGTATATTTTACATTGAGAGGGAGCTTCCCGGGGTTTAGGTGTGTATTTCTTTTAACAAGCACTTTTCACTTAACTATGGTTATTTATTGACAGAAATGTGTCTCTGTGATTATATTTAGAAATATCTATAGATCCATAGTTTGGCAAGTTTACATGGAATTTGTAAGGAATTGAATTTTGTAGGAAAAAAACACATGAGAGGCCAGTGATCAGGAGGTTGATCTTTGAAGTTCAGATTTTAATCTTGGCTTTCCATAGAGTGCCTGCATGGCATAGGTCACTTAAAATATCAAAACTTACATTTCCATCACCTAGAAAATGGAATCACTTCCACATAATAGTCTATTATCTGTGATGAAAATGAATTCTCCTGTTTATTTTGTCTGCTGATTTTCTGTCATGGTTGTTTTCATTCATGCTTTGTAATTCTCATCTTAACACATCTTCAGCAGGAGTTATTTCCCACAGGAACTCTGTGCAGCCCACACCGTGGAGGAGACCCCATGGGGCACTTTGCTGTTTGCCTCTTTTCACTAAACCATTTTTTTTTCTCAGAAAGTCATTATTGGGATTAAATAAGTTAATATTTGTTAAGAATTTAGGACAGTCCATGGCTGTTCTTGACATAAATACTCAACAAATGAGTATTTATTGAAAAAAAAAATTCTTGGTTCAACTCCCACACCTCCAGAAAGGCTCCAGTTGCCTTTTTCTCCCAGATGACTTTTTCTACTTGTTACCCAGGGTACTTGCTACGGTTGCTGTGTCCCTGGGCCAATAGACATAACTGCTCTCCGCCCTGAGAGTCGTTCCCCGCTCTGAGTGTAGGCAGGCGACCCACTTCCAGGTACACAGGATCCTTGGCTTTGGCTTCCACTCACCCTCCCCCTTCTTTGGTTAAACTCTAGCCCCTTGGGCTCCGGCAAGTTTCAATAGCTCAGAGGACGTTTCAGATGTAAACTGCTCTCCAGCTCTGTCTTTGCTTCCTCTTAGTTTCCATCTCCTTAGAAGTTCTCATTTTGGCTTTTGAGCTGAACATTGGCCTTTCTAACTTGATTACACTGTAGCAACTCCATGAGTTGGAAGTATTCTCTCCATGCTATCCATATCAGTCCAGTCTACCATACTGTCTGAGAGTCACCAACCCTCCACATTTAATCTTTGCACCAGTGGTAAAAATATAGTAGCAGACACCACAGAAACAGCTCATAAAACAGAAAATAGCCATAATCCTTTGATGAGCAATAGTTTTTAACACCTACATTCAAATGGTTGTCTTAACACTTATCAGTATCAAGTCAATTCATGCAATGATACCTGATCATGCTTGCATTACTATCTGAAAAACAATTTATTCATCTTTGTAACATATTTTATTAGTTTAAAAATTCAGGGTATAATTGTGTACTCTTGGGAATGAAATCACATTTTAGGTATTTTTTGGATTCCCAAAATTATATCCATATAGTTTTTTCTTTTGAGATTTTATTTATTTATTTGACAGAGAGAGAGCACAAGCATGGGGAGTGGCAGGCAGAGGGAGAGGGAGAAGCAGGCTCCCCATGGAGCAAGGAGCCTGATACGGGACTCAATCACAGAACCTAGGGATCATGACCTGAGCCAAAGGAAGACACTTAACTGACTGAGCCACCCAGGTGTCCCTCCATATAGTGTTTTAAAATTACACTACCAGCAAGGTGCTGGACTCCCTCAGTTGGTTAGGCATCTGACTCTTGATATTGGCTCAGGTTATGATCTCAGGGTCATGATATCAATCCCCACATCTAGCTTGGCACAGCATGAAGTCTGCTTGAGAATCTCTCTCTCTCTTTCTGTCTCTGCTCCTCCTCCTGCTCGCATGCATGCTCACTCTCTCAAATAAATAAATAAATAAATAAATAAATAAATAAATAAATAAATAAAATAAAATAAAATAAAATAAAATAAAATAAAATAAAATAAAATAAAATAAAATCTTTAAATTAGACTACTGGCTTCTTCATTAAGATTCCCTGCTGCTATAAGTGAGTACCTTAAGCATGCTGCTAATACTATATATAAAAGTTCATTCACCCCATCTATTTTTATCTTTTTGAAGTAGCCAGAGGTATTTTAAACTGGCTTAATAATTATAATGAGCATGCTATTCATTGAAAAAGTTTTAAACATTACCAAGTAGAATTTTTTTAAGTTAGTTATTTCCATGCTATGGAAAACCTAACTGATTCTACCTAAAACAAGAATTACCCCAAACTTCACCTAAAGCCACAATACTGCTCCAACAGGAAGAGACATAATGAAGAAACAAATGATTCACTCGGTATTTAATTTCTACTCCTAGAAATAGCCATGTAGACAGCAATACTCGAGAGCGCCTCATCAGAGCATTCTAGATAAACTCTCTCTTCTAGTAAAGAGAGCCACAGCATGAATCTGGTGACTATCAAACACAAATAGAAAAAAAAGTCTTATTTAGGGTGAATGTCTCAAAAGTGGTCATTTAATTAACTACATTACAGTACCAAGATATAAAACAAGATAATGCCCCATAAAAATGATTAAGGACTATCCAATGGCATAGAAAGACACTGATAATAGTTCTGGAGATAAAAGCTGGTGGAAGTATGACCCTATTTTTGAAACAGTGAAATTTTCTTATAAATAAATAATCTGTGGGAATAGGACTGGATCCTGGTTTTGTACAGCCTAAATTTTATACAATATGAAGACAGACCATTTCAGGAAAAGAATACAAAATGATGAATACAAAATTACCTGAACCCCTATCAGAGACTGGAAAGAGACCTATGTAAGCTTCATTAGCTCCATATAAATCTGCCCTTGTCTGAAATTTTCTACCACAAGATGTTAACAGGTATGCATCTAGGTAATAGGATTATCAATGGTCTTTGTTATGCTCTCTCTGTCCATCATTTTTTAAGCTTTCTACAATAAACCAAATCATTATTCATTTAATAGGAAAAAATACTTAACAAAAAAAACCTGATAAAGTAATCTTCAGATGAAGATTTACACAACCTGAGCAAAAGAATATTTATTTCAAATGTCAGATAGAGGGCAGCCCGGGTGGCTCAGCGGTTTAGCACCGCCTTCAGCCCAGGGCCTGATCCTGGAGACCCGGGATCAAGTCCCACATTGGGCTCCCTGCATGGAGCCTGCTTCTCCCTCTGCCTGTGCTCTGCTCTCTCTCTCTCTGTCTCTCATGAATAAATAAATTTTTAAAAAATGTCAGATAGAGCCCACCTAGACCAAGTATATGCTTATAACTATATCTGCGGGGAATAGCTAACTCATATTTTCTTTAAGCAACAGTGAAGAATAACTGAAACCAGACTCTGTAATGAGAATAGATTTTACTCTACGGTAACTGTACTAAATATGAAAATAATTGACAGATACAATGGTTTTCTGATAAAAAATGATAAATTATCCTTTCCTTTACTTTTTCATCACTCTCTACATGTAGTCACAAAGTCCTATTAGTTCTATCACCTAACATGGTGCTTGAACTCATGACTTTGAGATCAAGACCTGAGCTGAGATCAAGAGTCACCTTAACTGACGGAGCTCCCCAGGCTCCCCAGTCTATCTCTTGTTTTTAAAAATTCCAGACTGTCATTCTCCCACTACTCTAGTCCAAGGCATCATCAATTCTGGCTGGGACTATTCCAGTAGCCTATCACCTAGTCACTGCTTCGAACTGGACCCCATACTCCACTTCAGTCCATTCCCCACATAACACTCAGTGTCATAGTTCAGAAATACAAACCAGGTCGTGTTGCTTTTGCTTTAAAAACATCCCCCCAGGGCTCTCTAGTGTGCTAGGAATGAAAGATGTCATCTGCATGACGTCAGGGCCTCAGCAGGCATGTTCAGTAGTCTCCTGCCTCCCTCACCAACCTCAACTTAGAATTCTCCCATCACTCACACATTCCAACCACACTCATTTCTTTCTTATCCCTTAAGCAACAAGTTTCCTGCTTCACAGTCTTTATGCTTAACTGTTTTCCCCATCTGTGAAATTTAACACTCAATTCTTCCTTTGCCTGACCACTCATTCTGCAGGTTTCTGCTTATTTACTGTCCCCTCTGAAAGGTCTTCCCAGATCACCCCCCGTAAAACTGCAACTCCACCCACCAAGCCTCATTACTTTACAATGCAGCACCCAAACTATTAATAGAGTCCTCTCTCAGGAGCAGAACAACGGATTCTTTCCTTCTCTATACATTTTTTATTTACTGAATTTTCTTTTTTTAAGATTTATGTATTTGAGAGAGGGAGAGAGAGAACGTGAACCTGCACAAGTGTGTGCATGAAAGCAAGGGGAGGGGCAGAGAGAGAGAGAATCTCAGGCAGACTCCCCACTGAGGCAGGGCTTGATCTCACAACCCTGAGATCATGACCTGAGCCAAAATCAAGAGTCCCTTGTTTAACCAGCAGAGCCATTCAGGTGCCCCAATTTACTGAATGTTCTAAAATGAACAAGTATTTCTGTCATAAAAGAAATTGATATTGAAAAAAAAAGTCTTTGGGCTACAAAAGAGAATTAATTTACTCACCCCTGTATACATTCACCTGAATCTACCGAAACTAACCCACCCAGTGGTACAGAACTTATAGACCTTCCATTCTCCTGGCATGTTCCCATTCACTCAAATGTCTCAAATGACTCAAATGTCACTCCATTGTGAAGCCTGCCCTAGATCATCCAAAGAAAAGATACATGCCTTTCCTCTATATTCCCACAGCATCTCCTAAGTACTTCTAAAGCTCTCATCGAAATAAATTACAATTATTAATTTACATGCATTTCCTCAAGTAGACAAAATTATGCATTCATCATTGTATCCCTAGTACCTGGCACAACATAGTACTGAGGACATTTAAAGTCTCTGATTTATGGCTGAATAAATGAATACAGAATAAATTTTCCCTCATCTTCAAAAGAAATAAGAAAATGTAATTAAATATAGAATCTTAGGACTATGGGGTATAAAAAACCTTAGGAACTATTTAGTTACATTACCCAACTTCTACTTGAGCATTTCAGACACAGGAAACTCATTCTCTGGAGGATGTCAATTCTACCAGGGATAGCTTTGGCCAACAGAATGTTCTATTCTTTTCTGATTCCCCAAAGGCCTCCCATAGCTTTTTATATTTCTTTAATAAGTTTAATCTATCATGTAAGATGTAGCTATCATGACCTCATTCCATGTAAAGTATCTCTAGTTACTTATATAGCCAATGACTGATTTCCAGTTACTTCAGAGTACTGATCCTTCTCCATTTCATATGTTCCAGTGCTTCCATATCTGTAGGCAGTTCAGTCTAAGGTAAAGGAGAATTATCACTTCCTTCATACTGGAGTATATTTCTATCAATGTATCCATGATCCAAAATCAAGACCACTTCAGCATTTTGCCAGTTACATCACCCTTTCTGTACTGGACCAATTGTCAATCAAGATTTTTAAGTTTTTGCTAATCTGCACACTTCCCATCCTGTACTTGTACAGCTGGTTTAAAGCCTTTGTGAATAATGCACATTTTTCTTTAATTTAGATTCAGTCTACTTTTCTTGCTTCTCCAGACTTTCTTGAATACCAAGGCAATTGGCTTCTCTCCCAGTTTCATGTCATCTGCAAATATAATAAACATGCTTTCTACACATCTGTCTGAATCATTGAGAAGAATGGGTCCAAAGAGAGTCAGCAGAAAACATCCATTCCTGGTTGGAGGTAATCATGTGCAAATGTCCAAAATATGATCCTATTATGTGATAAGTGACATATGAGAACTTCTCAGCAACCAGAAGAAGAAGGAAAAGAATACATTCAGCTGGGGAAATGAAGAAAGGAAACAAGGTAGAATGAGAAGGGAAAGATTAGGAAATAATTGATAAGAGGGCTAATATTTGAGCATGGAGGCAGAGAAGGTATTACAATAGACAAAAGTTGTACAAATAAGATACTCCACGCATGAAAAATTCACCCATAAATTTCTGTGGTTGTGAATCACATAATAAATATATTCATTAATTCCAAACTTATCTACTGTGCTATGTGCCATGTACTATACTAAGTAAGAGAATACAAATATGATCAAAAACAGACATAGTAAAAAATAAAAAATAATAAAAATAAAAATAAACAGACATAGTGCCTGCCCCTGGAAGTTGTTGTCTAGTAAGTGAGACAGATAAACCAATTCTCAAACAAATTAAAAATTGCTAGTTTGACACAAACTCTCTTTGGATGCAAACCAAGTTTTCCAGTTCAGTAAACAACATGAAGTATATTAGGATAGTGCCAGGGAACAAATGTGGAAGATAGAATGAATTTGAGAATGATACATTGTGAAATTTGGCTAAAAAGCAATGGAAAGCCACTGAATACTCTTGAATAAAGAAGTGGGCTAATCAGAGATAAGGCTTAGGACAAATAATCTGGCAGCAATTTGCAGAATGGGCTGGGAAGACAAGAGGCTGGTTACCGAAAGTTTGGTTATTGAACTAGAGCAAATGTTGAATGAGAGATAATGAGCATTCTACACTATAGTTATATAACTGAGAATGGAATGTAAGAACTATTAAAGAAGTAAAATCACTAATGTATGAACAGTAGTTTGGGGAAAGAAGGAAAAAATAGTTACAAAAGAAACTAAGGTATAAGCCCAACTAACTCAGGAAATAGTAATAATTCTTTAACAACACTAAAAATGCCAAAGAGCTGATCTGATGGGTTAGGTTAGGGAAAATCCAAGTAGGATATCCAGGAGGATATGTTCATTCAGCAGGAAGCTGGAAATGAAGGCCAGAGCTCAGGAAAGAAGTGAAGGCTGCAGAGAAATGGGAGTTGAAGCTTTGAGAATGGATCCTAGTATTAAGAGAGAAATCACAGAGAAGTAGAAGACAACTTCCTGACCTCAAGTCTTGGGGAAGCCCTCTAGAAAGAGGATAGAAGGTTAAAGACAGCTGCAAAGAATACTGAAGGAAAGCCTGTAGAGAGGTATATGCACCTTTCAGAAGGGCAAACTGCCAACAAGGAAGAAAGGCAAGCTCAACATTAGTTTTTATATTCACTATTCTTCTCTCCCTGCAATATTTATGAAGCACTATCCCTATACCAGAGCCTTATACGGCTTCTGGTCTCCATCATTTTGGCAGTAGAAATGGCCATCATTCTGTTGTCAGTCAACAGAGAGTACCTGGCAGTGGAGCCCATGTACAGAAGCCCAGTCAGTTCACAGAGCAAGCACTGTAGGTTTAACCTGGAACATGGTTAGAAATTCCTTATGCCACACTGTATTAGATATTGTTTCTACAAACTCATAAGCCATATGGCATAACTTTCTTTTGTTTTTGTGTTTTCCACTGAGACCCAGTTTCAGTCTGAAATATAAGCTCCTACTCATTGAAAGGAACATCTAATTTGGTAAGGCCAGAGCACTGTAGGCATGATTTGCATCTTAGTATTTTATGAGATGTAAATGAAAAATAGTAGCAAGTCCCCATCCATAATGCATTTTCTCCATTCAATCAGGAAAACCTAAAAAGAACTGTAATGTTAAATATACCAAAAACTGTATGTCTTCATATAACTTGAGTCACATACATTATAAGTGGAGACAAGGAGTCTGACATATATACCCTTCCAGTGCATACACACAAATAGACACAATCAAGACCAATTGTATAAGAAAAACTGCCTTTCAACAATCACACATGAGCATACACACAACCAAACAGCAAAGCCACCCAAGGCTGCACTGGTTGGAACTAATCCATATAGTACCTTTACAAATGGATTCAGATAAAAATAACTACTAATTCAAGTGAAGAAGCACAAAACACACACACACACACACACACACAAGTGTTAATGGAAAGGGATCCATTCATAAAGGATTACAATATCAGCGAAGAACCTCACCAAGAAACCCACGGACCAATGAACATTTTTGAAGCATGAGAGTTAGCCTAGATTTGGTTTCCATGGCAATAAATACAGAGAGAGCTGCTACTCCCTATCCTGAAGAGAAAGGTCAGAACTCAGTAAAATACTTCATTTAATGATTAAAAATATTTATCAAAACCAATCACAATTGTACCTACTACTGTGAAAAACTATTTTATGAAATTGTGCTTTTTACCCTGGTTTAAAACAAAACAAAACAAAAAAAAGGGAGAATTTACCAAGTTACCAAATAGTATGGTGATTTTTATGCTGGATCCCAAGAGATCTACAGAAATAACAAGTAGGTGATTTGCAGCTAACCCCAAACTAATGTGCCTGAATTTGAACACCTTGAACTATGCTTCATAAGTACCAGAAGTTGCTACACTAATAGGATCACCTATGGATGAGGTCTTTAGAATGTCAACATTTCCCTGTCAAAAGTGATCCAAAGCCTTATCAAAAAACTTTTATCAAAAAAACATTTTTTTAAGAATCAAATCTAGTTCATGATGGAATTATATGTTTATAGCTTCCCATACTTGTCCTTTATAATATATATCACATTTTAATTTTTTTTAGTTTTAGTTTTTTCAACTTAAATTTTAGTTAGTGAACATCCAGTGCAATATTGGTTTCTGGAATAGAATTCAGTGACTTGTCTGCAACACACAGGGCTCATTATAACAAATGCCTTCTTTTATTTTTAAGATTTTTTTTAATTTATTCACTCATGATAGACACAGAGAGAGAGAGAGAGAGGCAGAGACACAGGCAGAGGGAGAAGAAGGCTCCATGCAGGGAGCCCAATGTGGGACTCGATCCCAGGTTTCCAGGATCGTGCCCTGGGCCGAAGCCGGCGCTAAACCGCTGAGTCACCCGGGCTGCCCAAGATTTCATTTTTTGATGGCTGAGTAATAGTCCATTGTATATATTCCATATATACATCTCGTTTTCCATTCATTAGTTGATGGACACTTGGGCTCTATTGTTTAGTCTGTCCATTCTCCAGTTATTATTACTCTTACTTGGGTTTCTCTCTCTTTTCCCTCCAGTTGTCCCATATGGTATTCCCCATGCCTAGAGTGATCTTCTGGCTACTCCTAGTGATTCTTCATGTCTCAACTTAAGCATCACTTCCCAGAACTGTTAAGTCCTCCTAACATATGTTTCATGGTTCCATATTCCTCCTCTATTGTAATTTTTCCCTTTAGTGATTTTAGCTTTCAAACTATCAAGCTCAGTGAGGGGTGCAATCAGTTCTTGCAAGTTACTTCATATTACCAATTTTAAGCACTGAGTGTGGCACTTAATAAACCTCAAATATTTATCAAATGAATGAAACTGCTGGGGGATAGGTGAGCACAGAAGAGCTAATAAACATAACACAGCCTGGCCTCAGCATGGCAAAGAAGCTGTTGCTGATACCAGTGTTTATTGTGATGTAGCAATGTAACTAAATAGATAACAAATTAATCTGAAAGCCTTTACAGAATGCAGAAATTTCTACTGGGCTCATTTTCCATCCAATTAACTCATTTTCTACCCAGAAAAAGAGTACCTGAAACTCTGAATGGTTTAGTAAGCACTACAGTAAAAACACAGAAATTTAGATATCAGACATTTGGAATTCAGGGTAATGCTTACAGTGAGCTGAAGGCTCCACACTTTCTCTAACACAAAGGCTTACTAAGCAGATGGTGGGTATGGTGGTTATGCCAGGAGGTGAGTGAATTTAACCTTATAACCTAGCTTTCATTGACCTCTCTGGGTCCCAAATTCCTTATCTGTGAGATGAGTGGGTCTGACTCCACTGTTACATCCAGCCCAACCCTTCCCTAAGTCTATGAAAAACATACCCAACTGCATACAAATGATTAATAGGTTATTTTAACAAATTAAATCTTCAAAGGGCTTTAACACAATGAATTTAACTGTTCTGGAGTTATTTTCATAATACAACTTTTAAAAAATGAAAGTTCTTTTACATACATAGTCTCTAATATTCACTATATCTCCTAGACCAGCTCAGATTGGGAAGTTTTGCTGAATTTGATAAATGGAATAAATCCATGTACCCTATAGAATGGGGTAGGAGGCAACTAAGTCACACTCACGAACTCACCTCATCTCATTTCTGAAGGTTTAGGGGGCAAGAGAGAGAAACTTACATGATGGGATCAGTTCAAGAAATAACATCAAAGCTCAAGGATTCTAGTATTCACCTCCTGACAATAAACTGACTTTTCACCATCACAAACCCTAGAGCAAGACAGTCAACAACTTTTTATGTCATTTAATCTATTCAAAAAATGAATTTTAGTAAAAACAAAGACAAACTTCACCAAAACAAATAATAGCAATATCAACTACATCATCTCAAAAAATGAACATCAACACCTACTAAAACATAATAATGCAATAAAACTGTCTCAAATCATGAATAGAAAGAATAAATCAACCAGTCTGTTGAGTAACTGAGATCATTAAATATTCATTGATGAGGTCCCTGACTTTGTTTTCATTTTTCTCTTTATCACTGGTATAAAGACACCTAATTCCCACTGCTTTCTTCCCTTACTCTAATCACTCTCCAAAATTTAGCTTCATTTCCAATCAACATGTAAATTGAAAAGTGTAAAATAGAAACACTTTTCAAGGAGACAATTTGCTTGCTTCCCTCCTTCTTCCCTTCCTTCCTTCATATATTTATAAGAACAGCATTATTTGGCATCCATTGTATAACTTAAAATTCTAAAGGTGATCTTATTTTTTAGGTAGAAAATGCAGACCTTAGTCTTGAAACACAATCTACTGATGAGATAAATCAAATAGTGAAACATTAGAAATCACTTCAAAGTGTGAGCAACATTCATTCAGTATAATCTATATATCTATGTGCTAAAACAAAAAATAAGATCAGTTTTGGAACAGAATTAATCTTGAAGGTTGCCCTGGAAAAGACATTTGCATTAGATCTTAAATAATTGATTGGATTTATTATATTGAAAGTAAGACCATGCTCCAAGGAGGGGTGGGGCACCTATCACAAGAATATACAAGGATACTGTAGTCAGCTTGAGGGGGTTTCCACTGGCCAAACTTGAACAATTTCAGCATCAAAAGAATTAAACTCAGTAATACATTATAAACAATAGAAAAAATAGGAGTTAATGAATCTATCAAATAATAATTACATACGTAAATAAAAAGGAGTTACTTAGTACATAAGTAAATCATTAACTGCTTGCAGTAGAATGGTGAGGGCCAACTCGTCAATGTGGAAGGTGCTGGAGTTGAAAATCATCACTTTGTAGTCATTGTGGTAAAGACTGGATCAGAAAAAACTCCTCAATGGACACTAATTCAAGAGGAAACTTAATTTAAAAAAAGACAATATATTTATGTGTGTTTGTACAGACCGCTTATTAGTTGCAAAGGAGAATAAACAGTAACATAGAGTAGAGAAGTCAGGCAATGCTTGTCCGGGTGATCAAAATCATGACCTATGAGAACAGATGGACATCGTGTGCCTCCAGTTGTGATACCCTGAGAAGAACACATCACCTGTGCAGTAATCCAGCCAAGACTGCCTAACCTTAATCTAACCATGATTAGAGGAAACACCAGACAAACACCATGTGAGAAATGTTCTTTCTAAAGGCAAAAGAAGGACTACATATATCAATGTCATAAAAGACAAAAGCTGTGAAAATGCTTAAGATTAAAAGAGGCTAAAGATACATGACAACTAAATGTAACCTCTGATCCTAGATGGGGTCCTTTGCTGGCAAGGGAAATTGTTTTAAGGGATGTTATTAAATCAACTTATAAAACTGAAATATAAAAAAAATAAAAAAAATAAAACTGAAATATGAATGGTAACTTAGAATATTGTATCAATGCAAATTTACACACACATACACATATGAATAAATAAAGATAAAGGAGGGGCATCTGGGCCATGGTGGGGGCCTTTCTGTAATTTGGTAATGCTCTATTTCTTGATCTTGCAGGCAGTTACAAGTATCTATGTTTTATATATCTTTCTCATATGTTATAATTTTTAAAATTAAAAAATGAGATGAAAATACATGCATATACACACATATACAAAATGCCAGTGACGTACCTACACAAATGGCTTTTGAGATTTGTCTGTGTTGTTATCACTAAAAGTACAGAAATGAAGAACAAGTGGGCTTCTGCTGGGAATTCTAAAAAAGGAAAATTGAAGACTCTCCCCTCGCCTCAGCGTATTTGCCTTTGGATGCTACAGTCTGAACTGATCTCATTAACTCCACACAACTGGTTGTCCTCTCTCAGAGCAAAGTGGAGCCATAAAAAAATTTTTTTGATGGGATTTTGGGGATTTGTAATATAATACAGCTCAAGGGTAGACAAGGATTGTGGTGAAGATGTCCCTCTAGCTAGAGATATAAGGATGAGCTACAAAAGCAGCTATTTTTTGTTGCTGTTTTAAGATTCTGTTATTAAATTATAATGCAAATAATGGGCATATATCATAAGTATTCAGTTCTCTGAGTTTACACAAAGTTAATCCACTCATTTATCTACCCCCAAATATAAAAAAAACATATTAGCAGAAGTTATCCTTCCTAATAACTATGTCTATTTTATAAGAGTAAACACTATTCTGATTCCTAACAAGATTCCTAACAAGATATTCCTTGTCATAAATAGACAAGATAATCTTGTCATAATAGACAAGATTTGTCTATTTATGAATTTTATATAAATGAAGCCACACAGAACATATTGTTTTGTGTCTGACTTCTTTCCCTCTCCATTATTTATGAGATTCACATAGATTGTTGCTAATGACAATAGTTTGTTCCTTTTCCTTGCTGTATTGTATTTTTTTCCATTCTGTCATAAATGGACAAGTTGGTTTTCCAGATTAGAGAAGTTATGGATTAATAGTGTTATGAAATTGTTGCACACAGTTTTAGTACACATATGTGTGCTTCATTGCCAAGTTATAAAGATGAGAACAGAACTATTAGGCCATCAGGTATATATCTGCATAACTTCCACAGATACAGCCAGAGAGCTTTCCTTAGTAATTGTGCCAATTTTTAATCACACCAGAATGGATGACAGTTCCAGTTGTTCTGCATCCTCTCCAATCCTTAGAATTGTCAGTCCTTTAAATTTTAGCCCTTTCAGTGCATATTAGCATGATTTTTTTAAGTTTATTTATTTATTTATGTATTCATTCATTCATTCATTCATTCATGACAGACACAGAGAGAGAGAGAGGCAGAGACACAGGCAGAGGGAGAAGCAGGCTCCAGGCAGGGAGCCAGACATGGGACTCAGTCCGGGGACTCCAGGATCACATCCCGGGCTGAAGGCGGCGCTAAACTGCTGAGCAACGCCCCCCCCCCCCGCCACCGCCCCCCCGCCACCCCCTCACCCCCCGTCACCCCCGGGCTGCCCTATTAGCATGATTTTTAACTTGAGTTTCCCTGATGGCCAGTGAGGTAGAGCGCCTTTTCTTATACTTTATGGTTGTTAGCATATTCTCTTCTGTGATGGGCCTGTGCAGATGCGTGTCTACTTTTTTCTGGGGGGGGGGGGAGGTGACTCTTTTTTGTGGATACCTATGAGCCCATCGTATATTCAAATACATCCTTTGTCAGACACATGTGTTGCAAATATCTTTTCCCAGTCTATGTCTTATCATTTCATTCTCCTAGAGGTATCTTATCACGGTTAGAAATAATTTTATTGAAATCCAATCTGTCAGTCCTTTCTTTACATTTTAGCGCTTTCTGGTTTAAAGAAACATTTATATATCAAAAGGACATGAAGATGTACCATCAGATTTCTTTCAAAAGTTTTACTGTTATACCTTTTCTATTTCTAGCCATAATTCATCTGAAGTTGACGTTTCGTTTGGTATGAAGTAAAGGGTTAAGATTTGCTTTTTTTTCTGTATGACTTTCCAATTAGCTACCTTTTGTTTGTAAGTCATCCTTTCTAAAGAGGGACTACAGTATAACATTTGTCATAAATAGAGTGAACATATAAGTCTAGGTCTCTTTCTGGACTTCTTTTCTGTCTTACTGGTCTATTTTTCTATCTCTGGGCTAACACCACACTGTCTTAGATTACTATAAATAAGTCTTGATAATGGATAGGGCAAGTTTTCCAATTCTGTTCCACTTCTTCAAGATTGTCTTATTTTCTTGACCCTTTGCATTTCCATGTAAATTTTAGAATCAACTTGTCAATTTCAAAACAAACAATATAAAAAACAAAAACATAACTTACTGGGATTTTCCTGGTGGTTGAGTTGGATTTATAGGTCAATTTAGGAAGAGTAAAATGGTGGAGTATTCCAATTTCTGAACAAGGCATATTCTTCCATGTATTTAGTTCTTACTAAACTTCTCTCAACCCATGTTATGCATTTTTCTATATAGAAGTTTTGTATATAGAGGTTCTATATAAATATTTTGATACATTTATTCCTATGTGTTTGGTGTTGACACTATTTTAAATTTTATTATTTTTAAACTTCATATTTTAAATGCCAGTTACAGATCCATAGAATAAAACTAATTTTTCTTTTTTGGAGGGTTTTTTTTTTAGATTTCATATTATTCCTTTGAGAGAAGTACTGAGAGAATCAGAAAACATGAGCCAGGCAGAGGGAGAGGGACAAGCAGCTTCCAGCTAAGCAAGGAGCCCAATGCAGGGCTGGATCATGACCTGAGACAAAATCAAGAGTAGGATGCTTAACTGACTGGGCCACCCAGGTGCCCCTAAACCTGCATTTAAAAAAAGATGTAAATAAATCTTAAAAAAATAAATAAGTAAAAATAAAAATAAAAAAAGATGTAAGTAGCCATTTATTTGTGTTGGCTTCTTTTACTAAATACTATATTTGTGAGATTGGCCATGCTACATGTAATAAACTTCATTCTCAGTGCTGTACAGTCTTCCCTTTGTGATTATATTTGAGTAGTTTCCAAGTTTTGACTCTGAATAGTGCTGCTATGAAAAATCTTGTACATTTTGTAAATAATATACCTTTGGTAGACAAAAGCATTCAACTCTGTTAAATATTTCTGAGTCACAGAATATTCATTTCATTTTTTCAAACAAATTTTCAAAGTGAAAATACTAATATATACTCTCAGCAGCAGAATATTATTTACAATTTTTTGACACCCTCCCCAACTTTTGGTGTTTACCATCTTTTTCATCTTATCATTCTCATGGTTGTGTAGTGGTACAAAATAGTTTTAATTTGTATTTCCCTGATGATAAATTCAGTTTGACATCTTTTCATATGTTTCTTGGCCACTGGAAAGTTTTTGTTTGAGTTTTTTGTTTTTACCTATTTTTAAATTTTCTGTCTTCTTAAAAATACAAGTGCCTTATATATTCTGGATAGGAGTCTTTTTATCAGAAATATGCATAGGGAATATATTCTCCCACTCCATAGATTGTATTTATACCCTTTTAGTGGCATCTTATCACTGACAGAAGATCTTAATTTGAATAAAGTTCAATTTATCCATTTTTCCTTTATGATTAGAATATAGGATATGTCATTGCCAATATATAGAAGTACACTGGATTTTTTTTTATATTTACCTCATATCCTACAACCTTGGTGACCTGTTTCACCATTTCTAGAAGTTTTTTTGTAGATTTAATTAGATTTTCTGCATAGACAATCATGCCATCTGTAAATGCTTTTTTTTTTTCCAATCTGGATACCTCTTATTTCATTTTCTTGCTTTATTGCACTGTCTAGAATACCTAGAACAATGTAGAATGGAAGTGGTGAGAGCAAATATTCTTGTTCCTTATCATATCACTAGTACTGGGGTTTTCCCACATATAGCAGGGGAAAAATTGGGATAGGAAGGGAATGAAGTGCTGAGAAAAACCAGGATGTTGCACTCAAGGAGGACACTTAGGGGCACTGTCACTTGAGAATTAATGATAATTAATGCATCCTTTGTAGGATTCACAAATTAGTGAAGATATTCTGAGAACACAAAACAGATTATCAGTCAACTGAAATCCTTATTTTGAGTTCAGAGAGAAAATCCAGAAGTGCTTCACAGAGAACAAATACTGACTAGAATTCCTACTAATAGGTAAAGGCAGGAAAGGAGAGTGGTGACAGGTTCAACTGGAGCAAATAATCACCAATGAGAAGACTGTAAATGCAGCCAAAATCTCTTATCCAACAGATATATATCCCAGATAATCAAGGGATGTGCATTTGTCCATAACCTAGACATCATCCTCCACTGAGTTTCATGAGTAGATGAATGCTCTGTGTTTCAGGAGGAACTCTTGGGTACCAATCCCCTGCTTATAACTTGCACTCTGGATGCCATCACATGTGAGGTACAGCTGTAATTCCATATATACTCCTGAAGTACTTTTAGGTAGACCTTTCCTACCTTGCCTTCCTATGAGCACCATCATTTTATTCTCCCTTACTTATTAT
This sequence comes from Nyctereutes procyonoides, assembly GCF_905146905.1. NCBI lineage: Eukaryota > Metazoa > Chordata > Mammalia > Carnivora > Canidae > Nyctereutes > Nyctereutes procyonoides. Next base: position 66,134,253 of record NW_026575140.1, on the reverse strand, counting down.
AGAAAAGTGCAGCTTAAAAAGAACTTTAGCTCAAACCATATTTTAATCTTGAACAGCTCGACACTATGATGTAGGTGAGGCAGTATTATTATCCCTTCTTTAGACATGTGAGAATGCACCAGGAAGATTAAGTGTCTTGGGTTTTTTTTTTTTTAAGATTTTATTTATTTATACATGAGAGACACAAAGAGAGAGAGAGGGAGGGAGAGGGGGAGGGGGAGAGAGAGAGAGAGAGAGAGAGAGAGAGAGAGAGGCAGAGACACAGGTAGAGGGAGACGCAGGCTTCATGCAGGGAGCCCAACATGGGACTCGATCCCGGGACTCCAGGACCACACCCTGGGCCGAAGGCAGGATACAAACTGCTGAGCCGCCCAGGGATCCCTGGGTAAGTGTCTTGTTAAGGGTCACAGGCTAATAAATAGATGGGCCAAGATTAAAACTCAGATAATCTGATTCTAAATCCAGTTTTCTTTTCACTACATTATACTCCTTAATCCCTGTCAGAAAAAGGAGACAGAATTATGAACAAGTTACATCCAAGGATTTTTCAAGAACACTCAAATCTACTTTGCCTAAAATAATATCTGTTACTTTCTACTGTATACCTCACTAAGGGCCAGGAAATATGTTAAGCATTTTAAATACATTATATCATTTTTTTTCCTTCAACAATCCCATAGAGTAGGTATTGTCCTCATTTTACATTGCAGTTTATGGAAGCACAGAAATTTTGCCAAGATCACACAATTAATACATGGAAAGCAGGAGGTTCCACTTCACCAGAATTCCTTAGAAAAAATAGGTTGACTTATGTTCTGGAATCATGTCAAAACATGTAATACTTTTTACATTCTGACGAGTCTATAACTTCATATTCAATCTTAAAATATTTGAAGAACTAGAACTGTCAAGGAAAAGAGAAATCAAGCTGATTACACATGCTTCAGAGGAAAGAAATAAAACTAGCATGGGAATTTCCAAATAGATTGTACTTTAACATATGAAATAATAGTCTAATAATCACACGTTTGAAAAATGAGGAGATAATGTTCTATATTTTGTTTGAAGTCGTGGTTACACAGGCATATGCACCTGTGTTGACTCATCTAAGTGTAAAACTCATCTAAGTGTAAGTTCAGATCTGTGTATTTCATGATACATAAAGTTAACGTAAGTGTTCTTTAAAGAGGCTATTTCATGAGATAACGAGCTTCAGTCAGAAGCCTAATGATATGCTAGAGAGAGTAAAAAGGATTCCTGCATTAAGTGGAAAAGGTAATACTCAACAGTATCTTAGGATTTTTTCAGACTTTACAGTAATTTCACTAGCAAAAATAAAAAAGAATATGAAGTCATTCCAGATCTAAATCTTTTAGTTTTTTTAAAATTGGTTACTTTTAATACTCACATTGTTTCATGTTTCAAGGAGGACCAGAAGAACCAGTTATGAGCTTAGAGTTATCATGTGTCAAACTAGCATATTGCCTCACTAGAGGCCTCCCAGAATAGATTTCCCAAAAGAACTACATTGGTCAATGGCCTAGCCCATGGCCTTAAAGATCCAGAAACTTAATTTTGTCTGCACATCAAGAGTATAGCACAATAACAAAGTTTATAAGACAAAGAACAATCTTTATTATTTTTAAATAAGAAATAAAATTTCCAAGGGATCAAACTCATTTGATCTTCTAGCTGGTGCACCATTCTTGTACCATGCTGAAGAGGGAAACAAACTATAATCAGACTATTGATTCATAATCCTGCAGTCAAAATGAAGAGTGTTCTAGGACTCAAAATTTTAATGACTTCTTTGGGCAACTTAGCCTTCAATCAGGTTACAGCTCCTAGGAAAAATCTTGACTTTAATAAAGAATTACACATATTTGTCCTGGTTCATTATGCATTAATATTTTAGTTGCCTAACAGGGAAATCTTTCTTTATTTCTAAGTTCCCTAAAAGCACTGCAGTCCTTGTGGACTACAAAAGATGAGAACAAGTGGAAATGTTACTGATAAAATATCCAGTGGATATTTTATGCAGTTTAGGAAACCTGAAACAATAGATATGACAAAGATCCTCTTTTAAGGACACCTGCAATCTGACAATGAAACTGAGTGGATAGTATGTAATCAGCAGACACAGATAGTTCTGTGGCTATACTTATTGCAACCACTTTTGAATTCCATCTATTCTTTTACAGGGATGTATGCCCATGTCTAGCTTGCTTTCCTCATTTCCCCTGTATGTTAATTTTCATCAGAAGTGTCTGAATATCCACTAATTGTTGTCTATGCCAGATTCTCGGAGTCCCACAATGGACTGTAAGCAATGCTAAATCATAACATAGACAAAAGAGATAAATGCTTTTGGAGATGGAGAGACTTCATTTTTTACATGTCAAAAATACTAGGAATTAAATAAATTAATATTTATCAATTGCCTAATTTATGACAGGTTCCATTTTAGACATTTTAATTTCATTCAATCTTTCTGTAATGTAACTTATTCAATAACTTTCCCCACTTTATTTTTTCCAGTTTTATTGGGAAATAATTGACATGCATCATTGTATAAGTTTAAGGTGTTCAGCATGATGGTGTGATTTACATATATTGTGAAATGAGTACAACAATAAGTTCAGTCAACATCCATCCTCTCATATAGATACAAAGAAAGAAGGAAAGAAAGAAGAAAAAATTTATTTTTCTTGTGATGAGAATTCTTAGGATTTACGCTCTTAACAACTTTCCAATCTATCCTACAGCAGTGTCAGCTGTAGTCATCGTGCTGTATATCACATACTAGGACTTATTTATCTAACAGTTGGAAGTTTATGCCTTTTGACCACCTTTCTCCAATTCCTCCTCTTCCAACCTATGATAACCATAAGTCTGATCTCTCTTTCCATGACTTTTGTCTTGTTTTGTTTAATTCCACATATTAGTGGGATCACACATTGCCTTTGACTTATTTCACTTAGCATAATGTGCTCAAGGCCCATCCATGTTCTCACAAATAGTAGGATTTCCTTGTTTTAATATGGCTTAATAATATTTCACTGTAAATACAACACAACTTCACAATCCATTCATCCATTGATGAACACCCAAACTGTGTCTGTGTCCTGGATGTTGTCAGTAATGCTGGTATGAACATGAAGATATGGATTTCAAGTTAGTGTTTTTGTTTCCTTTGGACATATCTCCAGAAGTGGAATTATTGGATAATATGGTAGTTCTATTTTTAATTTTTTGAGGATCCTCAATACTGTTTTCCATAGTTCTTATACCAATTTACTAACAGGGCACAGGGCTCCCTTTTTCTCCACATCCTCACCAACATTTGTTATCTCTTGTCTTTTTGACAATGGCTATGCTAACAGGTCCAAAGAGGTAGCTCATTGTGGTTTTAATTTATATTTTCCTAATGGCTAGTGATGTTGAACATCTTTTCATGTATCTTTGCAACTTTCATTTATCTTCTTTGAAGAAAATTCTACTCAGGTCCTTTGCTCAGGTCTCTTTTAATTGGGTTATTTGACTTTTTGCTCTTGTATGAGTTCTTTATACATTTTGATTATTAACCCCATATTAGATATGTAGCTTGCCATTTTTTTTCTGTTCTGTAGGTTGTCTTTTCACTTTGTTGGTGGTTTCTTTTAGGAGGCTTCATACTTCCTGGTTCCAAGCTATACTATCAAGCTATAGTTATCAAAATATTATGGATGCTGATATAAAAACAAGTAGACCAAGGCAACAGAATTGAGAGCCCAGAAATAAATCTAAGCATATACTATCAACAATTATTTGAGAAGGAAGCCAAAAAGGCTCAATGAAAAAAGACAGTATCATCAAAAAATGGTGCTGGGGTAACTGGATAGTCAATGTACAAGAATGAAACCAGACCCCAATCTTATACCACAATCAAAAATTAACTCAAAATGTATTAAAGACTTAAACATAAGACCTGAAACCATGAAACTCCTAGAATAAAAAATAGGAATAAAGCTCCTTGACATAGTCTTGGTAACGATTTTCTGGCTATGACACCTAACACACAAGCAACGAAATCAGAACTGAGCAAGTGGGACTACATCAAACTAAAAACTTCTATCCACACTTTAAAGAGACAAGAGTTGAGGTAAAAATATTAACCTAACTAATGGTTGCACAACTATTGAGTAGGAGGGCTAGAATTTGAACCTAATCTGCCTGATTTGAGGGCCTGCTTTCTATCCATAGCTGACCTTCAATGCCATCCTGACATTCTTATCATTTTATAACAGTAAAATATACCATTGCTCCTTAAACTCCCTGAAAGCTTTCTCCAGCCCACACTGAAGAGTTATAGACACACAAAATGGCCAGAATCATCATCCACAATCTTCACCCACAACCACCCAAATTGCTGTATAATGAGATGGCAAAGCTCTAAAATGTAATTCCACAATATTGAACAAAATTCTAAAATGTAATTCGACAATACTGGGCAAAATTCTGCAAATATTCTCAGCTGTGCCATGAAAACTTTACAAAACAAAGGAAGAGATAGATCTCAAGTGTCAGCTGCTACCTTCCAGGGAAGCCACCTGCCATGGCCACTTCCCCAGAGAGCTTACCAAGCAACAATACCAACCTTGCAGAGGCCAAATCAAAGTGGGGCTGTTTCGAGAAACAACATGTCTGACAGGCCTCCCAGCATGTAGGAATGGATCATCCAGGAAATGTATCTGTTCATTCCACAGACACCACTAAAACACCTACTCAAGCCAGTGCTTGTTCCAAGCACTAAAACCAAGATGAATGAGAGATAGCCCCTCAAAGATGTAGTTTTCCTTAATTCTTCTTTACCACATTCAAGTATACTAGATCCAATATACTAACATACAGATTGAATGAAATAGACACAAATTTCTGCCCTCAGAAAGCTGACATTCCAGAGGGGCAGAAGAACAGGTGAATAAATAAAGAAACAAGTGTATATTATGCCACATGAAGATTAGAGATTTTACATCTCACTCTCAACAAATAATAGAACTACTACATAGAAAATTAGGAAGGATATAGAATTGAACAATGCAATTAACCAACAGGATCTAACTGACATATAGAGAACACTTTGTCCAACAGCAGAAGAATACATATGCTTTTTTCCAAGTCGTTATGGAACATTCACCAAGATAGATCATGTCCTCATCCATAAGACAAACCTCAACTAATTAAAAAACACTGAATTCACATAAAGTTCTCTAACCATAATGGAACCAAACCAGAAACCAAGAGCAGGAAGACATGAGGAAAATCTCTAAACACTTGGAAATTAACACACTTCTAAGTAGTCCATGGATCAGAGAAAAAAATCCCAAAATAAAAATCTAAAAATACATAAAGCCTAAGAATGCTGGCAGCTTCAGAGAAGGTAAAAGGATAGAGAGAATACAAATAAAAGCACACCACCAAAATACATGAGATGCAGCTAAAGCTGTGCTGAAAGGGAAAGAAAAAAAAAAGAAGGATCACAAATCAATGACAAATTCCTACTTTAAGAAGCTAGGAGAAGAAGAGCAAAGTAAACCCAAACCAAGTAGGACAAAAGAAATAATAAAGAGTAAAAAAAAAAAATCAAAGATAAAAAGGTATAGAAAAGCAATGATATAAAAAGCAAGTAGACACAAACTACGGTAATACCTATATGAGTGAGTAAAATAAAAAGTAGTAACAACACCAAAGACTGACAAAATGTAGAAAAACTGGAACACTCATCTATTGCTGTTGTGGTTAATGGTAGTCACTCTGGCAAATAGTTTGGCAGTTTCTTCTAAAACTAAACATTCAATTACTATACAACCCAGCGATTGTACTCTTGGGCATTTATTACAGAGAAAATTATGTTGAAATAAAAACCTCTGTGCAAATGCTCATAGCAGATTTTTTTGTAATAGCCCCAACTGGAAACAATCTTTGTGTCTTTCAGTGCATGAAGAGATGAACAATCTATGGTACATCCAATACCATGAAATACTACTCAACAATAAAAAAGAATGAACTATTGATATATGCAATAATCTGGATAAATCTCCAAGGAACTGCATGAATAAGGGGGAAATTCATTTATATATTGTATGACCCCACTTCTACATTTTGGAAATGACAAATTGTTACAAGATAGTTGAGAGGAAGGTGTCATTATAAGAGGGAAGACAAAGGATCTTTGTGGTGACAGAAATGCTCTGTATCTCAACAATGGCAGCAGATATAGAAACCTACAAGTGTTAAAATTGTATAGAACTAAAAACATATAACACACAAAAATGAGTACATTTAAAATCAGGGATATTTGAATAAGATTAATGTGCAATATCAATGTCAATATCCTGGTTATGATATTGTACTACAGTTTAGCAAGATGTTATCATTGGAGGGAAAGGGGATTAAATGTGGTCAGAATCTTTCTGTGTTATTTCTTATAACTGTATGTAAGTCTGTAATTATCTCAAAATAAAAAGTTGAATGCACCCAGAAAAAAAAAAACTATAGAAATAACATTGACAATAAGGAAAAGGAAGTTTGCTTTGATGCTATTGTCTAGTATTAGATCAGCTTTTGATATGCTTAGCCATGTAGTTTGGCTTAAATATCTTAGAACACACATTCTTTTTCTGGAATATGCCTCACTTCCCTACACATTTGCCTAAGAATGCTGGCAGTTTCAGAGAAGATAAAAGAATAGACAGATGGCATTCTAGAAAAAAATTCATAGACCTAAATATGAAAAAAACCTGGCAAAGAAAGAATGTCACCAACCAAAATCAGAATCATGTTTTAGTGAAATTAAAGATTTATTTTGCCTAGCACACATGAAGGATTACCTAGGAATTATGGAACCATGCTATGAAAAGTAAACATTTAGTCTGAGGAATCCTCAAAAAAAAAATAGCTATGCTTATAAAACAAAAAGGCACAATAAGTGCTGTCTCATGCATAATACAGTAAATCTCTAAATTCAAAACCTGTGAAGAGTTAAGAAAATATGTAAAACTCCATAAGAAAATATGTAAAATATCCAAATGAAATCAAAAGTATTTTAATAGCTTTGTGTATTTCCAAAATAGATAAAGCACATACAACTACATTTAAAAACAAACATTTGTGGAAAATAACATTCTACATATTTTGTAACATGAAACTTATCAAAAACAAACAAACAAAGAAGCCTTATTCCATCAAAGTGTTAATTGATGAGAATTTTTCAACTGGTGTAATTTTAGCATTGTGAATTGCTTCTAATATTTCAGTTGCCATATTTTGGGTTAATCTTAAATGAATGTGAATTTTTAAAGGTAGTAAGAGAAGGTGAGAATAGAAAGTATATGAGAAGTGATCTACTCTCCTCATATAATTGTATGGTTTTGAACCTAATGATAAGAAAATAGAAAAATATCCCCTATTATTAATCTACAAGTCAAATCCAGGGAGCCTTCACAGACAAGTTTCCCTTTACCTTAAAAACTTGTTTCTCTCACCGGGACACCTGCACCCCGATGTTTCTAGCAGCCATGTCCACAATAGCCAAACTGTGGAAGGAGCCTCGGTGCCCATCGAAAGATGAATGGATAAAGAAGATGTGGTTTATGTATACAATGGAATATTACTCAGCTATTAGAAACGACAAATACCCACCATTTGCTTCAACGTGGATGGAACTGGAAGGTATTATGCTGAGTGAAGTAAGTCAATCGGAGAAGGACAAACAGTGTATGTTCTCATTCATTTGGGGAATATGAATAATAGTGAAAGGGAATATAAGGGAAGGGAGAAGAAATGTGTGGGAAATATCAGAAAGGGAGACAGAACATAAAGACTCCTAACTCTGGGAAACGAACTAGGGGTGATGGAAAGGGAGGTGGCCGGGGCTGGGGGTGACTGGGTGATGGGCACTGAGGTGGGCACTTGACGGGATGAGCACTGGGTGTTATTCTGTATGTTGGCAAATTGAACATCAATAAAAAATAAAATTATTAAAAAAATAAAAAATAAAAACTTGTTTCACTAAAACTTATGAATATAAAGTATCATTCACACGTGTGTCCTAATTTACCTTTGACAGATACCTTTCTGAAATGCCAATTAGTATTATGCTGAACTGTGAGACTTATGATTCATAACTATTCACTTCCTGTAAGAATGATAACAGCCTGTAGTAAAAAGTGTGAAAAGACTTTAATAGAAGACAGAAAACACTTTCTATTGGCAACTTTGACACAGTTTTTAAATTCTAAAGAAAGCTGTGAATAAACTATCCGCTTAGAAATCATGCTTATTTAAAAAAAAAAAAAAGGAATCATGCTTATTCAGTTCTACTTGCAGGTAAATAAAGCAAAAATTTCTGAACAGAGGATGAAACATCATTAAAGTAAGGTACAACAATACTTTGAAAAAAATTTTAAAGACTTTATTTATTTATTCATGAGAGACACAGAGAGAAAGGGAGGCAGAAACACAGGCAGAGGGAGAAGCAGGCTCCATGTAGGGACCCTGATGTGGAACTCGATCCCGGGACTCCAGGATCACACCCTGGGTCAAAGAGGCGCTAAACCGCTGAGCCACCCAGGGATCCCCAAAAATTTTTTAATAATTAAACACATTGAACCTATATCTTTTATTCAATTTTACCTGAAAGGCAAAAAATTGATACAAACTGACCATTTATGGTGAAAAAGCCCCATACCAACTAAAGATGTCATCAAGCATTTTCCTCTAAATTTTAGGGTTTTAGATAAGTAACCATTTAACTGATAGATACTGGGTAAATTAGAATGTTTTCAATCCTGTGAAATAGAATGTGGATAAAACCTACTTTCTGTCCTGTATACCTGTCCAAGTAGGTGACTCCGTGGTCTATCTATACCAAGAACCTGGCATTCACTCTCATTCCCTCCTTTCTTTCACCCCACACATCTGGTGGGTAATAACAGTTTATTGACTGTACCCTGTAACAGTCCCTCCTCTCAACCCTGCCCTCCCACCCCCGACACTTACTGAATGACTCTCCAGGTTCCTGGGCAATACAAATCCAGTCCACTCTCTGGGTCACTGGCTGGGTGATGTGCCTGACATTGCACACCTGCAAATATATCTGTCATATTACACTCAACTCCTTAGCCAGGCCTTGAGCTACCTGGTCCTTGTGCATCGCAGTAGCTTCGTATCTCACCATCCCACCCAGTCACCTCTTGCATTTACATACTGGTCACACCAATCTACATGCTCTCTCCTGTACTGCCTCCCATTCACACTCCTGAGTTTCAATCATACTATTGTCTTCTGCCCAGATTTTCCTTCTCTTCACATCATGTTCCCTCAAGCTCACTATAAACCTCAAGGAGAACAGGGAGTTGGTCTTCCGGGACTACCAGCCACATTCCCAGAATGGTACCTGGCTCACAGTAGGTGGGTGCAGAGTTTTCAAAACCTAAACCTAAAATTGGTATATATCGTTTCCATTCATGTTCCTTTGTCTAGAGCCCAGATATATGGCATACCTAACTTCAAGGCAGGCTGAGAATGGAATTAAAGTGTGTGCCCAAGGACAAGAAATAATGGATTTGGATGAGCCACCAGCAGTCCGCCACATCAGATAACTGTCATATAAATATAGTGGCAAAAAAAATACAAATGTGCAAAACCAAAGAAGAAAAGCTACTTTTGCTTGAAATAAAAGCCTACTACTAGTTGAATTTAAACCAACAAGGAGATAAATGAAAAAAAAATTTGACAGTGAACATTAAATTACAGAAACATTAGGTGTCTAGATGTTTTAGAAATGATTGTACCAATCTTTTATATATGTAATTACAGCACTCTAAACTATTTCAGAATATTCTTTTTAAGAAGCTAGTGTAATATTGATGGGAAAAGATGGTACACACAAAAACCTATTTATGAAATATCAATTCAATAATCCTAAATAAAACATCAGTAAATAGAATACACAGTCCACTGAAAGAATAAATCACCATTTCTAAGTGTGGTTAACTCAAAGAATGTAAGAATGTTCAATATTAGATATTTTTATATAAATCATATTAATAATTCTTAATAAGTCAAAAGAGAAAAATCATATCATTATCTCCATAGACAAAAAGATGGCAAATGACATAATTCCAAATCCACTCTTAATAAAAAGAAAATTTTCTTTTTTTTTTAAAGAAAATTTTCTTAACACATAAATACTTCCTAGCTGTGCTAATCCCTAAACATGATAAATCAATGGAAAAATTATATAATTATATAACTGGGAAGCTTGGGAAAACTATTGAAAATTTATAACAAACAGTAGCATAATTCACTTAACTTGATAACAAAATTAGTATACAAAAGTTAATAGTCACTCTGTATACAAGATAATAACCACTTAGAAAAGATCTTGTTTAAGCAGCAGCTAAAAGAATAAAGACCTAGAAATAAACTCAACAAGAAATATGCAAGATTATATTATATGAAGTTTTTAAATTCTGTACCAAAAAGAAAATATAAGTAAATGAAAGAACATAACTTGTTTTTGTCCTGGCAGATTCAATATCAAAATGAAATTAATTCACTAGAAAGTAATTATAGATCTCAAGAAATTTCAATAAAATATCAGTAGATATTTTTAATAACTAAACAATGGTGTTTCTAAAGTTTACCTGGAAAACTAAACACATAGAGATAAAACAGAAAATTCTGGAAAAAGAGAAGTACTGAAGGAGGACTAGCTCTATCTGACAATAAAACATATAATCAAGTTACAGTTATTAGAAGAGTATGATAGTGGTACATAAATAAGCAGACAGATAATAAAACAGGATAGTGAGTTCAGAAGTAGACACAAATAAAAACTGGATTTAGTATAGCAATATCTTACAGTATAGCCATTCAAATGGTAAGAGTTCAACTTATGAGGAATTTCATTTAGTACTCCTGCTTTGGCTTATGAGACTTCATTTGTATTTAAGATCAATTAGGGGCAGCCTGGGTGGCTCAGTGGTTTAGCGCCACCTTCAGCCCTGGGTGTGATCCTGAAGACTCAGGATCGAGCCCCACGTCAGGCTCCGCGCATGGAGCCTGCTTCTCGCTCTGCCTGTGTCTCTGCCTCTCTCTCTCTCTCTCTGTCTCTCATGAATAAATAAATAAAATCTTTTAAAAAAAGCTTATTAAAAAAAAGATCAATTAGGATTCCCTCTGAGCAACAGAGTGCTATGAAATTGGAGCCAACAGGCGGATTCTTTAAGTTGTGTACTTGGTGCATATTCTACTGGGTTTTCCCCTAAAATACTCTAGTACATTGTAGTTATTCATTTACATAGATTTCACTGATTTTTTTTACTTAAAAATTCAATTACTCAAATAATGAGAATAATATGAATACTTTATCTATGAGGATTATTTTAAGATTGCAACAGCATCCAACAGCTATGAAAAAGATGAATGACTATAGGTATACAACCATGTTATAGAAAAATAAATTAATGAAACTTGGTTTTGTTATGTCATGTAATTATAGCTAAGTATTAATTACTGAAGTTATATTAATTTCAATAAGGTGTGGGATGATTTTAATATAAAATTTTTGTCTTGAAACTCAGGTCACCACATAATTTTTTGCCATTGAAATAACAGTAAGAAGATTTTTCACTTAGAACAAAATACATCATAATACAAGGGAAGAACTCTGCAAAGCAAAGGGAGTATTGTGAATAGAGGGAAAGAGAAGGCTTATTCAAAAACAAGCAATGGACATTGGCTGTTGCAATATCTTTCTAGATAAGTTTCCCGAGACAAGGAGAACAAAAGCAAAAATAAAACATGGGGACTATAACAAAATGAAAAAATCTCTACAGCAAAGGAAATAATCAACAAAATTAAAAGGTAACCTATGGAATGGGAGGAGATATTCACAAATGACATATCTGATAAAGGGTTAGTATCCAAAATATAGAAAGAAAGAATTTACATAACTCAACACCAACAAACTACCAAATAATCCAATTTTAAAATGGGTAGAAGATATGAACAAACATTTCTCCAAAGAAAACGTACACATGGCCAACAGACACATGAAAAGACAATCTATAATACTGCCAAGAAAATAACAAATGGAAACCACAGCGCAGTATCATCTCATACCTGTTAGAATGGCTAAAAATTAAAAACACAAGAAACAAGTGTTGGTGCGAATATGGAGAGAAAAAGGAACCCTCGTGCACTGTTGGTAGGAATGTAAATGGCGCAACCACTATGGAAAACAGAAAGGAAGTGCCTCAAAAAGTTAAAAATAGAATTACCATATATCTAGTAATTCCACTACTGGGTACTTACCTAAAAAATACAAAAACACTCATTTGAAAGGGTATATGCATCCCTCAGTTTATTGCAGCATTATTTACAACAGTCAAATTATGAGAGCAACCCAGATGTCTCAACAGATGAATGGATAAAAAAGACATATATATGTATATGTAATGGAATACACATATACATATATACACATACATATATATAACAGAATAGTATTCCAAATATATATTTACATATATATGTAATGGAATATTATATGTATATAATATGTGTAATGGAATATTATTCAGCCATAAAATAGAAAGAAATCTTGCCATTTGCCACAACATGGATGGATCTAGAGACTATAATACTAAGCAAAATAAGTCAGAGAAAGACAAATATGTATGATTTCACCTACATGTGGAATTTAAGAAATGAATCAAATGAACAAGGGAAAAATAAAGAGACAAACCAAAAAACAGACGTAACTATGGAGAACAAACTGATGGCTACCAGAGAGGCGGAGGTGGGGGGCATACGAAATAGGTGAGGAGATTAAGAAGAGCACTTACCTTGATGAGCACTGAGTAATGTATAGAATTGTTGAATCACTGTATTGTACACCTTAAACTAATATAGCACTGTCTATCAACTATACTGGAATTAAAAGATAAATAAACAACAGGGCCACCATCTAGGAAATGACAAAATCATATCCTTGTTTCATTCCTTATATCACAACTAATTCCAGATGAATCAATGATTGAAATACAAAAAATGAAATTTTAAAAGTTCAAGAAGAACATGAGAGAAATTTTCAATATAATGTCAGAGAACATATGCCATATCTATCTTCTTCACAGATGTAATCCCAGCAACCCAGCCTCTTAAAAAATATTTGTTGAATTAGAATGCATTGAATTGAATATCAGATCTTAAAGGAGTAGAGCCACATTTTATAAACTGTTTATGAAAGGTACAAACAAGAACCTTATGCCAGAGTCTTTGGGAAAACACAGCATTGCATGTAGTAGTAACCGCTTAAATAAATTTGAGAAAAAGACACACTCAGACTCCCGTTTGAGAGAAGCCAACGTTTCCTGACAGTGGAATGACCCCTCAGCCAGAATCTATAGGACAGCACCTGCCCTCTCTTGCTGCAGAGGGCTCCTAAATTCAGCACATCTGTCATCCTCAGCACCTGCCCAGCTCACTTGTGGCCAATGTACTTCCCATTCTGGCTCTCTGGCTTGCCTCCAAAAAAGGTTGCTTTTGGTGAGTCCATCTGCCAATAGATGTAGACTATGTAACATAGACTAGTTTGCCCGTGACTCTGCAAGGGTGAGCAGAGAAATGCTTTAAGGGTGATCTAGTACAAAGCTTCAAGTGGTGTGGCAAAGCAATGAAATGCTGAGGAACAACAGCTGCAATCAGACCAGCTCAGCAGGAAGCTATTAGGATTGGGGCAGCTCATTTTGAGCAAAGGCATCTATCCAACTGCAGCTGAGGCATCTTTAACAACGGTGGCAGGCTTTTGCTCAAGAGATGCTCTACCCAATAAGGAAGCTTCCTGTGGTTTCAAGAGGGAAGCATCACAGGTCCCAAACAGATCTTTTTCAAACCCCCTGAGCAAATGATCATCATCAATCAATGTTAACAACCTGAAAATTAAAAACTATACAAAATATCTGTAGCTGAGTTTGGATTCATAGCAAAGATCTTAGGCTTGGTCTGAAACTTGAAGTTTCTCCAAAAGAAAACTCAGCTGGAAGTTTTTCCACAACACCAGCTGCATTCACTCAATATTCACCTTTCTACTATCAATCATAAAATCAATCATCCTGCAAGGATTTTATAAGGATCCACCGTGAACCTGACAGGGCTAGTCCCTGATGAGGGCTTGAAGATTTTAAAAGCCCATACCTCAGTCTTCTATGAGCTTCAAAAATTTCATTATAAAAGTAAAATTAAGTCACATTAAATGTTTGTGGCACAATAAATTCCAGCGAACAGAAGCACAGAGAAAGGAGAAATACAGATAGGGAATTAGGATGTGATCTGGGCCGTGGAGGAAAGAAGAGTGGGATGGGTAGGCAAAGGGAAAAGGAAGAACACTGTGAGTGGGAGGAACAGAATGAGTGGGGGCTCACAAGTAGAGAAGCTGGCATGAAATTCAGGTCATAGCATCTGGTAGGAATTCATGAATCTGTGTCTACAGGGAAGATATTTGGTGCTAATAATTTTGTATTGGGTTTTAAGTTGTCAGTCCACTGCACTGGAGTAACTGTAAACTATCCCATATTATTTGAAATAGCTTCTTGAAAATATCAAGTGGCCTATTATCAGAACCAAATGTTAGAGGTCTGAGGGATCACAGCACTCACAGATTCAGGAAGGCTGCCTACAAGGTCACAGCTAGTTAGTGAGAGTTACCAGCTCACCAGATAATCTCATTCATGGACTTTTTTCTCCAAGCCATGTTTGTTCACATTTTAAGCTTGGCAGCTTTTCCTTTTGGTCTCACCACATCACCAAAGACTGTGCTCCTTCAGAGCAGGGACATCTGTCAATCTTATCTAATACGGAGTAATTATTAAGCATGAACTATGTGAAAGGCATTTGGGCTAATACGATAAATGATATAAAATTTTTAAGAAATAAAACAATCATGTTCTTGCTTGTATCCATAGAGCTAAATCCAAATAGGTAGTTTTGTTCTATAGCATATATAGTAAATGATTTATTTCTATGTGGAATATGGGAATCTGAAGGAAAACTTAGGGGAAGAGGCAAAAATACAAATTGTTCATTGTAATATAATATGTTCAGTAAAATGACAGCAGTAAGCTGAGATGCTGAGTAACACTGAGGAAGGATAATTAATCCAGCTTAGGTTTGAAGAAAGGGACAGCCAGATGTCAGGGAGTCTTCATGAAAGAGTTGATATCTGAATTTGGGCTTAAAGAATGAATAGAAGTTACCCAGGCAAAGAAAAGGGAGTGAAGGGAACAGCAAGAACAAAGGCATGGGAAAGAGACAATATGGCATGATCAGAGAGCTAAAGCAGTTCAGTATTGATTAAACATGTTGTTAGTCTAGGAATGGTAAAAGAAGAAACTATTGAGGTTAAACCATTAGGGTCCCTGCACTTCAAGTCACAGAACTTAATTTTTATCATGAAGGCTACAAGTACCCATAGAAAATTTAAAGTAGGGCAGTGACATGAGAAGATAGACATGCTGGTAATTGAGACAAGACTACAAGCCAAAAAACCAGTTAGTATCACATTAGGCAAGAGTTGATGATAGAATGTTATAGGACTTAGTGTATACATGAATGGAGCTGATTGAAAAAGAAAGAAATTAAGGATGATACCTGGGTTTCTAATTTGTGTGACTGTCACCACCAGGATCAAGGATCCTAGAGAAGAAAGACAAGTTCATGTTGTCTACTAACTTTAAGATAGCTCTGTAACATTTGTTTGGAGATGCTGAGCCCACAGAAAGATTAACAAGTTTGAAGTTCAGAGGAGATAACTGGGCTTTAGCAGTCACCAGCCTATGAGTAGTAAAGTTCTGAAAGTAGATGAAATCACTTACAAAACCAAGACAATTAGGATGAGAAGATAATCGAGCTAAAGGAGCCCAACCAAGCAGGAATATTCAAGCGTAGGCAAAGGGAGAGGAAGGAGTGAGGAAATGGAGAAGGAATAGTCAGAGAGAATTTACAGGGACATATGGGAGAATATAGGAGGGCAAGATCATCAATTTCGATATAAGAGTGGAGTCAAATAAGATATATCCAGAGGCATCCATTGGATTTGTAACTAGAAACTCATTGGTGACACTAACAAGATCTAGTTCAAAAAAGGTGGTGAAAATAAAAAGCAGTTTGCAATGAGTTATAATAACTGGGAGATGAGGAAATGAAGACTGTGAATCAACATTTGGGTAAAAAGAGGAGAGATTGGATGGTATCTTGAAGGGGATAGTGTCAGAGAAGGATATTTTAAGATGACTGTGTTTATGGGATAAGGAGAAGGAGTCAGGAAAGTGAGAGGCTAAAGATAGAGGAGAGGGTGGGGACTAACTGATGGAGCAAACCCAGAAAGCACTATAACAGCAAAATGGAACTTCTAAAAGTGAGGGCATCACCAGAGAATGTAAGATCTATAGAGAGTCAGAAAGTTTTCTGGACCCAGCTCAGCTCAGAGAGAGAGGCCATACCTTGAATTCCTTATGGTAATCGCACAGGAGGGAGCACTTTGAATGACAAACCCAGGATAATATAATCATAACTCAATTCTTCCCTAGACATTTTCTAATTGCCTAATAACATATTAAGTAAGCAGAAAAAGAATGAAATAATAGACTCATACAAAATGATGACATGGAAAAAAAACGTTGAAAAAGAACATTATAACACTTTGACAGATAATGAAAACATATCTAAGAATGTGGCACAAAGCAGAAAACTTTATTCAATTATTTCAAAATGAGGTAATCAAAATTTCAAGAATTATTAAAGCTTTGAAACAACAGCACAAATAAGAAATAGAAAAGCTCAGCTTTTATATGATTAGGAAGAAGAATACAGAAACTAAAAATTGACATTTTGGAAAAGAATTAGAATTTCAGAATCTGACTAAATTAAAGAAACACAAGAATGAATAGAAACCAAAGAAAGTACCTTTTGGGAAACAGAAGATAGAAGGGAAATAAATAAAATAATAATAAAATAAATCAGAAATTTTCAAATTTTTGTATGGTTCAAGAAAAATAGAAAACATAAGAAAAAATAAATACACAATTGGTACCCTCCCAAAAAAGAAAAACATATAAATGAAATAGAACAAGTATTTAAAACTACAAGAAAAATTTCCTAAAGTTGAAGAAAACTTGCATCAATATATTGAAAAGTATACTATTGCCATGGAAATTTGATCCAGGAGTGTCAACACAAAAACATTTCCTGGTAAAGTCATAGCTTTTAAATACAAGGAAAAGTCCTTTGGATATCTATAAAGAGTCTCAGTCATTTATAGGAAAAGAACAACAGAACAGATTAGATATCCATCTTGACTATATTTCATACTGATAAACAATGTAGCACTTTTAACATACTCAAAGAAAGAAACTGAAAACTAGGGTTTAAAATCTAATCTCAAATTGTCTTCAATATAGAGGTCATAGACATGCTGGAACTGAGATGAGAGAATATTGTCTAACATTGGAGAATAGGAGAGAGACAATGTAGGAAAACAGAAATGGTGACTAGTTAACTTCTGTACTGGTCATACTAGAAAACCAATAAGTTATATCTAAATAAGAAATGACTAAACATATTAAACAAGATAGAAATTTGCTGTTTTAACAAAAATGGAAATTTTCAAATAACAAAAGAAACACCAATACAAGGCAAAGAAAACATAGGAGTTTGAAGTAAAAACACCACCAAACATACCCATCATGTCAATAACTGCAAGAGGGCTTAACTCACCAGGAAAAACAAAAACAAACTATTCTCATATTGGTTTCTTTTAGACCCCAATAGATCAAATAGACCAAAGCAATTACTAAGGATACAGAAGATATAAATAAGTAATAAGATACATCTTATTGATATATATTGAACATTTTATAATAATAGAGAATGCACCTTCTTTAAGAGTGTACATAGAACATTTATAAGAACTAACACATTAGGCCACAAAGAAAGTTATAGTAAATTTTTTAAAATACAAAGTATTCTGATCAAAGTGTGATATAACTAGAAATTAATAAGATCTTTTAAAAGTCCTTCCACTTGGAAATGTAAACACATTAAATTAAAAAAAAAACTCATTCAACTCTGGTGTCAAGAAGGAAATATAAAAAGTAACTGCTGAATTTCCACAGGGCAACAATAAATAAAATGGAATATATTGTATCGAGGGATACAGCTAAAGGAAATGCTCAAATAAAAATTCATAATTTTATTATCTATATCAATAAAAATGAAAAAAAGTTTAACCACTCAACTCCAAAAGTGAAAAAAAGAATAAAGAATGTCAAAAGAAAGCAAAATAAAATAAAATTACTAAAGATAGAAGCAGAAATGAGTTAGAAAATGGAATATAGCATTACTAAAAAAGTAATCTTGTCTTCTGAAAACAATAAAATGTACAAATCTACTGTAATTTTTTTTTTTAGTAAATAAGGGCAGAAAGTATAAATATACAAAACAAAAATGGCAAAGGAAAAATAACCATCAAAGTAAGGAACTTGTTCAATCTGTATAATTATATTGGCACAATTCTAAGCAAATATTTGAAAACCTAGATGAAATGGAGAACTTCAGTCAAAATAAAAAGTTGAGATAGAAAATCCAAACAGATCGATTATCATATAAATAACTGAGAGGGTTTTCAAAAAACTACTCTTCTAAACAGCACCAGAAACAGATGGTTTTATAAACTGTAGTGGAATACTACAAAACGATTGAAAACCAGATAATCTAGTGGCTATTTAAATTGTTCCAGAGCATAGAAAAAGAAGGAGAGTCAAATATTTTATAGCAAATATATTCAGTGATATAAGATGTGTAGAGATAATGCAAAAAAGAAAGGTATATATCATTCTCATGTATGAAAACTGATATAAAAATTCTAAGCAAAGAATTAAAAATAGAATCTTATGTCAAAACACATGTTGTTATCAAAGAGTTTCTTTTGAGAATACAAGATGATTCTGTATGAGCAAATCCATTAATGTAACTAATCATAGCAATAGATTAAAGGAGAAATCATACTATCATCTCCAACAATGTCAAAAAACCATTTGAAAAAATTTAACATTTATTTCTAATCACACATACACACTCCTAAAATACAAATCAATTAAACATGTACCTTACTTACTAGGGAAACACTTCTGGGCATTTGCATTAACATAAAAGACAACACAAAGTCACCCGCTATTGCCACAACTACTTAACATGATACTAGAAGAATCAGCCAATGCAATTAGATAAGACAGAGCAATTGGGAGCTAAAATTGGATCTGTTTTTAAATAACAGATCTGTATATTAAGAAAACTCAAGACAATCAATGAAAAACAGACAATGTAGTAAATTAACAGGATATAAAATTAATATATAGCATTAATAGTTTCCATATATACAAGCACTAGAATATTATGCTATTTAAAGGAGGAGAAGGCTTGAAAAGACAAACTACCTAGTCATACTCTGAGCAATGAAAATGCAACA
Organism: Nyctereutes procyonoides; assembly: GCF_905146905.1. Lineage (NCBI taxonomy): Eukaryota > Metazoa > Chordata > Mammalia > Carnivora > Canidae > Nyctereutes > Nyctereutes procyonoides. Next base: position 66,114,683 of record NW_026575140.1, on the reverse strand, counting down.
TCTACACAAGGAAAGTTTTTAAACACTACACAAAGATGAAAAATTAAATTTAGACAAATGGGAAAACATTCCATACTCTTAGATGAAGCTTTCACAAAGAAACAAACAGGTGAATTGGAAACAGAAGGCATTCCCAAGGATGACTGCCTTCTCTTCAGTAAGCCAACAGTATGGCTAAGAAAGGACAGGGGTGGAAGAGGGCAGCAAGGACATTTATCTGGACTTAAAGGAAATCTACAACATAATTTGTGGATTTGTTTGGGTCCTAATTCAAACACAGCAACTTAAAAAATTTTTAGTAACTAACTGGGTAGTCAATGATATCAAAGAATTACTTTTTATTTTGTTGGACACAATAACAGCATAGTAATCATATAAGAGAATGTCCATAATTTAGAGATGCATTTGTTCTTAAGCACATAGTTATAAAAGAACATACTTGGAATTTATTTTTAAATAATTCATCAAAGAAAAGCCAAGAGATCGGCATAAAGCAAATATGGCAAAATCTTCAAAATTATTGAACATGAATATAAATTGGTAAAACTTCATTATCTTTCCTTTGAGGTATTTTAAAAATATTTTAATACAATTATTTTATTTTTTAAAAAAGAGTGCAAGTAGTATGCTTAAGGGGAGTGATGATCTGAGTTACTAAGGGAAAAGGGATTTGGGGTTTGAAGAACACTACACAGATCCACCTCAAGGGGAGGGTCTTGACCTGGGTGGGGCCAGTCTATATCTGTATAGGAATAGAAGTGACAAACCAGAGTCAGGAGTGGCGTTTTTCTCCATTAGTGTGAGAAGAGAATCAAGGCATCGCACACCTTCCCAAAGCCAAATAATCTAATCCTATAAGGACCATGCCAAACTCTACAACAACAGAAAATGACTTATCAGTAATGGGGGAAACCAAGGAGTGCAGGGATAGCATGGGCCTCCCAAGCAGCTGATGTATTTGCAGCAAAAAAGAAAACCCCTCTTGTAAACCTGCACTGCTCTCTGCACTGACCCTGTGGTTACGTCTTCCTTCTGAACCACAGCCAACATTGCTTGCTCCCTTTTTGGTCTCTTAGAACAATAGCTGTGTACCCAGCACTGCACATAATTAATAATGACACTGGCTGACCATTTATCTATTGGTTGCCTCCTGGCAAGGTAAGCTCGGCAGTACCAGCAGGGCCTCCTTGAATCCTCAAGGCAAAACAAGGAATCTAGGCAAGGTTAGGTCAAAGTGAGGGAACTGGGACTTGAGTTCAGATGACCTGACTCCAGGGGGCAAGCTCCTAACCAGGGAGCAGTCCTGTAATTACAGCTTGCTAGCTTCAATCACTTTGATTCTTTCTCCTTCAAGAAAGCATTTCAGCATGCAAAGAAGCAATGTATTTAGGGATTATACTGAATCCACCTTAATTTGTATGAGAAAGAAGTAATTCACAAATTTTAGGACTCTGGTTATTATTACTAATAAATTACCTGCAACAAATCTCACACCTGATTGTGACACATGACTATGTAATAACACTGTGGCTGAGAACTGTCCTCCTAATATGCTTATTCCCCAAGACACTTTCTTAACATTTTTCTACATTTAATTGAGCACTTCAGTGTTCTAATCTATTTCATTCCTGAATGCCAAGTATTTGTGCCAGATATCCCAGTAAATTATAATCTCCTTGCATGGAAGAATTAAATCTTATGATTTTTTTTTTTTAAAACAATTCTCCAAAACATCCTGAATATGCCAGGCACATAGAAAAGGCTAAACAAACTTCTCTGAATAGCACCACATTACTGCTGAAATAACAGTAGTGACAACAGGTAATGTCAGGGTGCAGCTTTTCTGTACATAAAAACATTTCCATCAAGCCTTTGGGCTTCTGAAAGTACACAGAAGAGAATCCAAGACCATAGTCTAAGAGGGGTATATCTGCTGTGACTGAGCTGGCTTTCTGGCTCCTCAGAGAAGATGTGGATGGAGAAGTTTCCTAGAATTGTGAGTATATAATTAGAAACACCTAATGATGTAGCTGAATCTATTTGGTTTTAGCTCTGCACTCTAGGTGCATTCTAACAGCATTACAAGCTTGTGTGTTTGCCTAGAGAAGACCTTAGGACACATCGCCCAGACAGACTTAACTCTATTAACATATAAACAAAATTGATTCTCTACACTGGGAACAAGAATGCTTACCTGGCAAGATAACTGATGCAGATTTCTCAGTATAGATTTCTAAGATGAAAATTAAGTAACTTATCTACCAAGCTGGGCAGCTTAAAAAGCTGAGAGCTAGAGAAAATACACCTGAAGTATGATATGATTAAAGGCATTCTGCAAGCTTAAAAGGTAAGGCAAATAGAAAACATTAGTAAGTGCCGCCATGTAGGATAATATTCACAAAGAAGATTCACGCTCTTGTCTTCTAGATTGGAGGAGCAGTACCTTCTTCTTTTCTGGGACTTCCTAGCAGGCAGGTTAAAGACAGGAGATTTGGAGCCAGATAGTCCTGCCTGTGGGCACTCAGCAAATACTGGCTACCATTCCTGTTGTTGGAGAGTGAAACTTTCAATTCTCTTCCCTGACCCTGTTTCCTCCAGGGATGAAGTTGCTGCAGGGGATTGGCTGGGCCAGGTCTTCCTAATGGGTGGGAATCCCCCTGGGCTCTGGGACCTCTCCTTCCTAGCATGCACCTTGCTGGGGGAATACACAGTCCAGAGAGCCTGCTGTCCCTCTTTGGTGCTTTTTTACTGCCCAGTAGGTATGCAGCTGGGGGTGGACTCCGTCCAAGCCTATTCTGGACACCGGACCAAGCAGCTAGCTCTCCCACTTATTTAACCACTTTATCCATGTGGCTAATAAGAGTGTTTGAGATCCTAAGACTTGGAAGGAAGGCAGTGTTAGTTAAGCTTCAAGCTCAGGCCCCAAGGCGGGTGCTGGGAGGAGAAGGAATGGATATTGGACAGCATTTGAGCATTGCTAAGTCTGAGTCATACCATTTAATAACATCAAAATCCAATTAAAGCACACACTGTTGTTATTGCTATTATTATTGTCTTTGGAGTGGAGGTCAATAGTGTGGTCAATTGTCTTATAAAGGTTTCCCATTGTCCCAGGAGTCACCCAGTCTTCAGCCCTATCTTACCCACATTCATCACTTTCTGGCTAATCTTTCCTAATATTTTAGGTATCCTTTATTAGAGTGCCAGGCACTTTACTAGTTGTGTTTTTACATCCCTCTTTTTTATCTCAGCATTCACTAATTAGTCTTTACTATCATCCTGAAATTAATTCTCTCCATGTTACATAAGAGGAAATGGACAATCAGAAAGGTTAAGTAACGTGTCTAAAACCACACAGTTCATGAATGGGAGACCCAGATCCAAACTCCATATCTGTTTGATACCAATGAGCATACTTCACACTAATGTACCTACTTTCCCATTCCCACCCTCAATCCCTTGAGAACTTCAGTTGTGTGAATTTGATTGGAATGGGATCAAGGGCATGGATTCAGTTTCCATGTAAGCTCAGAATTCCCACATGTATTGATTTGATTCCCTCCTCTGAACCACCACAGCATATAGCAATTCCTACCTCTAGCCCATTAAAGAGGTTTCTCTGATCTAGACAGTTTCCCCATGCCTCGACATAAATTAGCTCTCTTTGTCTAAAAATCAGGACCTACTTCTAAATTGTCAGAGCAGCTCTCAATTAGGGCACTAGTCACCTAGCTGCTGCCTCTTGTTGCTGAGTGTTTACCATCAAACCTCACCAAACACAAGTCTTAGGTGTAGGAGGACTAGAGCTCTCTTATCACTGAGATCCTACACTTGATAGGAGTTGCCAGTGCTCAAAACTGAGGCCTCTTTTTTTTTTTTTTTTTTTTTTTTTGTCCACTTCAGAAAAGAGAGGAAAAATTACCTAGATACTATAGTATGGTATTGGAAAAGATCCCTTTACCTTTGGCAATTTCTCCAACAGTCAGAAAGACAATCTGCAGTTTGTGGTATGAAACTTCAGCCCTCTCAGGCATCTTGAGAAAGCCAAAAATGAAAATATGAGCACTTATTTGGCTGAGCAAAAGGAGGAGTGGTATATGTAAGGAGCAAGATAAATGATAAAGCACTGTCTGTTGTGAACCACTGTCAATTCGGTCTGATAGGATCAAAGCTGGGCCTTTGTTTCAAAGAACAGTGCCCAGCCAATGATTCAACTCCACTTTGTTAGAACATTTCTTTAACAATTCCCTTGCAACCACCTTTGTAAGTAGTTACCTTCTGACCTTGGGTCTTGACGTTGAATACCACTCTTAGCAGGAAATCCCAAAGACTATCCAAGCTTTTATCAGTTCGTAGGGATTATTTTAACCAGAGTGATTTTGTTATAAAGCTTGTTGTGAATTCCTTAAAAAGAAAAGCAGAATCTCCAGAAAGGTGTCTATACAGATAACACACACATCTCAATCTTTCCTGAAGTCAATTGAGCAGGGACTTCTATGTTCTTTTTTGAGAACTAAACAATTGCTAGAGCAAATAAGACTCAAAGTTGTCAGATGAATTCAGTAAACATGCAAGAAACTTCACCCCAGAGAATACTAGGCCTCTTCCAGTCAGTCTGAAAATAGAGAAGAAAAGTTTTGAAACTGCATCTTTAACTTGATGGTGAGACATGGTCCCACTGCCCAGAAGGTCCTTCTCCTCCTTCACTAACCCTCTCTCATCCTCTAAGACTTCATGAAAGCCTCATTTCCAAGATTGCATGGGATATACCTCTTCTGAGTCCCCATACTGCCCTGTGCTTAGCTTTAGCACACAGCACTCGATGCTATAATCACCAAGCTGTCTGTCTCTCCTACCAGAATGTGAGGGGAGAACTGTGGATTTTTAGACTTTATCAAAAGAGCTCAGCTCAAAGTCTAGCACATGGGGGCTGAATGAATGGGTAGGTTAATGGAAAGGATAAATGAACAAATGAGCAAATGAATGAACCAAGGGTATAACACAGCCTCAAGATGCAGGTTTAGAAATCTGCTGTGGTTCAGATCAGCCCAAACAGCAGTGGGTCTCTATCTGCATTGGGAACAATAGGCCAAGATGGTAATTTCCACAGACTAGTTTCACTTAATAAGGATATAAATCCTACCTTTCTTCCCTAAATTCTAACATACCTGCCCACCATTCTTCCAAACCTCAGCATATTTTCCCCCTCTCTAACTGATCTGTGTTTAGACATAGGCTCTACACCAAACACAGCAGATCTGCCCAAAGAAATGTGCCCTGAAGAACTCTGTTTTCCTCTGGGAAGAACTCACCTGACATCACAAGTTCCCCAGCTTCTCCCAGCAGGATTCAAAAATCAGATCATCCCTAAAACCTTCAACTTCAGATACCATGAGATAGAGGTCAGAAGGAGTGAGAAATAGAAATCTTTCAACCAAAGCCCAGGGGTAATTCTTATACTCCTAGGGAAAAATGGACAACTGGCCTAAAGCCACAAGTAGTGAGAAGCATGTTCCAACAAGACAAACTGCAACCATTGCTGGCCTTCAGACCTCCAACCCAAAAGCTCATTGGCAACTATTTGCATACCTTTGTATGCTATTTGTCTGATGTACTGAAGATTCTGTCTTTCATTTCTCCCCAAAATTCTCCATTTATATTTTTACCTCTGCCACAAAGAATTGCCTAGGATGCAGGAGAGATACAGAGGGGGAAAAGTAAGAAGAATAGTCACTAGCACTGACTGAGGGCTGAAAGATGTGAAGATGTTGGTTACTCAAATCCAGAGACAACCAATAAACAATTTAAACCTAAGATCTAAATCCTCTAATTAATAAGCCAGCTGTCAAATCACTTGTCTAAAGCTGGCCCAAAAGAGAAAGGATACATTAGTAGAAGGAGCATAAAATGAGCCTCACTAATCATCCAGCAGACAAGGGATTTTACATCATTACTGCCCTTGCCAATATGCTGGGAGCTCCTAGAATTTTTTCAAGATAGGTTCAGTCTGTGTATTCTACCCACATATACCACCAAATGCTGAAATATACAATAAGAAGCAGGAAGTCCTTCTAAATCTGACCAAATGAAGTTAAGAGGGTTCGTTTGACCCATAATCACCAAAAGAGATTGCATTCATAAAACCTAGTTTGCTCTACAATTTATATATTCAGAGCTTCTAAGCAATTCTTACAGGCACATGTTCAGAAGTAAAAGAAAGCAAGGTTTAGAATGGCATCATTCCACTTTGGACTTATTACATTTTAGTGGAAGTTTTGTGTTTTTTTTTTTTTCACTATAGTACTTAAGGCAAGTCCATATGCAGCACAGTAATATTCTCAAATCACACATCAGAGATTCTATAAAATGTCCCTTGTGCTCAAATAGAGCCATCACCATACTCTAATGCACTGTAACAATACACGATACAGTCATGCACATGATATTACAACAAACTGGGTCATCGCAATCACTCACCCAATGCTCAGATGAAAAGACCATTAAAGTGAAGCAGCTAGAGAAAATATGCAATCGATTTCCCAGGATTCTAGTCTCTGAGCAGAGTATATATTGAACAGAGAAAAAAACTGCCTAAGACCTTGAGGAATAGCTAATATATATTCCCTCCCTCCAGCCTGAAAGATGGGACATGATAGTAATCAACATTGGGACCTGATTATGCATTGTGCCCAGAAATGCTCTGGAGGCCTGCCTTGTAGATATGATTCCTGGTATGTGAGTACTGCTTCTTCTCCACAGATTGCCCACAAAATGGTTACATGTACCTGTACATTTATTGAGTGACATATGATTTCAAAAGAGAACTTGGTTATTATGAAGCTCAGTTTATTCTGCTTTCCAGATACTAATATAAAGAATAACCCATGTCAACAACTTTTTAGCTATGACATCAAAAGCTCAGACAACAAAAACAAAAATACAAAATTGGGATTTCATCAAACTTAAAAACTTCTACACTACAAAGGAAACAACCAACAGAGTGAAAAGGCAACTTATGGAATGGGGGAAATATGTATAAACTATATAACTGATAAGGGATTAATATTCAAAATATATTAGAAATTCATACACCTTAATAGCAAAAAAAGAGAGAGAATAACTCTATTAATAAATAGATTAATACCTCTTAATACAAATAGATACCTCCAAAGAAGATATACTCATGGCCAATAGGTGTGTGAAAAGGTGCTCTACTTCACTAATTATCAGATGCAAATCAAAACCATAATGAGATATACCTCATATCTGTTAGAATGCTATTACCAGAAAGATAAAAAGAACTGGTGAGAATGTAAACAAAAGGGAACCGTTGTACACTGCTGGCAGGAATATGAATTGGTGCAAGCAGGCAGTATGGAAAACAGTATAGAAAACAGGGCAGCCCCGGTGGCCCAGTGGTTTAGTGCCACCTTCAACCGGGGGTGGGGGGGGGGTGTGATCCTGGAGACCCAGGATTGAGTCCGCGTTGGGTTCCTTGCATGGAGGCTGCTTCTCCCTCTGCCTGTGTCTCTGCCTCTCTCTCTCTCTCTCTCTCTCTCTCTCTCTCTCTCTGTCTCTAATGAATAAACAAAATTTTAAAAATCTTAAAAAAAAACATAGAACTACCTTATGAACCATCATTCTAACTTCTGAATGCATACCCAAAAGATATGAAATGAGGATCTCAAAGAGATATCTGTACTCCCATGTTCAATTCAGCATTTTTCACAATAGACAAGGTATAGAAACAACTTAAGTGTCTATCAAAGGGTGAATAAAAAAAAAAACGTTGTAGATGCACAATGGAGTATTATTCAGCCATTAAAAAATGAAATCCTGCCATTTGTAACAACTTGTATGAACCTGGAGGGCATTATGCTAAGTGAAATAAGCCAAATACAGAAAGACAAATACCGCATGATCTCATTTATATGTGGTATAATAAAAAATAGTCACACTCATAGAAGCAGGGAGTGGAATGTTAGTTGCCAGGAGCTGTGAGGAGAATTGAAGGTGTGTCAGGCAAGTGGTACAAAGTTTGAGTCATGCAAGATGCATAAATTCCATAGATCTAATGTACAACACTGAGACTACAGTCGACAATATGGTGTTGTATATTTGAAATTTGCTAAGAAGGTTGACTTTAAGATCATCATGTACACACACACACTATATACATGGTGACAGATATGTTAATTAGCTTGATTGTGGTGCTGATTTCACAATGAATATGTATATCAAATCAAGTTATATACGTTAGATACAATTTTTCTTTTTTTAATAAATTTATTTTTTATTGGTGTTCAATTTACCAACATACAGAATAACATCAGTGCTCATTCCGTCAAGTGCCCCCCTCAGTGCCCGTCACCCATTCACCCCCAACCCCCGCCCTCCTCCCCTTCCACCACCCCTAGTTCGTTTCCCAGAGTTAGGAGTCTTTATGTTCAGTCTCCCTTTCTGATATTTCCCACTCATTTCTTCTCCCTTCCCTTATATTCCCTTTCACTATTATTTATATTCCCCAAATGAATGAGAACATATAATGTTTGTCCTTCTCCAATTGACTTACTTCACTCAGCATAAACGCTCCAGTTCCATCCACATTGAAGCAAATGGTGGGTATTTGTCTTTTCTAATGGCTGAGTAATATTCCATAGATACAATTTTTCATTGTTAATTATACCTAAGTAAATCTGGGAAAAAAAGAATAGTCCATATGTACTGCTTCTCTTGCTTACTTTCATTTGGGTTTTCTGAAGATGTTCTCTACAAGTAAATAAAGAATGTTAGAACAAGTTTAAGCAATAAAGTAAGGATGAAAGAAGTTGATAGAAATGATAAAATTAGGGTTCAGATAGAACCTTCACAACCATATGATTTTTAAACTCATATTTTTATTCATAAAGAACTTTCTTATCAATAATTCCAGTTAATAAAGATGCAAATCATCCCACTCTCTCAAACAGATATGCTCCTGATCAAACCAGTAGATTGTGATGGAAGATGTATCAATATTAGGTAGTGTTATCAGGAGTTGAGCAGAATCTCAGAGGCCCAACCATAACTAGGTCACCACGATCCAGGTTCTGCTCAGGCTGAGAACCTAACTCTCATTCACTAAAACACAAATGAAACTGAGTTGGATGTTTGAATGCCAGTTTATCAATTTACAATTAGAAATATTAGCACAGACCAGAACATTCATGTTGGGTATGACTACTAGGCAGCTACCTTACCATATGCTCCAAGTGTTGACAAGAGCTCTTCTCCATGGGATGGGGGAATTGGTCATCATAACCTACCTTCTTTTCTCCTTCCTTCTTCCCATTGGGTTTTCATTAAAATACAGTACTGTGGGGACATTAAAAGCCATCCCCAAGCACATCATTGAGCTGAATACTTGTTGCAAGAGCCTTTGTCCAATCAGAAGAGATACGATTCGTTGCCTCACTTCCCAAATCTAGTACTTTTTTTCTGACCAGGAAACAAAGTTGGTTGAGAAATGCTCTCTATTTTTATGACAGAATCAAACCATACTAAAGTAGGAGAGGTAATAGAAAAAATCTAGGTCAGCTCCCTAATTCATTCATTCATCCATTCATTCATTCAAGAAATTTGTAGAAAGCACCTAATATGAGGAAGGCACAAGTTTCGGCACTTCAGATACAGTAGTGAACCAAAGTGACAAGAATCCTTGTTCTCATGGAACATATATTCAGTCAGGAAAAGATACAAAATAAATATAGTAAAGAAGTAAATTTTACAAACACTAAAACATGCTTTGGAAAAAAGAAAAAGCAAAACAAAGCAAGGAAGAGCAACAAGTGTATATTGGTAGGGGCTAGGAACAATTTTGATTAGTCAGGGAAGACTTCATTGAGAAAATATCATTTGAACAAAAGCTTGGAAGATACTAGTACATTAATCTTGTGGACATCAGCAGGAGAACATTTCAACCACAAGGAACAGAGAGCGAAAGACTCTAAGACAGGCCAGTCCAGAATATTCAAGAAACATTAAATATGTTATAATATTTAATGAATATTAATTGAATATAATATTCAAGAAATATTAAAGAAGTGAGTATGGTTGGAGATGTTCAGAGAACTAATGGAAGATCAGATCAAGTTAAAAGGGCTTGATAGGCTATTAAGAAGATATTGGCTTTTACTATGAGTGAATGGGATTTTACACAGATTAAGTATGTGACTCGTGTTCCTTCTACTTTCATAGAATCATCCTGGCTTCCCTATTAAGAATGGATGGGGGAAGTGGGAATGCAAGTCAGGAAGCTGTTGCAGGAATCCAGATAAAAGAAAAAGGAGACTGAGTGATAGAGTGATATTCAGGGAAGTGGTAAGAAGCAGCAAAACTCTGAATCCATATTGAGGACAGATACAACAAAACTAGCTGATGGCTTGGAGATGAGATATGAAGTCAAGGAAGATTCCAAGATTTTGGTCTGAACAGCTATGAGAATACAGATGCCTTCAACACCCTCTTCCTCAAGAGCTCTATCAGAACTCAAATATGTGAGGAAATTGGGGAGTAGTCTCTACTAGCTGGGAACTGAGAATTTAGAGATTTGGGCGATGGTGGTATAAGAAGAGTAGGTTACACAGCTCCCATGCTCTTTAGTACATTTTGCTTCTGAATCCCTAATTACACATTCCCTAAACTTGCAGTCCTTTAAGAAATAGCTATCCTCTGACCAATGACAGCAGAATAGTGGATTTTTTTTTCTGCTTCAAGAAGTCCCTTGTCTTTGTTTTAGAAACAGTCATACTTCAGGGTTAGATGATGCTCCCTGCAGTCTTGGTAGCGTTGGCAGTCTACCCAGACAATGCTCTGAAATGTGAATATACTATACTATCCGGAATACCTCCTCAATAGTGACAGGATCTTAGTGACTATGCCAAATGGTCTGAGGTCCTTCCTCTTCTAAGCCCATGAGAAGTCCAGAGAACCATAAGGTTATTCATGGAGCCTGCACTGAAGCCCTGCATTAAGGTTTTCCTAACAATTAATTCTTAAGGCATTTCTAGCCACAGCCTCTATCACAATGGCCATGATTAACTAAGGAGTGCTTTGTTTAAACAAAGTCATAAAGCAGTGGTCCAATATTCAAAGCAGGAGAAGAAGACCAGGAGTCTGAATCCAATGGCCTCTCACCCTATACTATGACCCTTTCCTACTCTTGAGTTCTACTGGGTACCCATTAGGTAGGCACTAAGGAAAATTGAGGGTTCTGTGGAACACAGTTTGAAAACCAATAGACTATGGTTTTCTATAAAAACAATGACACATACAGGTAGAGAGCCTTCATTCCCTTCCAGGTGGTCAGGCTTAAAAAATTAACCTGCACAGTCCTATAGTTTCTCATATTTCTGTTAAATACATCCAAGCTCTCCAGGGGCCCCTAGGTGACACAGTCAGTTAAGCATCCAACTCTTGGTTTCAGCCCAGGTTGTGATCTCAGAGTCAAGAGATCGAGCCCAATAATGGGTTCAATGCTCAGTGTAGAATCTGCTTAAGATTCTCTCTCCCTCTCCCTCTGACCCTCCCTCCTGCTTGCTATGCGCTCACTCACAAGTGTGCTCTCTCTCTCTCTCTCAAATAAATAAATAAGTCTTTAAATATAGCCAAGCTCACCATCAGAGCAATGTAGGCATTGTCTACCAGAGCAGATGGACAGACTACAGTGAAAAGCCATTGCAAACTGTCATCACCCTTCTTTTATTTCCTTCCAGAGCATGCTTCTCAGGAGGCATGTTTCAGCTAAAGTTCAAAGGTTTTTGTTAAGGCTGAAAGAGAACTCTCCAAGAAAGCCCTCATTTTCTGACCTCATTCTTTTTACAAGATCAAATTTCATCATCATTTTCTCCATTATAAAAATGTGTTTCTCTGATGACACGCCAAGGCTTGGGGCTACAGAAGTGCTATCTCAAAGCCAGGGAGTCTTGCCAGAGCTGATATGGTCTAACCTTTTTCTCTAGAAAGGGCCATCTTTTTAGATATTCCGTGTCCAGATATGAGGCCAAAGATCCCTTCCCAGCACCATTTTTTTCTGGTACCTCTCTTAAAGAGCAGTCAACCTCAGAAAACCTAAGAAGGTTTTACTTTGAGTTCCCTTCACTTTTGAACTGCTGCATGTAATTGATGGAAGAGAACAGCCCTGGTTCCGCTCCTGGACTGTATTGTGCCAAATGAGCCCTGAAGCAGCATTTGCCTATGCTTAGAGATTCACCAAGACTCTCTCAAAAATTGTTTCTTTGGCTTCTGACTCTAACATATCTTGCTGTAAGGGCTCAAAACCATTCCAAATTATTTGCCCCCTCACTATCTTAATCTTTTCTTGTGTTACCTTGTACTTTTACAGAAATGTCCTTCCTTTCTCTCCTGGCTGAGAAGAGTAAGGAGGTCCTCATGAATACCATTTGATGAGAACAGGCCCAGTGGAAGGTGGCCTTGGGCTTTCAGGACCCCCAGCCCAATCTATCTTTGGGCTCAGCCAAGGAACACTGCAGTAGCTACATAGAGATGAGGAGGAAACTGACCCCACTCATTGTGAAGGTGATTTGCCCAAGATCATAGAAGTCATTAGTGACAAAACTGGCTTTCAAACTGATGACCCTTAATTCCCTATCTAATGGGCATAAACTCTCTTGGAGAAGAGGACTAGTTTTCAAAGGTCAAAGTATTTTGTTATTTAAAAAACTTAAGTAAAATCCATGACCACGGATGGATTTATCACAGGAAAAAAAAAGCGACTGGTTCTAGAGAGATTCTTTTCTCAGCCTGTTAGTGACTAATTTTCATCCTTATGAATTAGCTCAAAAATGTGTCCCTACACCTAAAGTGCATTAGCCATAAAAGTAGGAGGGCAGCAGACTAAGCATGTGAGAGGATGCCTCCCAAACCCCGAAGTGCCCGGGGAAAGAGATGGGTGGGCTGTGTGTGACACATGCAACAAAAGGTAAAACAATGGAAAACAGCACACTGACAAAGCTTATATAACAGCCTCTCAGAGGCTAAAAACTGTCCCTGATGGTACTTTCTGAACTCATGTACTCAGCTGCTGTGGCTGTGGCTTTCACTTACAGGGGTCCTCAAGAAAGGACTTGGTTATTATTCCCTGTACTTCAGAGCTAAATTATCTTGCAGTGCATATAAGTCAACAAGGCTGTTTTTTTTACCAAATTGCGAACAATCATTTCCCACAGTAATTGTTCTGTGAATTCCCTGACTGTGTAGACAATGGTTTCCAGCTTCAAGTCTTGGACATAAACACTGCAGTTACTGGTACAATAGACCCGCTCTCCAGCTGGAAGTCAAGGCACTAATATTGAGGGCATTGTGCTGGTCAAGTTCAGGAAAGAAAAGTGATAGCTGGAAATTATAGAAGAATAAAGTTTGGAGCATCTCTGTGAGTAGATGCCTTTTAACATCTACTCACATTTAACATGCCTTTTAACAGATGGGATCTTACAAGTCTCTACATTTTCATTTATTTCTTAGAGAAGGCGTGGATGAGGAAGGGGTTGAAAGTGGAAAGAAGGTGGGATAGGATCAGAACAGAAAGGAGTGAATTCTTTTGTTTCCTTTTCTTCTCTTTTGTGTGGTCTTAATCCATGGAAGAACAAAATTTCTGGATGCTGAGGTTGTAAAACAGTATTTACCTTCATATAATAGGACCCCTTGATTACCTAGTGAGAGATTTTCTTCATGTAAGGCTAGTGTTAGGCTTATTTTTAAAACAATAGCAACAACAATAATAATACAGTACCATGTCACTGACCTATTGTTAGCTGCTCTGCTCACTCTGATCTCTTGCCTTTTCTCTGTCCAAAAGCACCAACCATGTCCTTCCATCTTTTTCTGTCTCTAGGAAGTTCAATCTTTCAACCCTTCACTATCTAGACTTTAAATAATAGATTTAGATATATGTATAGAGCCCAGAAAAGCATGTGCTTTTCCCTAGACCTCCATCAAGACACATCTGTTACTTTTTAAAAAATCATTTATTTATTTGACACAGAGAGAGATAGGAAGAGATAGAAAGAGAGCACGTGCACAAGCATGGGGAACAGCAGGCAGAAGGAGAGGGAGAAACCAGCTCCCCACTGAGCAGGGAGCCTGACATGGAGCTCAATCCCAGGACCCTGGGATCATGACCTGAGCCGAAGGCAGACATTTAACCAAGTGAGCTGCCACCCAGGTGCCCCGGGATACATCCATTTCTGTTCACCAATGGATTCTGTGCACATAAGAAGTACTTACCAAATGCTGTTTGAATGAAAAAATGAACCACACCCTCCCTTTCTGTCCTCTCTGCCTGCAGGAATGAGGCAGTGTCTTCCTAGACTCTGCTTTGTCAGTTTCTGACCTTTCCTCCAACTCCCTAACACCATTTTGAATCCCACACTTGTTTTTCACAGTGTGGTGAACATACTGACCATTTCTGTGTTCCCTTCATGCCCCAAGTGAACTTCAGATCCATTCTGCCCAGTTCGTGAAGCCTCGGCTGCCACACCAGCTCACAGTGACCTTCCTCCTCTGATCCTACCATGCACACCACTCATTTGTCACTGATTTGGTTCTCATTTCATTGTGTAGATTTCAGACATGTTTGCCAATTTTGTATATCCCTACTCAATGCACAAGCTGCAGCAGGAAGTCAGTAACTGTGCACTGAGGTGAGTCAATGAGAATGCTTTCTATTTCAGTATTCCTATTAGGGTTTATAAATGCTGAATGGGTCACTGATGGAGTTCTAAGTAACAGTACTTGATAGAGCCTAAAAAGGAAGGGGAAAAAAAAACTTTTCTTGTTCATCAAAACAGTTTAATGCTTTGGTTAAAATTACATTTAAGAAAAATATCAGTAGTCAGTACATATTAACAAAAACCCACAGTTGTAGACAAGAAAAATTGTTTACAAATACTAGACATATAGCCCTCAAAATTGGTTTGTATTTCTACCCAACCAACTGATCCATTAAGAACTGAGGTATTAAGCACTGAGATATAGAGGAAGGAGTGTATTTTTTTTTTTGTACTGTTTATGCTTCAGTCTCTGGTTATGTATGTATTATCTGGAAAAATGCATTTATGTGTCTTCAGTCAAAAGCTCCTAAAGGATACCATCCTCACCAACATCATCACCATTACCATCATCATCATCATCATCATCATCATCACCATCATTACTTTCATCACAATCACCATCAAGCTTCCCATTGTTCCTAATGTGGGACATGCAAAAAGGAAACAAGGCAGACCTGATCCCTGACCCCATGAAAGGTCACAAAAATAGCCATACTGGCAGGAGCACTCCTTATAAGGATGCATACATGGCCAATCCAACCAAAGCCTATCTTGTAACTGAAACATGGAGCATAAAGTTATGAGGTAGTTAAAATGAAATAGTGCTGAGAGGAAATGAGATGGTCTCCAAGGTATCTCCAAGCTCTAAAATTTAAACAGAGGTAGGTTCCTCATCAAGTGCCACTTTATGACCACCCTTAACAAACAAATGTAATGGAAGTCCACAAACAGCATGGATATAGAGAGAGCTGGGTTCAAATTCCGACTTCACCACTCACTAACTTTGGGCAAATCATTAATTGTGAGGTTCGCTCTGCTAAAATGTAAAATGACTCCAGTGATTTTTTTAAGATTAATTTATCTGTTTGAGGGGGGAGGAGCAAAGGGAGAATATCTTCAAGCAGACTCTCCACTGAGCATGGAGCCTCATGTGGGGATCAATCTTACGACCCATGAGATCATGACCTGAGCCAAAACCAAGAGGCGGTGCTTTAACCAACTGAGCCATCCAGATGCCCATCTAATGATATTTTTATAGGCATATTGTGAAAATCAAACACATACTTGGCACTTAATAAGTAAAAGCATTATTGTGGGGTTTTTTCCCTTTCATATTTAATGCATAAAGCAGACTAATCAGGATCCTTTAACAGTGAACATACAAAACTCTGTTAAAGGAGATTTGAAAGAATGTTAAGACTACTGGATGTTGGACCCTTCAGTTAGAGGACCAAGAATCCACTATGATGGCAGCTCAGGGACATAATGCTGGGACAATCTGTCACTGCACTGGGCCCTCCCCATATTCAACACCAAGATCCAGACATGATTTGCCTTATATCAGTTTTTCATGTGATATGAACCAAGGAATGCCAGAAAGTTCCCATTTCCCACATATTTTCCCTAGTCTCCACAGTGTTTGAAATTTCACTCTTAGAGCCTTGCTTCTTGGATAAAATCTCAGAAATAGTCCTTGCCAGAGTTCCTCTTTTAAATTTCAATTCTTCAGAGTGATAATAAGTTAGCTCTTAGTGACTAGCAGACAGGGAACATTATAGGAATAGGAAGGTTATCAAGAACAAAAGAGCTAGTGAGCTCTAATGATAAACATTTAATAACTTCACAGCTCTATCATGTTGCCCAGATAGAGGTGCTGGGTGTAAAGAGCGTATTCCACTGTAGTGATATCTATGGGAGGTGATTTTCACCAATGGACCCTTAATGTACAACATCTTCCACTTCCCAACTGATTCGCAACAACCAGGCTACATATCTGTGGGCACCAGCATCCCTAACTACTGTAGAAGTATCTTCTGCTTCATGGAACTCACATTGCCCTCTGTGTGCCTGGTCTGGGCTCTGTGCCATGTACTGACATAGCAGACCCAGCATCATCTGCCTGCCTCTCCAAAGAAAGTGAGTGAGGTTTAGGAGGATGTTGAAGACAGGATGCTGGTGGCCCAGCGTAGAGGGCCAAATACTCATCACAGGATTCTGAATGCCGCTGCTGATTAGAAAAGGCCAAAAGTTCCTCCACTGAAAGAGCATAGTTTACAACTCTAATAATTTATACATGGGCTCACTTTCCCTGAATAATTACAGATTATTATCCAGCTAATTACAGTACATGGTATTAAAAGATCTGGAATTCATTACTCCAATCTAGAAAATTACTTTCGCACGTGTTTGGAAAAGAAAATGCTGGAAAAGAAGCTCAGTTCCTGCCAGGGTGACATACTGCAGTAGTTTCACGTTCCCTCCCCAGCACGAGACAGGCTTATCCTGCTGCGTATCCTACAATGTCCTAAAATGTAGAATTTGCCATCTCAATCCCAAGTGGTATTCCTAAGTAAGGTTCCCATATTTACAAATAAAAACACAGGATGCCCAGTCAAATTTGAACTTTAGAGAAACAATACACAATTTACTGTAGTTATGTCCCAAATATTGCATGGGACATACTCATATGAAAAAATTATTCTTGTTTATCTGAAATTCAAATGTAACTCAGAACTCTGTATTTTATCTGCCAACCATTTCCCCAAGAGAAATCTGAAACAGTAAGTAATGCTGAGGAGAGACAGTAAAAGTGTAGGTTTAATGAATAGTATCCCAGTGTCAAACACTAGAGGATCAAACTTCGTACAAAAATGTGAATCTCCAACAGGGGAATATTCAACATTAGGAGGAAAATGTGCATGGGAATTCTCAAATACAAGCCTTCGTTCCTAGATCAAAATGAAAAATTGGCAAACTATTCCATGCCTAGGTGAATCTGATCTTTGTGGAGGGTCATTAGCGAACTCCAGCTACCATGCATCTTTTTAATCAATATGCAACAAGAGGAAAATGCACAGGGAATACTGACAGCATTCTCCTGACATGGTCTGCCACATACTCCCATCCACCACTGACACATAATTCTTTTCAGGGTGACACTCTTCTCCACTTAAATAAATTACCATTTCCAACTCCCCCACTATCTTGGTACAAACAGAAATGCCCATGCTAATGTTGATACAGAAATAGTGAAGGTAAGGAATAGAAAGGGGAAGGAAAGACATTTTCTAAAAATAAGCGTGAAAGTATTAATGCCTCATTGGTTTACTCCAAAATGACTTTAAAATCTACGGAGTATAAGAAGTAGTCACTAACACGTTTGAAAAGAAATATAGTCTAAATATAGGCCAAACTGAGTGATACTGACCACAAGCAGAGGAAAATTTCAAAGGACAACATCAGAGTGAGGTGTATGTAATCCTTATAGTTCAAAGATCCTTCATTCAACACAGCTTCTTGAGCACCTACGAATGTACTAGACATTGTGCCAGCACTAGGGTTATAGCAAGCAACAAGACAGGTGAGATCCCACTCTCCAGAGGTTTAAATTCAGGCTTGGGGAGGTGGGGAAGAGAGCAAAGATAACAAACAAGAAAAGAGCAGATAAGGGGCGCCTGCGTGGCTCAGTCAGTGGAGCATATGCCTTTGGCTCAGGTCATAATCCCAGGATCCTGGGATGGAGCCGTGTCAGGGCTCCCTGCTCAGCGGGGAGCCTGCTCCTCCATCTCCTTCTACCCTCCCCACCCCATGCTCTCTCTCATGAGCACTCTCTGTCTCTCTCTCTCAAATAAATAAAATCTTTAACAAACAAACAAAAAACAGATAAAATAACCAGATTATTTCAGGCCACATCAAATGCTATGAAGGCAATAAAACAGAGTAAGATGATTGAACAGGATTATAGGACACTAAAGACCTATATAAGACAGATTCTGATGTCCAATGGCTTCCCCAAAATACCTCTAAGTTCAAGGTTCAAGGTAGCAATAGCCCAAATTCTCTTGGTCACTTCTACCACAGTTTTTGCAGAATTTATTCCATTTACAGATTGAGTCACCTAATGGTCTCATCTCTTTTCTACTCTGGATGTCAGCAGACATGGAAAACAGTCCCTTTCCATGGCATTTTCTCTCTCCCTTTCCCTCCACCTTTCTATCTACACACACGCAAACACATGCGTATGCACACACACACATACACACACAGAGCCTTGTGTGTAGCAGAGTTTACTGAAAGTTTGGGGGAGGGGCAGACACAGGAGTTTATTTCACTACAACACAAAAACTTAAAATTGAATATTTAAAAACTTAAAATTGAATATTAGACATCCTGTTCTGAATCATCCTAGGATACTCTGCCACACTGCTTCCATCTCCTTGGCTTCCTTATTACAGTAATGTTCTCTTCAGATCTAACAGTAGGCTTTTTATACACCTTTGTGGTTTTACCTTCTACTAAACCATCAGTTCAGTGTCTCACTTTTTTCCCCAAGCACCGTAGCAAGGTACTTTCCGAAATAGATAGTTTCTTCTTTAAGAGATATTCTGGTGCCAGCTGTTAATATAACAATTTGTTTCAATGAGCTACACGTGATAGGCAAAAATCTGTATTTTTCTCTGTCATTCTTGGGTTTACGAATTGTTAAAATCCCTTGACTTTGTGATAAAAGAAAGTTTGAATGAAACCAACACTCTTCCTTCTTGAATTCACTTTCCCAGATCCAGTTTGTATCCCATACACTATGTTCCTGGTGAATAACAAGCCCTCAATAAACGTTTGAAGAATTTAATTCAATGCAACACAACCTACATGAACACCATGTAGAGCATAAGACATATGACAATGAGCCAACATTCAAAACAGGCAGCTAGTTTATTAACAATAATTTGCCACCAACTGTACCTAGGAGTACATTACTTCTCATGTTGTTTCCTGTTCTTAACATTAAAATATACTCATAGGGCGTCTTTTGAAGCAAGCCAAGGTAGAACATGCCTATATCCTCTGATTTCATATTTAAAGATGTTTCACTCAGATTCAAAATTTCTCAAAAAGAAAGAAAGAAAGAAAACTAAAAGAAAATAGCTGAGAAAGCCAGCATTGGCTAAATTCATCTATTACCCATATCTTATCAATGTATCAAAATCATTTGTACCTTCACAAAAGCTGCCAATATCCTAATTGCCCTAGAAATTTCTTTAATTTATTTTTTATTGGTGTTCAATTTGCCAACATATAGAATAACACCCAGTGCTCATCCCATCAAGTGCCCCCCTCAGTGCCTGTCACCCAGTTACCCCCACCCCCCACCCACCTCCCCTTCCACCACCCCTAGTTTGTTTCCTAGAGTTAGGAGTTCTCTCATGTTCTGTCTCCCTTTCTGATATCTCCCACTCATTTTTTTCTCCTTTCCCCTTTATTCCCTTTCACTATTTTTTATATTCCCCAAATGAATGAGACAATATAATGTTTGTCCTTCTCTGATTGACTTATTTCACTCAGCATAATACCCTCCAGCTCCATCCACATAGAAGAAAATGGTGGGTATTTGTCATTTCTAATGGCTGAGGAATATTCCATTATATACATAGACCACATCTTCTTTATCCATTCATCTTTCGATGGACACTGAGGTTCCTTCCACAGTTTGGCTATTGTGGACATTGCTGCTATAAACATCGGGGTGCAGGTGTCCCGGCGTTTCATTGCATCTGAATCTTTGGGGTAAATCCCCAGCAGTGCAATTGCTGGGTCGAATGGCAGATCTATTTTTAACTCTTTGAGGAACCTCCACAGTTTTCCAGAGTGGCTGCACCAGTTCACATTCCCATCAACAGTGCAAGAGGGTTCCCCTTTCTCCACATCCTCTCCAACATTTGTGGTTTCCTGCCTTGTTAATTTTCCCCATTCTCACTGGTGTGAGGTGGTATCTCATTGTGGTTTTGATTTGTATTTCCCTGATGGCAAGTGATGTGGAGCATTTTCTCATGTGCGTGTTGGCCATGTGTATGTCTTCCTCTGGGAGATTTCTCTTCATGTCTTTTGCCCATTTTATGATTGGATTGTTTTTTCTTTGCTGTTGAGTTTATAGATCTTGGAAACTAGCCCTTTATGTGATACGTCATTTGCAAATATCTTCTCCCATTCTGTAGGTTGTCTTTTAGTTTTGTTGACTGTATCCTTTGCTGTGCAAAAGCTTCTTATCTTGATGAAGTCCCAATAGTTCATTTTTGCTTTTGTTCCTCTTGCCTTCATGGATGTATCTTGCAAGAAGTTACTGTGGCCAAGTTCAAAAAGGGTGTTGCCTGTATTCTCTAGGATTTTGATGGAATCTTGTCTCACATTTAGATCTTTCATCCATTTTGAGTTTATCTTTGTGTATGGTGCAAGGGAGTTGTCTAGTTTCATTCTTCTGCATGTGGATGTCCAATTTTCTCAGCACCATTTATTGAAGAGACTGTCTTTCTTCCAATGGATAGTCTTTCCTCCTTTATCGAATATTAGTTGACCATAAAGTTCTGGGTTCTCTATTCTGTTCCATTGATCTATGTGTCTGTTTTTGTGCCAGTACCACACTGTCTTGATGACTACAGCTTTGCAGTGCAACCTGAAATCTGGCATTGTGATGCCCCCAGCTATGGTTTTCTTTTTTAATATTCCCCTGGCTATTCAGGGTCTTTTTTGATTCCACACAAATCTTAAAATAATTTGTTCCAACTCTCTGAAGAAAGTCCATGGTATTTTGATAGGGATTGCATTAAACGTGTAAATTGCCCTGGGTAACATTGACATTTTCACAATATTAATTCTGCCAATCCATGAGCATGGAATATTTTTCCATCTCTTTGTGTCTTCCTCAATTTCTTTCAGAAGTGTTCTTTAGTTTTTAGTGTATAGATCCTTTACCTCTTTGGTTAGGTTTATTCCTAGGTATCTTATGCTTTTGGGTACAATTGTAAATGGTATTGACTCCTTAATTTCTCTTTCTTCAGTCTCATTAGTGTATAGAAATGCCACTGACTTTTCTCTAGAAATTTCTGATTTAATTTATGATTCTTTCTTGCCTTCATGGGACTAGTTTGGCCTTTAAATTATTTTTTTTAAAACTTGTCACCCAGGAAATTTTTTTGTTAGTCTACATTACCTCTAGGAAAATACTCCTGCTAGAGCCTTGCTATGGACCGAATATTTCTGTTCCCCCAAAATTTGTATTGAAATCCTAATCCCCAGTGTGATGGTATTAGGAAGCAGGCCTTTGGGAGGCAATCTCATTCATGAGGGTAAAATTCCCTTATAAAAGCAATCCCAGAGGGGTCCTTAACCCCTTCTACCATATGAGACAGAAGATGGCCATCTATGAACCAGGAAGTAGGTCCTCACAAGACACTGAATCTGCTGCCAGCTTGATCTTGGCCTTCCCAGCCTCCAGAAGTGTGAGAAATAAGTTTCTGTTGTTCAGCAGCCACCCACTTTTTGTTACAGCACCCTGAACAGACTAAGACAAACCTTTAACAACCAAAGGGTTGGACCACATTCGTCCAAACTCTGATCTACCGATGACCATGAATCCATGTGATTTTATGTCAACCATCTCCCATCCCCCGAGGTTCTCATTCCCCACATCTTCAGATAGACTTTCATTCTAGTACTATGACATTTTATTGTACCTACTCACTGCTAGCTTCTCTCACTGGATTACCCCAGATTTCTGAGGGTAGGAGCAATATCTTAATCATCTTTTTACCTATAGCACCTAACATAATACTTGAAAATAGTGTTTTACAAAAAAAAAAAATGTTGTTTAACAATAAATTGATCTTTTTCCATTCTAGGGCAAGCAACCTTTGGAAGAGATGGGGGAAACTATTGGATTGCACTGGAAAGAATTAAATAGCACTTTTAAGCCTCTATTGAATGTCTACTGCATAATACAACTTCAAGTATTCTGTAACACCCCAGTTAGAATTTGTTATACTCTGCTCAGCACATGAATTGTCCACTCTATGGGAATGAAGGTCATTTTTTTTTAACCTTTAGAACTTATGATAAAAATGAGTGGTTCAATGTTCAGTGTTCACTTAATAACACTGTTCTGGGTCCCTCTGAAATTTTCAACAGCTCTCTCTACTGAATGAGAAGGGCCGCAGACAGGATAAGCAGGAAAGCTGACAGGGATCTATCTTCCATCTGCCCACACATCACCTTTATGAAAATATGCCTAAGTCCTTGCAAAACTAACAGTCAAAAGAGGAGTTCTTAAACAAAGGCCCCATTCAGACCACCACCCTCTTTCAGAACCTAAAATATTTTAGAAGAAATGAAGGACTTAAGATAAGGCTCTTCAGATAGAGGGGTACAGAGAAGGAGGATTCTGCATTATTTCAGCATATCAATACTATCTCGAGACACTTCTCAGTAGAGGAGAGAAATTCTTAAGAATCTGGGAACAAGTCGCCAATAAAAAGAAAATACAGTTTTATCAGATAGACCTGAAGATACTCAGCAGATGAATTTCTTTGAAGAGATAACCATGTTCAAGAAAAAAAAAATGGTAGAATATGAGTGAAAATTCTTTAAACCATCAAGGAATCATTAAGAATCTAGTCTACTTCCAACATGACTCTATCTCCGCCTCTTCCTTCTCCATACATGTCCTATCCACTCATCCAGTTCTAGTTCAAATTTCACCTCTTCCATCGGAATCCCTACAAAATCCATCTGATGTGATACAAAGATCAAAGATCATCAGTTTTTCATTCAGACAAGCCCAGGGCTGTTATCCCAGCACTCTTATTTCACTTAAAATCAGACTTTCTGATTCTGTGCCCTCATGTCACCATATACTGCATACCTTGAGAGTACCAAGTGTCTTTTTATATAATGAGTGGACCTGATATTCTTAGAATGCTCCTCCATCTACAAGTAAGACTGCTAAGTTTGTGTCTTTGGGTAACTTCTCTGAGTCTTAGTTTCCTCACTTGTACTTCACAAAGGGTTTTGCTTATGCTTAAATGGGATAGCACATGAAGAGTGCCTGACATCTAGTAACTGCTCAATAAAAAATTACTAATTTGGTAAAAATGATTGATTTACATATTTCTTGATTAGAAAACTCTGTTCCTCCTAGGAAAGATCCATAAAAACTTCCATCTGTTTTTTCCCAGACTCCTAACCTCCTCACAGATTTAATAGTCAAAATATTATCTGACAATCTACTATCTCCCTGTCTCTGAAATTCCCCCATAGAATACTATGCAGTAAAATCATCAACACAAACCAACTCTGTCCTGTGCTCAAAGCATTTATAAATTCTTCCATAGAAGAATAAAAAAGCATTTAGATTGCTGAAGGTATAGAAATGCTCTTATCCTGGCTACCCAAGATCTAGAGGAGCCCTACCATCTGCCTTAAATGAAGAGACACCAAATGTGAAAGAGCTTCTTCAGTGTCACTGTTTGATGGTCATACAAACCTGAGGCGTTGTTTAATACTAGTATCCATGTCAGCCTTGTTTCCATTCAATTAGTAAAGAGCAATTCAAAAAGAAAAAAGGGCACAACTGTCCCCAGACTAACAAAACAAGCTTAAATACAGAGGTTCTAATTTTTTAACTCTTTACTTCAAAATAGTTTTAGACATATACAAGAGTTGCAAAAAACAGTAGGGAATTCCAATATACCCTCCTCCTTGCTTCCTTTAATGTTTCAATCTTATACAACCACAGTATAATTACCAAAACTAAGAAATTAACATAATAATAGTAACTAAACCATAGGCTTTATTCAGATTTCACCAGATGTTCACTAATATCCCTTTTCTTTTGCAGGATCCCATAGTGCATTTGTTTGTCACTTCCCTTTAGTGTTCCCCAATCTGTGTCAGCCCTTCAGTCTTTCATGATTTTGACACTCTTGAAAAAGAGTACCGGTAGTGGTCAGGTGTTTTGTCTCCCAGTTTGACTTTTTCAGGTGGCTTCTCACGATTAGACTGAGGTCATCCAGGTTTGGGAAGAATATAACAGAAGGAACAGACCCATCTTGGTGCATCCCAAAACAGAACACATGATACCCATATGAATTGTCACTAGTGGTATGGACTTGGATCACTTTGTTAAAATGAAGTGTGCCCAGATTTTCCACTTTTGTAGAAAATGTATTTGTAATTAGTAAATATTTTCCTTTTGTACTAATTAAATATTATGGGAAAATATTCTTTCTCCACTGATTTTAACATACGTCAGGGGATCTTGTCTGTGGCAATTGTTACTATGGTGTTTTAATGTTGATTTTCTTTTTTTTTTTAATGTTGATTTTTCTATGTCCCTCATTCTTTCTACATTGATTGAGTTATTTTGTAAGAAAGAATTATCACTTTATTTTTTATTCAATGACTTTAGGGCACTTTGAATTTTTTTTTATTCTTTGAGTTATAATCCTATACTATTAGTATTGGTATTAAACTGTTTCAGCTTTGGCCATTGTGAGTTTATTCAGGTTGGCTCCTGTGTCTTTCTAATATATCCTCATCTTTTAAAAAATATTTTTAGCACCACTAGATGCTACATCTTAACCACTTCTCCAACAAGGAATTCATATTTTTTCCTAATTTAATTTAGTGGGTACACTTAATGGTCCTAACCTACAAAAAATTACTGTATTAGAGAAACCACTTACCCCTTCCGAGCCTAGTTGTTTCTTCCAGCTTAATCACATAACACTTGTACCTTTTTCTACTGAACATATCTCAAATTCTATCATAAGAGTTCATAGTTCATTTACATATCTGTGCCTCTATCTAGATTCCTCAAGGGCTGAAACTTTCACCTATTCCTTTATTTCAAAGACATGTATTGAGCATTTGCTATCCAATAGAGATGCAATGGTGAATAAGATACTCAGTCTCAGCTTTCAACTTCCTGATACAATGCCTGAAACACAGTAAGCTCACAGCATCTTTTGGAATCAACATTGAAAGAACCCTCTATGAAGATGACTACAGGGAAGGGACTACTTTACTTTGCCCATACTTTGGCAAAAAAGGAAATCACTACTGTGTATGACTCAGGTCCTTGTTAACCATTCTCGGAAAATAATATATTACCATCAACAGAAAACTACTATCTCCATTCCTTTTTCTGTTACCATCTCTTAGGGATTTATTAGCCATTGATATGAGTGTTTGCTTAGTAAATAAAGGCTAAATATATGAAGATTATAATTCAAATAGTGACTCCCTAAGGACAGCATTATTTTATGAACTCTAAAGTTTCCCTGAGCTACACTGACTTTCATTATTCAACAAAACCAGAAAATGTCTTGAAAAAGAGTAATAATGGACTATATCTGCACATGTTTCTGTATAATTTCTATTCTGGATACATATAGACAGAGCTCATATGTTTATACATTTCAAACAAGACAGACTGAAAATTAAACAAGTAACAAGATTAACATCCCTTCATGAGTACAACAAAAATTCTTTACCTCAGAAAAGAAATGTGCCATAGAAGGTACACAAAAGGAAACAATCAAACAACCTTATGGATTCCTTCTGTCAAACCAAATTACAGAGGATCACACCAGAGCCTAAGGCAAGACACTTCCTGTGGAGAGCAATATGTAAACTTTAAACATAGAAGACTTCCAACACTTCCAACATGTTAGACTTCCCCTAACATTTTAGTCTTTATCACAAGAAACAAATTGGAACCTGATTTATAATGTCACCATTAAATACTTCCAGGATTCCCATATTTTAAAATCAGTCTTAAATTACATGTAGTAAACCTATGTCTATCAGGGGAAAATAATCTGCCAAATTATTAAATAAAATCCTAACTGCATACCAGTTCTCAAGGCTAATGAACACCTGTAAAGAAAATGCTGCACCATCATTGTAAAGTGACAACATCCCTCTGAGGAAATAATTTCTGTGATTTTCATGAAGTTTCCCTGTCAGTGATACAGATTTGTTGAAGGTGAGCCTTCATTTGGACAAATAAGCTATTATCCAACACAATACAAAGTGTTTTGAAAAGCGTGGAACTAAGATCAAACATACCAAAAATCTTTTTATATGCATATTGAAATGCATAATCCTATTTGGACACTCCATGTCCAAATAACCTATTTATTTATTTATTATTATTATTTTAATTTATGATAGTCACACACAGAGAGAGAGAGGCAGAGACACAGGCAGAGGGAGAAGCAGGCTCCATGCACCAGGAGCCCGATGTGGGATTCCATCCTGGGTCTCCAGGATCGCGCCCTGGGCCAAAGGCAGGCACTAAACCTCTGCGCCACCCAGGGATCCCTAACCTATTTATTTTTAAAGGTGATTCCTATGCATATCAAAACTTAAGAACCAATGAAATGCAAGCAGAACTCTAATGACTTTCACCTTCATCTAAATGTGTGAATGAATACAAAGACAAGAAAAAGATAACAAATAGTTCAAAACACCAGAGAAATCATTCTTCATTTTTATAATATAGGAACAGTTGCTTCTGGATATGATGCAACAACTACTGTAACTAGAACTTATTCTCTTGCCACAAAGAAGTATAAAAAGTGGACAAAATATGTAAGATAACTGTTGTCATACATTAGATAGTAAAGAGCACAGAACCACAGTCTTTGAGAGAAAGCTCAGATCTATCCCACATTGGCCTTGGATTTCTGCCTTGGCACACTTTGCTAGTGGAGTGAGGGTGGGGACCCAAAGTGAGATAGAAAGTAGAGAGCAGCTGAGTTGAGGGAGCAGACATGAGAGTTAATTTCACCTGAGGTGACTAGATTTTGTGGAACAAGGCACTAGAATTTGAAAAGCTTTGCAAAGTTAGTGCCTGGGAACATTACCATGGAGTTTTACCTCAAGCCCTTGGCTAAATGCGGGGCTGTCTGTATGCAGAATAACTCTACAACACTTAATAGAGAGAGGCTCCCATGGGAGTGAGGGCTGAATGGAGACACAGTCACATAATCCAACTCCTGTCAGTATACTATCCACCATGTGCAGTATATAATAAAAAATGCTAGACATGTAAAGTGGCCCACATCCAAGAGAAGTGGAAGTCGAAAGAAAAAGACCCAAAGAAAACAAAGATATTGGAATGAACAGATAAGAAGTTTAAAAGAGCTGTTAGAAATATGTGTAGGGATTTAAAGAAAAAGATAGGCAAAATGAGTTAACAGATGGAGAATCTCAACCAAGAAATAGAAACTATTAAAAGATAAGAGAGAGAAACAAATGGAAATTCTAAAATTGAAAATTATAAATTTGAAATGAAAAATTCACCAAATGAGCTTAAAGTAGATTGGATTATGCAGAATAAAGGGTAAACTGACATGAAGACAAATCAATAGAAATTCCCTACACTGACAGAAGGAAGAAGTCGTTTTTTGGTACTTTTTTGTTTAATTAAGAGAGCCTCAATTATATTTGGAAAATTATCCAGTGGTTTCACATACATGTAGCTAGAATCTGTGAAAGAGAAAGAGAATGGTGCAGAGAAGTTATTTTCAATAAATAATGGTTGAAAGTCTCACAAACTGGTAAAATAAATCAACTAAGAGATCCAAAAAGTTTGGCAAACCTCAAAGCAAGATAAACAAGAAGAAAAACTACACCAAGTTACATAATAGCCAAGATGCTGAAAACAAATAAAATCTTCAAAGCAGTCAGAAAAAGATGATACATTATACACAGGGGGAAAACTATAATAATGGCAGCTACCATTCACCAAAAACAATGGAGGGCAAAGGAAAATGAAATGACTTCTTTAGAGTATTTTTAAAATGTTAATTTAGAGTCATATCTGGAAAAACAATCCTTCCAAAAAGGGGGTTAATAAAAACATTTTCAAGTAAATAAAAGCTGAAAGAATTTGCTGCCAGAACAATTACACTGCAAGAAATGCTGAAGTCTCCAAACTAAAGAGAAATAATACAAACGGAAATTCAGTTCAACAGAATAGTGCTGGAAGTGGCAAATACACAGGCAAATTTTTTTAACTATATTTTCTTCTTTTAATTAAAAAAATTTCAGAAAGCAAAAATAATAACATTGTATCATGCAGAATTTACAACATATATAGAAGTAAAATCTATGACAATAGAAACAGATTGAAAATAAAAAGAATGTACCATTATAGGTTCTTGTATTTTTACATGTAGTTACAGAATATTAAAATGAAGTAGAATGTGAAAAGGTAAGAATGCACATTGTAATCACAGAAAACTCACTTTAAAAAAAATACAGTGGAAGACCTAAAGAAATATTGAAAAAGAAGTACAAAGCTATAGGCATCACACTTCCGGATCTCAAACTATGTGAAAAAGTTGTTGTAATCAAAACAGTGTGGTACTAACATAAAAACAGACATGCAGATCAATAGGAGAGAACAGAGAGACCAGAAACAAATCCACACACATATGGTCAATTAATTTACAGCAAAGGAACCAAGAATATACAATGGGGAAAGGGCAATCTCTTTAATATGTGGTGTAGGGAAACTGGACACCTACCTGCAAAAGAAAGAAAATAAGCCACTTTCTTGCATAAAAGTTAACTCGAAATGAATTAAAGACTTAAGCATAACAGCTGAAACCATAAGCTAGGAGTTTATTGGGGTTTTTTTCTTTTTTTTTTTAATTTTATTTATTTATTCATGAAAGACACACAGAGAGAGAGACAGAGACACACAGGCAGAGGGAGAAGCAGGCTCCATGCAGGGAACCTTACATGGGACTCCATCTCAGGTCTCCAGGATCACGCCCTTGGCTGAAGGCAGCACTAAACCGCTGAGCCACAGGCTCCTAACCTTGGTCTCAGCAGTGATTGTTTTGGATTTGATACCAAAAGCAAAGGCAACAAAAGAGAAGCAAGTGAAACTACATCAAACTATAAAACTTCTGCACAACAAAACAAACAACAACATCAACAAAGTGAAAAGGTAACATACTGGGTGGGAGAAAATATTTGCAAGTCATAGATCTGGTAAGAGGTGAATACTCAAAATATATAAAGAATACAACTCAATAGCAAAATGTAAACAATCTGATTTAAAAATGGGCAGAGGATCTGAATAGCCATTTTTCAGAAGATGTATGGATGGCCAACAGACACATGAAAAGAGCCTCAATATCATTTATCATGAGGGAAATGCATATCAAAACCACAATGAGATACCACCTCACATCTGTTATTTAAAAAAAAAGAAAAAAAAACAAGAAATAACAAGTGTTGATGATGGTATGGGAAACCCTTTTGCACTGCTGGTGGGAATGCAAATTGCTGCAGCCACTGTGGAATACAGTATGAAGGTGCCTCAAAAAGTTAAAAATGGTACTACCATATGATCCAGCAATTCCACTTCTGTATATTTATTTAAGGAAAACAAAAACATGAACTCTAAAAGATATCTACATGTTCATTACCTCATTGTTTATAATAGGCAAAAAAATGGTAAACTTAACTGTCCTTTGATGAATAAATAGAAAAATTGTGATATATAACCTTGAGGACACTATGCTAAGACAAACAGAGAAAGACAAATTCTGAAATACTGTATGACCACACTTATGTGTAGAATATTTTTTAAAAAGGAAACTCATAGATACAGAGCACATTGGTGGCTGTGGAGTAGGGGGTGGGGTTAGTTAAAATGGGTGCAGGTGGTCCAAAAGTGCAAATTTGCAGTTACAAATAAATATGGCATGAGCACATAATTTATAGCATGATGACTACAATTAATAATACTGTATTGTAATTTGAAAGTGGATGAGAGTAGATCTTAAAAGTTCTTACCACAAGAAAAAAGTTTATAACTATGTGTAATGATGAATGTTAATTAGAATTATTGTGGTCATTCTGCAATAT
This sequence comes from Nyctereutes procyonoides, assembly GCF_905146905.1. Taxonomy (NCBI): domain Eukaryota; kingdom Metazoa; phylum Chordata; class Mammalia; order Carnivora; family Canidae; genus Nyctereutes; species Nyctereutes procyonoides. The sequence continues at coordinate 66,084,132 of NW_026575140.1, read as the reverse complement.
AAACCTATGATTGGGTATTGCTAAAATGCAAACAGAAAAAAACAATTGTAATAATATGAACTATTGATTAACTCAAAAGACAGGGAAAGAGAAACAGAAAATTGATCAAACAAATAGAAGAAATAGAGAAGACACTATGAATACAGAAAACACTATGATTAAGACAGCAACTGTCAGAATAGAGTAAAAAAAAAGGAAAGGGGGAGAAAAACTAACTGCCATCTAAAAGATTTGCACCATAAATTGGAAAACAGAAGAAAATTTTTAAACATTATGAACTGAATGAATTTGAAAATACAAAATTTGTGGGATGCACCTAAAGTAATGCTTGGAAAGGAAAATATACAGGTTGAATTTCTTCTATTAGAAAAGAAGAGAGCTTTAAAATTGATGACCTAAAATAAAACATAAAATAGGTAGATAGAATAATAAAGAACATAAGTCAACATGATAGAAAATAGGCAACTATAGAGAAAAACAGAAGAGCCAAATATTCTTTGTTTTTTTTTTTTGTAGACTTTATTTATTTATTCATGAAAGACACACAGAGAGAGAAGCAGAGACATAGGCAGAGGGAGAAGCAGGCTCCATGCAGGGAGCCCGATGCAGGACTCGATTCCAGGACTCCAGGATCATGCCCTGGGCCAAAGGCAGACGCTTAACCACTGAGCCACCCAAGTGTTCCCCAAATATTACCTCCTAAGAAGACTAATAAAATTTGAAAAACTCCAGCAAGACTGATCAAGAAAAAAAAAGAAGAAAAAGCATAAATTATCATTTGGACAATACAAGAGAAGCTAATGCTCCAGATGCTACAAACCAGGGGGACAGCAAACTATGGCCCATGGGCCTGATCAGCTGCCACCTGTTTTTCCAGAGCCTGCAAGCTAAGGATGGTTTTTATATTTTAAAATTGTTGAGGAAAAAAAATCAAAAGAAGAACAATATTTTGTGACACATGAAATTTATATTTTAGTGCCCACAAATAAAGTTTTATTGAAACCGTACAACAGCAGAGTTGAGTACTTGTGACAGAAACTATACTGCTCATAAAGTCCAACAGACTTACTATCTGTCTTTTTACAAGAAAAAAGCTTGCCACGCCCTTCTATAAACATTAAAAGGTAACAAATATTACTTAATACTTTATGCCAATAAATTCAACAATGTAGGTGAAATAAACACATTCCTGAATAAACACAAACCTACCAAAACTGACACAAGAAGAAATAAAATATGTGAATACCTGAATTTATAATTAAAAACTTTCCCCCAAAAGTTATCTTTATTATTTATTTACCCTCCATATTTAGGTCTGCAATCCAGCTGGAATTAAATTTGGTATATGAAACCACTTGGACCTGAAATTTACTTTTGGGGATTGGAAAAGAGTTTTTAAGCAAGACACAAAAATTACCTATCTTAAGGAATAACATAGAGAAGTTGAACTTTCTCCAAATTAAGAACTTCTGTTCATCGGTAGATTTCTTTAAGAGAATGAAAAGGCAAGCCACAGATGGGAGAGGATATTTGCAACTCATATCACTGGCAAAATATTCATAACTAAAATACAAAAAGAACTCCTACAAATCAATCTTTTTAATGAGCAAAAGAACTGGACAGTCACTTCACAAAAAAAGAGAAGCCAATAGGCATATTAAAACTGCTAAACATCATTATTAACCAAAATTAATTTTAATTTTAATGCAAAATTTTAATTTTAATGCAAAATTAAAACCAGAGTAGTAAACATTTGTTGTTTGTAGTTTAACATCTATGCATTCCTCCTTCTCCTTTTGTATCTAATAACCTTTATAATCACATTTCCTCTATAAAACCACTTCTCCATTCTCAGTTGTGTAGTTTGGGTGTGATTCAACTCAACCTTAACTCTAGGGACAGAATTTGATTGAGCCCAGACAATTAACCTACCCCATTTTCTAGGCCATGCATGATCTTTGGTATGACCATGAAACCTAATAAGGACCCGTGAAACATAAGGCTGCAACTTGAAGCAACAGTTTCAAGTAGGAAAAAACCTCTTCAGCTACAAATACCAGAGGACACTTTTTCTTTCTTTCCCTGTAGGATAGAAAGTGACAATCTGAGATTTTGACTATAGTCAGAAGAGGAGAGCCTAAAGTGTCAAGGTGAGCAGCCCATTGGTGGTGAAGGCACGTGGAGGATGGGAGAGATAAACAAAATTTTTAGGCTGTTACTACTAAGATGTTGGACCAAATCTCACCTAAGGCTACTCTTACCCCTGACCCTTTCAGATAAGTCAGCCAAGAAATTTCCTCTAGCACACAAGTCACTTTTTAGTTGGACTTCCCACAGCTGCCACATTAGCCCCAATTGATGATACTGTGAACAGTATTTAAGTGCTTGCTGATGTATCAGAGGAACAGGCTCAGTGCTTTACATACATGATATGTAAACTTCAAAATGCTGAAGTATTATGACCTCCATTTTACAGATGAGTAAACCAAGACACGGGGTTGCTGAGTGGTCAGGAAAGTGACACTCAAACATACATACAGCTGGCTCTTCCTCTATAAAGTCTCTGTCTCGGGAAAGCTTTGCCAAGCAATGAGCAGAGGCTACATCAGCATTTTAACTGCCTAAGCACAGGCTTGAAAGCTGAGTCACATCATTTCCTCCAACAAAATGGCTAGGAAGAGCTTAAGAGCATTTTATTTTTATTTTAAAGTAAACAGTATAGAATTAAATGGAAGAAGAAGAAGAAGAAGAAGAAGAAGAAGAAGAAGAAGAAGAAGAAGAAGAAGAAGAAGAAGAAGAAGAAAGGAGGAGGAGGAGAGGAAGAAAAACAAAGCATTTGGTAGATATTCTGAGGGAGTTCATCTTTTTTCTTCCTTTTAAACCTTTCAAGATAAAAACAGCCCAGGGGAAAAAGCAGACTGGAGTTGTCCTGCTCTTATGGCTCAAGGAAAGGCATGATATACTTCATGACCCACTTAATGTAAAGGATACAAACAGCGGGCATAAATCCATGGGCTTCCACTGACTGCCTAACTGCAGGACAGGGAGGAAAAAGACCCCTGTGGCTCCAGCAGGTCCACCATTGGCCACATCATTTGTTTACTGTTATCTGCAAGGCCTTCCAAGTCTGCTCTTAGTACTGCCTCTTTAATGCCTCCTGAGTTATTTCCCAAGTACAATGCTCTGATCATGACCTAGGACAGACTAGGCAAAGGCTGGTTCTGTTATGATGAGACAGAAAAAAAAAAAAAAAAAAAAAAGAAAGATCAGCTTACCTTCAAGATTCTGACAGCAGCAAATGGAGGTAGGATCTGACTGGCTAATTAAAATAGAAAGCCAAGCAATTTGGGGCCTTTGTGCTGGCAGAGTTTTCCCAAGTAGCAGACTGGCATCACTGGGATTTTTTCAAATTATTTAATCATTGTGGGGTTTTTTTTCAAATCATAAAAAGAATACTTTCGTTGTGGAAAAAAATTGAAAAAATATAAGCAAGCAATAAAAACTATGAATCCTTGTATCACTTTTCAGAGATAAGTAGTTATACCTAGACATTTTCTTGTGTATATACTTTTCCTTGTTTATTCACCAAAAAAACATGAGAATGGTACAGTTTTGCAAGCTTTATATTAGTAGGGAACTTTCCTATCGATAGTCTTTTGCGACATGATATTAATGGCTGGATGGTTTGTTACATATATAATATGATAATCAATTTAACTAATCCCATTCTATTGGCATTCAGATCATTTCTAAATTTTGAACCTTGCCCAGACACTGGGATATGCTGGGGCTGACTTGCCCCAAAGTCCACCCTTTTTTTTTTTTTATTTTAAAACTGCCATGTTGAATATTTAGTAGTATAGTATCTCTACCTTTGTTGTATTATTTCTTTTTTTAAAATTTTTATTTACTTATGATAGTCACACACAGAGAGAGAGAGAGGCAGAGACATAGGCAGAGGGAGAAGCAGGCTCCATGCACCGGGAGCCCGACGTGGGATTCAATCCCAGGTCTCCAGGATCGCACCCTGGGCCAAAGGCAGGCGCCAAAGCACTGAGCCACCCAGGGATCCCTGTTGTATTATTTCCATTGGACAAATGCCTAGAAGTCAAATCCATGACTCAAAAATAAACATTTTTAAAATTTTTGAGTGTATTACTATTCATCGTCCTGAAAAATGTACAAATTCGCATTTATAGACTCAATCTTGAAGTCTCACCTAGTAGCTCACTAGTAGTTCACTTGTTGCTCTAAATACCTCTGAGTATTTACCTCAAGGATCCTCTGTGGTTTGTCTTCTTAATAGAAGGAGAGTTGAGGTCTAAGCCCTTTCTTGTTTGAATAATGAACTTGACTGTCAGAACCTACACACAGAGACTGTCTCTATACTTATTCTCTAAAATGTGGAAACCCACATTTATTGAACACTTATAAGTATGAAATACAGACATTCTCAATAAATTCTCAGTAGATTCTCAATAAATATTTGTGAATGAATGAACAAATGGAGATTTAACCCAAATCTATCTGACTCCAAGCGTACTATTGTCAACCTATTATAGGATGCCAGCCTGACTCTCTGAGTCTCCCTTCTGAGAAGAACCTTTGATACACAAAGGGAACCCCACATCTGGACCAATCAGATTCTCTCTGGAATAGAAGCTGTGAATGGGAGAGACCCCAGCCCTCATAGCTGGACAGCATGAATCTTAGAACTCTAGAGAGGTCTTAATGAAGGATAGTCAGAAGAAAGGCAGGCAGGAACCACACCCCCTCCCCCACCTGCCATAAGAGGAAATCACTCTTAAAAGGATTTTACACCATCCTGGAAGGAGCTCTTCACCCTTTCGCTTGTGAACAACTACCTGATAGGTAGATGAGCATGTGGACAAAAATTTGATTGGGTGACAAGCCTATGGAGGGTTAATCAGATTAAAACAGCCCACCAATAAGCCATAAAAAAACCCTAGAATTAGAAACACCTCTCAGATCCCTGCCCTCTACTAGCACTCAATAAACTTTGCATTGCTGCCCAACACTCTTCATTTGGTCTACCTCTTCATTCTTTTGGCTTGAGCTAGACAGCATCTGTTTTTACTGCTTACAACCAATGAACTTGACATATTAAATAGAACCTGGCCAGACATGTAACTGCCGGTGACAGCAAGGTCTCAGAAGAAGGAAAATGAACTCCTCACAAAACAGCGGAGCCCCTGATATGCAGACCTGCCTCAGAAATAGGGACCAGTTGCTGGTGGCAGACTGCTGATAGCAAGCTTCCAGATGTCTCGTTACCAGAAATTCCATGAGAACGTGGGCATAAACTGCATAAATTTCAGACATCTCAGAGGACTGTGCTTTCATTGTTCTTTTCCCATATGTTACAAAAGAACAGTCTGTGTAGCTCTGGATGTGTGGCAAACTGCAACAGTGGCTAAGTCAATTTTCCTATCAAAAAACCTGGAAAAAGTTAAACTGTTTCTTTGAAAGGCTGTAAGTAGAGCTCATACCTTCTGGAAACTAATTATGAGAAATAGATGTCCTCAAATAAACCTGCCAAAAGTGAAAAGCCCTGGGCTATTACTTTTAATGTTATATGATTTCCTTTTTTTTTTTTTAATGGCTTCAGGTTTGTGGAGAATGCCTTTGAAACCTTCGCAAACTGGGGAGGGAGATCATTTAGACTAAAAGAAAAGAAAAACAGAAAACAGAACCTTTCTTGTCTATCAGATCCATCTTATGAAGCTTCTTCCTTTAAATCATTTCTTGGAGACATTTTTTTTCCCAAATGGAGCCTGCTTCCCAAATTAAGGCTCCAGTTTCTACTCTCCAACCTCTCCCCTCTCCAATCCATTATTCACAGTTATGCCAGGCCAATCTTTCAAAAATGCTAATTTTCCAGGCCTCTCCTCTATTCAAAAATCTACTGAAGGTGGGCTCTGAGGTACAGTGGAAAGTTCCTGGGCTGCAGAGCCAAAGGCACAAGCCTAAATCCCTGGCTTCATCACCCATCAGCTATTTGAATTTATAGAAGAAAGTTAACAACCCCTCACTGCACTCCCCACTATACTCGTTTGTAAAAATGAGGATAATACATGCCTTGAAGGTTATTATAAATAATTGGGACATCATTCGCAAAGTACCTGGCCCTCAAAAAGGACTAAAGAAATAATGCCTTGCTTTCCTCTCTCTGTGAAGCTTCAGATCTTATGACCCCATTCAGCACCTCCTCTTCCAGCCCACCTTGCCCTTCATAATCTCCCTCCATCCTCCACGTGCAACCATGTATCCGAATAAATTCTGTACATGATTCTGTGCTCCAACTAGGCTCTCAGCCCTCTCCACCCTCATTTCTACCTACCTCCCTCTGCTGGCTCTCTATACTCATTCCCCACCCATACCACCCAATGTCCTCCCTGACCTGCAAATCCTCTAAAATCCAGGCCTTCTCTCTCTAGACTCCTTGGACACAAAGATTTCCCCATTTTCACAGCTATGCAGTGGGTACAAATCTCCCAGGCCACAAACTCAGGTATCCAGGAATGTAATTCTCTTTATTTTTCTGTAATTAAATGTGATTTCCAGCTCAAGCTTCCAAACCAACTAGAGGTAGCAATTTAATCCTGGTCCTGTTAGGTTTTTTTTTTTTTCTGCCCAGATCAGAGATTTCTCACTCATTTATGGGTTTTTAGCTTCCTCATCTGTGTAAAGCTGCATCTAAATTCCAGGAAGGCTATACATAATGCTTAGGTGGGGTATAGGTAAGGAGGACCTTAACAGCTTGGCATTGTCACTCCTGCTTCTGGCACCTACTAAGAAGTACGCACCCTCCCACTGACCCATCGTCAGTCTTTCCCCACTAAAATATGTTTTGGGCTTGAGTTCCCATACATTTCTGGTTCTACAGACTAACTGAGAATCTTCTGCTTTGTCTTGCTTTCTGTCCACAAAGCCTGGTCAGGTCTGCTGGTTCATACTCTCAACCTCTCAGGGGTGATAAGAAACAGAGTGAGGCTACCTCAGGCCTCTTAGTCTAGACATGCCTGCAGTCACCTCTTCACTAATGCCCTCCTGCCCTAGAGGCAAGGGAATTTTGCTAAGGCTTATGATTTTCAATACTCCAAACAGGGAAGCAGGACTCCGCTCCATCCTGCTCTCGGAGCCTCTGCTCCATACCATGATTCTACTATCCTCACCCAGACAGGGCTCAGATCAAGTACAAGGTACATCACCACTTATCAGATACCTATGCTAGTTTCTAACTCTATTTCTTTTCTCATCAATTCTCCTCTCTTCTCTTAGGAAGAATTTCTCTCTTCTCATTTGGAAAAACTGATTCTGACAGTTTCTCAGTCTTAACAATTCAAAATTCTATGTCTTAGTTCTTTGGGGTTTTAACTTTTGAGCTGGAAAAAAAAAAAAAAAAAACCTTTGCGTTTTATCTACTGGCTCTTCCCTGAATTTTAAAAGTCTGCTATGGAACACAAAAGCTAAGTATTGACCCATCCCTTCCCTGAAGCTGTAAGCCCAGCCTGCCCTAGCTGCCACCTGAAATAAATGGATGGGTTACAGGATCAAAAACACAAAATAAATGAAAGATTTCAGTGCAGAAAAGAAATATATGAAACCAAAAGAACATTGGTTGATATCAAATATCACCCCTACCATACTGGTCACCTGGTTAATTTCTATAAACCCTTCAGTTCTCTGCTTAGATATCACTTCCTTTGAAAAACCTTTTTCCTGGGACGCCTGGGTGGCTCAGCAGTTGAGCGCCTGCCTTTGGCTCAGGTCATGATCCGGGGTCCGGGGATCGAATCCCATGTCGGGTTCCCTGCATGGAGCCTGCTTCTCCCTCTGCCTGTGTGTCTGCCTCTATGTCTCTCATGAATAAATAAATAAATCTTTAAAAAGAAAAGAACTTTTTTCCAGCTCTACCAGCTCCCATTTCAATCCCGAAATTAGGTTAAGTGCTCGTCCCATATGTTGACAAGCAGAATTCCAAGATGACCTAGAAGCACTCTCTCCTGCATATAATACCCCCCACTGTAAATAGACAGGGTATCACTCCTGTGATTATATTACATTGCACAGCAAAGGGACACTGCCAATGTAATTGAAGTTATGAACTAGTTGTCTTTGACTTAATTGGGAGATCATCCGTGTGGGCCTGACCTAATCACATGAGCCCTTCAAAAGCACAGTTGGGGCACCCAGGTGACTCAGTTGGTTAAGCATCTGACTCATGATCTCAGCTCAGGTCTTGATCTCAGGGTTGTGAATTATTGGGCTCCACGCTGGGTATAAGGACTATTTTTAAAAAGTGAAAAATTAAACAAATGAAATATTTTTAAAAAGTTCTCTCTGGCTGGTTGCAGAAGAGGAAGTACGAAATTTAAAGCATGAAGGTGTTTTGAGGTGCCATTGCTGGCTCAAAGAAGAGAAGAGGCCACATGGAGAAGACCTTAGAGAGGCCCCTAGGAGAGAAAAGAAAATTACAGCTGACAGACAACAGGACATAAGGGACAAGTCCTACAACCTCACAGAAATGAATTATCCCAACAACCAGTAATCTTGGAAGAGAATCCCTAGCTCCACATGAGACACAGTCTGATACCTTAATTCCAGGCAAATAAGACTATCAGATACAGTGATGCCATGCATCATGTAATTAATACATTGCAATAAGCTCAATAAATGTTGAGTAAAAGACTGGATTAACCTCAAGTGAATTGTCATTGAATTACCACAGAATTTCTTAACATACATTAGTTTCAGAAAGCAGCAAATAAGTAGAAGGGAAAGTTTGCTATTCCAAGCAAGAAGAACATTAAAGAATTGAAAGAGAGGTAAGAAAGTGCAAGGCATGAACAGAAGACAGTCAACCCATCAGTTGTGCTGGAAAGGTAGGTTCCTAAAGGATAAATAAAAGACCAAGTTGGGAAAATGTTGGTCACATTATGGAAGACATTGAATGCCACATCCTGAACTCTAGATGTTACCACTTAGGGAAAGACCTTGGGATGGCTTTTGCACAATGGATTGGCATGGTAAACATAACGTTTTAGGGCAGAGAGTAGATAATAATCTTCTGGATAGATTGGAGAGGCAGATTTTGGAGAAAGAGACTTTAGTTAAGAAGCCCACACACAGTATAAGATTTTAGAGCCTGCACCATCGTGGCGGTCAAAGATAGCAAGAGTGCAAAAGAGGTATTAATACAGAAGAACTAGCTGTCATCATGCAAAGTAATGGTCAAAAACTTATTAGCTCTGCAAACATTTATCAAATATCCCTCTGAACCAACTTTCTAGACTTCAGCATTTAGTGAGAGAGACTGACTTCTGGTCACAGTCTGAGGTAAGCGTGACACCTCCAAAACTACGAGTTAAATTCAATAGAATGTCCTCCTCTAAAGGCATGGATTCTTAACAACAGAGATAACATATTTCCAGCTTTCAGACTTCTGAAGTAAATTGTAATAAAATGAATCAATATTAACTAGACTTTTCCAGAAACTGTATCTTTTCAATGGGGAATGGGGGAAGATAATTCACTGAATTTCAAAATTGATACATAACACATTTATAATTCGTGGCTGATGGCTGATGATGCTTACTGCACAAGATGAAGATCCTGGGAACAAACAAATACCACTGCCTGCACACTTGAGCTGCGATATGAGTTCTCTACAACAAGGTGAAGATTCTGAGAATAGAGCAATCCTATCTCTTGCCCAGGTGGACAAGGGCATCTGTGGAGGCACGTTGACACTCTCTGCCACATCCCATTTGGAACCTGAAATAAAGGCACATCTTCTGGCATGTGCCCTGAGTCCCTGGCCCTGTCTGGGACCTCAGTCCCTTCAGCAATCAAAAAGTCTCAATGGTTCCTTCCGTTGGGAAACTGAGAACAGCTTAGCACTCTTCTCACCATTGAGTCCTACCCCAAATGCCGGCCATCCAATCCTTTATCCCTTCTCACACCTTCATTCTCATGCTGCTCTGGGCTTTCTTCACTCCATATACAAGCTCAATCCTCCTACTCTCTCCTTCCTCTTAACCCTCCTTTCTGTCTCCCACAATATTCTCAAGCTCTTCACAGAACACTCCTCCCTCCTCTGTCATGCCTTGACTAAAGCCTGGCATGTCCACTGAAGTGCCATTGCTTCTTCAGCCTACCACACCTCATCTGCCTAACAGGGTCACTCCCTCGATGCTATCTTTTCACTCTCCTAAATACCAACACTTATCACCTCTGCTCCTGAACTGTGACCTCATGAAGACATCCAAGCAATGCAACCTCCACTTTCTCCCAAACTGTCAGCTTCACATCCTTCTGTAGCAAGTGTAGACCTTGTGATCCATCATTTAAACCACTCTTTGGCTAATACTTAGGATGTTCTGATCCTTTTATCCTACCACCATACCCACCCAGTAATCCCCTATCCTGAGGTACCCCACTGTTGTCTTCTTCTGCAAAACAGGAGTATCATTCCAACCATGGAATGGTGGTTAGGCCTCTGGGCAATCTGTTTTCCTCCTATAATTAGCCCCCTCTTTCGGACCACAGCAGCCACATTACAGCATATAGGCATGCCTTCTTACTGGTATGTTTCAATGAGCCTTTAATTTCATTAGGAAGATATAGTGCATCTCAGAGCCTCCTACACCCTGGTTCATAGTTGCCACTTAACATTTTAACTAAATGAATTAGGGAAATCCTACAGCCGCTTCAGCTCTGAGATTGGATCACTTCGAAACACTGTCTGTAGGCACTACTTTGCTCAGACTTGGAACTTTATCTTCCAATCACAAGCTCTATATTTAGAAAAGGCCCTCCCTTTGCAGCAGCAATGTCACTACAAATGCTCTGAAATTTCAGGGACACTCCGGCTACGGGGAGATTCTGTCCAGAGTGGTGTGCGGATGAAACGAGACATGCTTGAGAACAGAAGCAAACTCCTGATAAAGGGTGTGCTATTTTCCACCCTAGATTTACTATCCCCCACAAATTCCAGAACCAAACCCTTTGCAGATGACACTTGCCCTATTTGCTTCTGTCTGATAAAAGCATTAAAGTTTATACCAATTGATGTTGGGCATTTATATTAAATAACCTGTTGAGAAGTAAGCAATATAAAGTTTACAATTTTTGTTTAGAGAGAAAAATCTGAAATTTATGGACTCAATATTTCCAATTCCTTTCACTGAGAGGTAGGGTCATGTTGATAAAACAAATCGGCAAACAAAACATAAGTTAGAGTCAAAACACCCTGGTTTGAGTCCTCCCTTGGACTCTGTACAACCCATTTTCATCTCTTTAAACTTTGGTTTCCCCTCTGTCCAGGGGTAATATTCAGATACTTACTGGCCGGGATCCCTGGGTGGCGCAGCGGTTTGGCGCCTGCATTTGGCCCAGGGCGCGATCCTGGAGACCCGGGATCGAATCCCACGTCGGGCTCCTGGTGCACGGAGCCTGCTTCTCCCTCTGCCTGTGTCTCTGCCTCTCTCTCTCTCTCTCTCTCTGTGACTATCATAAGTAAATAAAAATTAAAAAAAAAAAAAGATACTTACTGGCCAGCATGGCAAAGGCAGTGACCAATTGGAGCCATCACTAGGTCCCTGCTGTGCCAGGTATTGACCAGTTAAGTTATTAAATCATGGGAAGGATTTGAGGGGAAGAAATCAGAGGAGAGGCATGGTGGGGGCACTTGAGAAGACCCAGGCAGTGACTAGTTATCACAGACTTGGAAATATTTTGATGCTTTAACAAAAAGTGTAGCTCGCTTGGTGTGCACCTGCTGAATATCAGCCCTGCTTTGATCCTTCCTAGACTGGAGACTTTGGATAAGTATTTCATCTTTCTGAGGCTGTTTCATGAGGAAAGAGGAACTCTGAGAACTCCTTTTTAAGGCATCTTGAGAATTAAATGAGATAAAAGATACAAAAGAAAAAAATCTACTCCTGCTTGAGACATAATATGTGGTAAATGAGAGCTGAATGAATAAGTAAAAAGAATATCTGTTCTGCCTTCCTCACAAAATTCTGGGTTTCATTTCTTTGAGAGGTGGCAGGTTTAGTATGCAAGGGAACTTACAAACAAGGCTTTTCTTGAGTAGCCGCAAGATGAGAATAGATCTCTGCACCCATCAGCCAGAATCTTAGAAGATTCTAAGAACCCAGATTCTGGGTTCAGTCTAGTGTACTATCCAGATGTTCCCAGTACCACACTGTTCTCTCAAACCTGAGTCCTTGAATATGACTCTGCTGTGAGAAACGTGGGCTGAACATACATTCCAAGGCTAAGGGAGGAGGTAAGAAGCCTCCAAGTGCCCAGATCCAGCTCAAGTGGTCACATCTTCTCAATGACATCCTCCAACACTTCATCCCTCATGACCAGTTCTTACATTTTAACTGCCCCTCCTTGCACAAAGGGCCCTAAAAGGTCAGCAAGAGATTTCACTAGCATGGAGGTGGCTCCTTTGAGGACTATCTGGCTACACTGGAGGCAGATACCACAGCAACAATGCAAGTACATGTAGGAGAAAACACGGCTTAGGATAATGGTTCCTAAAGTAAGTAACATTTTTTTTCCACTAAGAGCCCTATGATACAAACCTCTGATTTATTAAGTCTTCTAGGCTGAGGGGCATCTAATCATCTAATCCCAAGGGCATTTACTTGTGGCCCTTTGGGATTTAAAAGATGATACATTAACCGGCTCATCAGGTAATGGACACAACATTCTGTTTAGTTAATGGCACCAGGGGCTCTTGCAAGGCAGTTAATGACCAAGCCAACCCACCTTGGAGGACAGCCTTTCTCAGAGACATTTCAGTGTTTAGTAAAGACAGGCTTTGCTGACTATCATTTAAGGCTTACCATCTCACAAAGTTTTTAGAAAGAATAACTGAATTATTGTATAGAAAAATGTGCCCTACTTATTATTTGCTATCCCCTGGAAACACAGTGCTATTCCTGGGAGCTGTTCACAATTATTCACAGCAACTCTTACCATATGAGCTCCAGAGCTCAATCTTTAGATAATCCATCAGGCCAGGTATCTAGGCTTCCAAGTGCCATTGGATCCACCCATAACACTTAGGGGGCAATGTTTGAGAGCCATTTGTTAGAATTTGGACACTATGTTTCTTCTCCCAGCCTCTGTACCCAATAACAGGATTAATGGTTCTCTCAAGAGCCAGTAACTAGTGTCTGACGGCCAAGAGGAAAAATGAATGAGTGATCATTAAAATTGGTGTGTCTACCAGCAGATTGTCATCTAGGGAGAAAGCTCACCATGCACTTCAATGTCTCTTACCCTATCATCCAGGTAACTTAAGGTAATTTAACACTACCACAACCAGGAGTTGTCCGGGAATTGGGAAATGGAATTAAGAAGGATTTACATCAAGGGGGACTCATTTTACAGATAAGTTTACAGATATGTAAACTGCCATTTTACAGAAAAGTAAACTGAGACCTACAGAGGCATTATTTGCCTGAGGCCATATGGCTGTTGGGTGCTGGATGAGTTGCCCTCAGAGAGCCTGTACCCCAACTGCCTCCCACTAGACATCTCAGCAAGCAGATGCAGGAAACAGGTAATTAAACAAAACGGAGACTACCTGCTTCTAGGACCAATACACCATGCAAATAAGCCCCAAGTAAAAGGTAACATTACTGAAAAGTAAAATCCTAGAGACTCCTGGGGCGGAGCCTTCAGCGGAGACAGGAAACTCATCAGCCTATTTAAAGACAAAAAGTCCCAGTGTTCCAAAGAATTCCACTGACAAGAATTAACCCCTTGCTGCAATGGTCCTGAAGCACATGTAAGTCAAATGATGAAAATTCCTAGAACCTACGGCCCATGGGTGGGTAGCTCTGTACCTTACTTTGGGCAGCTGTAGAAGTCTCAGCTAGCAAATGGTAACAATAACAGAGCAGCTAGACCCAGATCCCATCTGGGGAGCATTTGATGCAATGCAAACCCCTGGAGAGAATAAAAATGTATGCAGTATTTTTAGGGTCTTTGCACCTGTTCTCTTTGCCTGGAATACTGTTCCTCTAGATATTTTCATGGTCTGCCCATTACTCAATTCAATTCTCTACTCAAGTGTTTCCTCCTCAAAGAGGCCATTTGAGATCATCCTATTCTAAAACCCACCATCACATTCTACATCCTTACTCCATTTTTCTTTGTTACAGAATTTCTGTTAGAACATTTTATCTCTGTGATACAAGCACTATTTTATGTTTGTATGTGTGTATTTACTCCCCCCACTGTTGTATAAGCTCTGTGAGGACAGAGACTCTTGGTTTTGTCCATGGTTATATCACCTGTGCCTAGAACAGTGCCTGACGCATAGTGGACATTCAGTAACGATTTGTGAGTAAGTGAAAGCAAAGTTGATAGCAACTGTATCTGTGACTGCACAAGTGAGAAAGTAAAGATGTCATCAAGACCAAAGAAAAGTAAAAGCCTAAAATCAGGAGCCAAAAAGCTGCACATTAATTAATACAATCCTATGTGTGAAAGAAATTTTTGCTTTGTTCAGTGTCAGGTGTAAAAACATTTGGGGAGCCAAGCACTCCTCGCCCTGTCACTCCACCCTCAATGCACAAAGTATCAATATCATATTATAAAAAGAGCACACAGAAGGCAAGAGTCTACAGTGGTTCACTGTAGCAGCTTCTAAGGGTTAAAGAGCTAAGAAACACCTGTTTCCAAACAAATGAGCAGCTGTTTTGATATAGTGGAAGGATCACTGGACTAAGACGACAGATTCCTGTGAAACTGACCTCTGCCACAAACTCACAACCCTCTAAGCATGCCCTGTACTCAAGCGTCACCTCGTATTGTTTCCCTGCTTCAAGGTCACTGCTTCCTCTTCTCTACAAGATGCAGTTAGAGATACTTCCTGACATCACTGGGCCCACACTTAACCTCCACGGGATATTTTCAACATTCTGTGATGACTCTGAGCTCTTTGTATCATCATTCATTCATCCAGCACACAATTTACATGGTCCCAGGCACTACCCTACATAGCGGGTACCATGTGGATTTATCACAAAGCTAAAGATGGTGCTACAGAGCACCTCACCTACAACTATAACTTCTAACATCCTAGAAGGGTCTCTAACAATATGTGGTCATATGTTTCTGCCATATTTGCACAAGTACGGTACTTTAATCTTAATCAGTTGAAAGTACCCTGTCTTTCCACTCTGCACTCCCCTCAGGAGACACAGCAGGTATTTGGGGGATCTGACCAAGGGGAAGTTGAACTGGACTACATTTAGTTCAGGCTTAGTGAAGTATATTTACATGGTTCACAGTCACCTTGTATGCAGTTAATCTATGATTAGCCTTCCTGCAGTAGGAATGGCTTCTAGGAATACACTGTGCAGTGTGCCCACCCAGCCACTGTGACACAGAGATGCTGAGCCAAGCCCCGGTCTTGCAACATGAACATATCCCATAGTACCCAGTGCAAGAAGTGTGTGTGCAGCAGAGAAATGAGGCTTAAACATACTCATCAGAAACTAGTCTGTCCAAAATCAAATATGGAAAACACCAGCAATTTGGTCCTTATCAACTCTAAGACAAAACAAAATCTTCTTACTTCCAAAATATATCTAATAATGTCATTCAAACAATTAAAAATGCACCATATATTTATTTTCTTTTTCAGATCAGGATCATGCAAAACTTAAACTATCAAAAGGCCTGTCTGTGCTTATAAGACACAAACCTGTAACCAAACTACAAACAGCAAGTATGTCTACAACCATTCAGATGATACCAAAATAACAAACTACCAAGGTGAAAGAAACTTTTCCAAACTTCCAATAATAAAAACAAATTTGATCAACCTGGAAAGAATTATAATTCTATTGTCTTAAATAGAAATAAAATGTGAAGAAAAAGTATGGCAGCAGTGACAGGCAATTAACTAATAAGAGTATTATGTTATTTTTCTGAAATGTATGATGTTTACATTATTTGTCAACTTTATTTTTTTTATTTGTCAACTTTATAAATGTGTATTTTAAATGCAATTAAATCACTTATGTGTGATTTCTTATTCCAAATAAGTATCCATTCAGAACTAATTTGTATCATTTTTCTTACAAAAGAGGCTGAAATGTTGTATAAACTTTAAATCCCACAAAAATTTGATCTTCCTGAGATGGGAACATAAGAGTGAAGCAAAGAGAAAAAATATATATATGTGTACATATATAATATTAAAATATGTAAAGCATGTTATAAATATAACAAAAAAGTAAAAATGTTATATATATATACATACATATATATATATGCCTTAATTATAACAGAGAACAAACAATAAACAAAACAAAAAGATATTATATAGTATATTAGATGGCTACTAGTGCTATGGGGCTTGTCCTCACCACTAGAGCAGGAGCTCCTTAAAAAGGATTGTTGGAACACCTGGTTGGCCCAGTCAGTCAAGCATTTGACTCTTGGTTTTGGCTCAGGTGATGCTTACAGGGTCGTGAGATTGAGTCCTACATTGGGCTCCATGTGCAGCACAGAGTCTGCTTGAGATTCTCTGCCTCTCCCTCTCTCTCTGTCCCTCCCCCTGCTCATGCGTGTTCTCTCTCTCTCTCTCTCTCTCCCCCCCCAAAATAAAAATAAATAAATCAAACTTTGAAAATAAAGACTGTTTCTTACTTACATAGATCCCAAGGACCTAAGCACAATTTCTTAAAGTAGGTAACTTTATTGGGGATGGTTGAATGGATGGAGGGATGGAGGGAAGGACAGAGAGACAGACAAGTGAGTGTTTAAGGGGTTGAGCAAGTCAATTAACCTCTGTGACCTTCACTTTCCACACCTGTAATACGGTTAGATTATATGATCATTTGGCCCAAGTATCCTGAGTAATAATAAATTTTGATAATAGCTGTTTGATCTTTAAGTATATTTAGCATATGTTTTACATCATTATTCAATTTTTAGCTCTATGTTTTATTTGTCCCACAAGATATCAAGTTCCTTAGACTAGGGCTCTATACAGTTCATCTTTTAACTATTGATGTCTAGCACAGCCCTGCAGAATACATGTGTCTGCTGAAAATACTGATGCTGAAGATGCTGCCAAGCAATGCTATACTCATCATTCTTCCTCACATCAAGATAATAATCATGAAAGGGAATACAAGAGGGAAAATCATATAAAACCTAAGGGCATGAGCTTTGGAGTCACAGTGCCTGGTTGGATTCCTTCTTTGACAAGTGTTATTTTTTATAAACTGGTCAAGTTCCTATTCTCTCTATACTTGTTTCCTTGTCTGTTATACAGAGATAATAACACCTACCTTATAGGGTTGTTGTGAGAGACTTATACACAGCCTGACATACGATAATTACTCATATTACAGCTGCTCTTAACATCACTGTGGGTTTGAGAATTTAATCACAGGTGTGCTTCTCTGACTTTAATTTGCTACCATCAAGATCTGCCCTCTTAGGACCCCACTGGAACAGTGGAATAACATTGGGACACACAAAGTCTTTTTAATTTCCTAACTTTTCAAAGAGACTATCAGCATCTGGTGATGTGACAGCAATCGCTGCATAGCCCTTGTCTGACTGCCTCTTTCAGCTCACTAGAGGACTTATTTCCTTTGCTGTGCTGGTTTGCCAAGCCTGTTAAAGGTTCAGTTCCTCCTGCCTTCTGTCAATCCTTCTAAAATTCAATAAATACAGCATCACGATGCATCAATCATGTCCTTGGTACTAACAACACAAAAGTGGAAAAGCCATAGTCTCTGTTCTTCTGTAGCCTGCAGACTGCCTGGGAAGAGACATTGGATGTAACTCACTAGAGGAATGTGATGAGAGATAATTTGGGGGAAGAAAAAGTGCTTTAGGAACAGCAAGGAAGGGGCCAAAACAAGCTATCATTTCAGCCCTCCTTACTTTTTAAGTTCTCAAGATCACTTTGGACTTGATCTTTATGCACAGTAACAGGACAAGGAAATATGTAACATCAAAATATGCTAAAAAGTCCCAAATCCCAGTTATAGCAAGTCAATGGCATAAGTATGTGTAAGGGCTCCCTTCCAGGTTTTTGGCTTGGAGTTGGGTGTACACATGCAGGGTGAAGCTCAACAAAGCCGGCAGAAAATGGCAGTTAGATTCAAAAGTAGAACAAAGATATTAGAGATTATGCAATTCCTGGAGATGCTAATGCTCTGGCTCAGTCAGAACAGAGAGACTCATTAACACGGCAGACATTCACTGAGATTCCAGAAAGATCTAGAAAGAAGGACCATACCCCAGAATAAGGTTTAACCTAGACCTGTAACTGGCCAATATATTAGCCACAGCCATACACAGTAATTTAAGTTTAAATTTCAATTAATTAAAATTCAATGAAATTTAAAACTGACTTTGTCAGTCTCATTAGCCACATTTCAAGTACTCAGTAGCTAAATGTGACTGGCACCAACCCCATTGGATAGCACAGATATGTAACACTTCCATCATCACAGAAAGGTTTATTGGCTAGCCTGACTCTAACAAAGCTGAAAACCAGGCCTGAAAAGATCCAGGAGAGGGGCATCTGGGTGGCTCAGTCAGTTAAGTATCTGCCTTTAGCTCAGGTCATGATCCAGGATCCTGTGATAAAGCCCTGCATCAAGCTCTCTGCTCAGCAAGGAATCTGCATCTCCCTCCCTCTCTGCCCAAACCCCCAACTTATGCTCATTTCCCCTTGCTCTATCTCAAAAAAATAAATAAAATCTTTTTTAAAAAATAGAAAAGATCAAGGAGAGACACCCAAAAATCAGCTATCTCAACATTTCTATAAAGGAAGGCAATATAATCTAGGCTCCTTATAATGTATCATCTACAATATGTAGCATACAATAAATAATTCTAGACATACAAAGAAGTTGAGAATGTGGACCGCAATTGAGAAAAAAAAAAAAAAAAAACTATGAACAGAAACAAAACCTTAGGTGATCCCAACACATCTTGGAATTTTCAGAGAGTGGCTTTAAATTAGTGATTATATACACCTTCAAGGATTTAAAGAAAATATTGTCTTAATCAGTAAATATATGGAGATACTTCACAGAAACATGGAAACTATAAAAAATAAAAAGAAATTCTAGAATTCTAAGTTACAATAGCTGAAATGAAATAGTCACTCATTGGGCCAGCAGCAGATAGGAAATGAAAGGAGAATGGATCAGTAAACTTGAAGACAGAGCCCTAGAAATTAACCCAGATGGAGTTAGAAGAAGAGAGTAGGAGAAAAACAATAATCATAACAACTGTGAGTATTCCTGCTTCCTGTCTTTTCCTAAGATTTATCATTAATTATTCTTTGTAAGACTTGTCAGATTTTCAATGTGTAAACCAGAAAGATTCTGCCAAGGGTCTTTTCATATATCCAAACACTCCATCACATCCCTGCCAACTCTTAATGACTGGAAAGCTGATTTGCTGAACGAAGTGAAATCTTGGCCAATTCAACCACTCTTAGTTCTATGTTATCAATCTATACCACTGTCACATTCAGAAATGATGTCAGATTTTCATCAAATTTGAACCCTTCCAAAGACTATGAAGGTACTACTTATTTGATTAATGGGTCATTCTGCAATTTAAGACAAGATAGGAGCCGATACATTTTTGACAATCTAGACTTCTTAATATGCTTCAATAAAATATGTTGGTGTGTAGAAGTTGCAGAAATATGCTCCTTTATTCAACATGCATTCACAGAATATGTACTCTATGCTAAAATGTATACCAGGAATAAAAAGATGAAATAGACATGGTCTTTGTTATACTGAGTGAATTCCCTAATTTATAAAACTATTAGGTGTAAAGTAATAATATTTGGCCCTGTCCATCTTCCAAGGTTGAAGAAGAAGGTAAGTTGCACAAAGTGCCACCAATGAATAGAGTGACACAAATTTCATGAGGAATAGAGGTCTAGATAGAGAAGGCCTCTTAGTTAATTACAGGTGACACAGCACTTGACCTACGACATGAACACCCCTGAGATCTAACATGCTTTCAGGTTATTTTTTGCACCTGATAACAGATGGCATAAAAGAACAGTGCTACATTTTTTTTAAACAATTTTATTTATTTATTCATGAGAGACACAGAGAGCGAGAGAGGCAGAGACAGGCAGAGGGAGAAGCCGGTTCCATGCAGGGAGCCCGATGTGGGACTCAATCCCAGGATTCCAGAGTCACACCCTGAGCCAAAGGCAGATGCTCAACCACTTAGCCACCCAGGCATCCCCAGTGCTACATTATAATACAAGGATTAAGAGATCACATCCTAAGGTGGTTAACTCTGAGCGCTCCTAAGTGATTCAAATAATCCAGTGTTAATCTTAATTATATTTGCAGATTTTAATTTCTGATTTTCTCTGAAGAAAGTTGACATAAAAGGAGAGTATTATTGGGGCACCTGGATGGCTCAGTTGGTTAAGCATCTGCCTTCAGCTCAGGCCATGATCTCAGGGTCCCTCTTAGCGGGGAGTCTACTTCTTCCTTTCCCTCTCCCCTTCCTTCCCACTCATGCTTGTGCTCTCTCGTTGTCTCTCAAAAGAATAAAACATTTTTTTAAAAAAGGAGAGTGTTATCAATAAACCAGTTACATATTAATTCAAAATTCTAGTAAGATTACATAATACAATCAATATAATAATATCAGCAGTACATACACAAAAATAGTTTTAAATTATTTCCTTAAAGACTACTCCACTGTATCTTGGTGATGAAAACTTTTTACTTTATTTTACTTCAACACTGTGCTCATTTGCTCTGGGAATCCTAGATGCATAATACTTTAATGCCTATATTGGTCAAGTCAAAAATCATCATATAATATAAACAGTTCATCATCAGAGTCCTCCCCATATTTATCTACCTGGTAAGGTCTCTGGACCTTACACTGAAAGGTATACACATTATGCTCTAGCCCATCACTTCTAATTTGGCCACCATCATTAGAACTTGCTACTCTACTGAATAGTCTAAGCACCACGGACTTGAAGCCTGGCCTCTCTTTGGCATTCTGGCTAGCAGTCTTTGCTGTTTCATCTTGGTCAGCCCCTGAAAAAGGGAGGAGCCAAGAAGTAGGTGCCCCGTGTGATCAGTGTGATCAGTCTATAAGGGATACTAATGCATGAGGGAACACATCAGACTGTGGTATCAGTTTCCACTCATGA
Source organism: Nyctereutes procyonoides (assembly GCF_905146905.1). Taxonomy (NCBI): domain Eukaryota; kingdom Metazoa; phylum Chordata; class Mammalia; order Carnivora; family Canidae; genus Nyctereutes; species Nyctereutes procyonoides. The sequence continues at coordinate 66,062,891 of NW_026575140.1, read as the reverse complement.
CTCCATCACAGGCAAAATGTGATCCAGCTCCTACGGAATAAGGCAGTATCCTCAAATGAAAATTTCAGAAGGTAATCCTAGCTAGTGCCGATCTCTCTGTGTTGACTATTTCCACAAGGTTTGTACACACATTTCATGATGTGACTGCAGTAATCTGAAGCTGCCAATCCCAACCGACACTCTGTAATGCCTTTTGCTGCAAATGAACATTTTACTACTATTTATTTATGTATGTATGTTATGTATGTATGTATTTATTTATTTATTTATTTATTTATTTATTTATCTATTTTACTACTATTTATATTGTAAAACTTTTAGTATGACTCTTCAGAAGGTGTCTGCTTCAGAAAATTCTAAAAGAAAATTAAAGCATAGGGCAGCCCTGGTGGCTCAGCGGTTTACAGCCTGCCTTTGGCCCAGGGCCTGATCCTGGAGACCCGGGATCGAGTCCTATGTCGGGCTCCCTGCGTGGAGCCTGCTTCTCCCTCTGCCTGTGTCTCTGCCTCTGCCTCTCTCTCTCTGTCTCTAATAAATAAAAATAAAATCTTTTAAAAAATTAAAGCATAATCAACCAACAAGTGTGAAATACTTTGCCTACATATAAACCAGGGAGGGGCGGGGGGGAAGCTTTCAAAATATTTTGAATGAGACTTAGCAAGTATTTCTATGTAAATTACTTCCAACCTTAGTAAATCTGAGTGACTAACCCTATCCAGTCAAGAGTTCTATAAAAATCTAGAAATGAAAGATAAGCCAAATAAGTTAAAATGTTAGGTTACATTGGTGCAATGCATGTAAATCTGGACATGCAGGAAGAGGCATACAAATGTTCTTCATGAAATATAAATTCTCCCCCTCCCTTATAAAAATGTTGAAGAAATATTTCTAAAATATTGATTTAGAGATGCCTGGGAGGGTCAGCAGTTGAGCATCTGCCTTCAGCTCAGGGCGTGATCCCAGAGTCCCAGGATGAGTCCCACATCAGGCTCCCTGCATGGAGACTGCTTCTCCCTCTGCCTATGTATCTGCCCTCTCTCTATCTCTCTCATAAATAAATAAATAAATAAATAAATAAATAAATAAATAAATTCTTTAAATAAAATAATAAAATAAAGTAAAATATTGATTTAAAGGGTTGTCAAACACTAATTCAAAAACATATATGCACCCCTACGATTTTTTTTTTCAAGTAATCTCTGTGCCCAACATGGGGCTTGAAATTACAACCCCAAGATCAAAAGTCACACAATCTACCAACTAAACCAGCCAGGCACCCCACATACCCCCATGTTTATTGCATAATTATTTACAATAGTCAAGCTATGGAAGCAACCCATGTGTCCATCAATAGATGACTGGATTAAAAAAAAAAGATGTGAGCTAGATAGATTAATATATATATGATAAGTAATAATATATATATTTTAATGTTATGTATATGTATCTACATCCATATAAATATATATTTCATTATATATATGGAATAGTAAAAATATTTTTTTTACTAGCCATAAAAATCAAAAAAAATATTAAAAAATATTTTAAAAAATCAGCCATAAAAAATCAAATATTATTTTTATATTTAAAGAATGAGATCTTGTCATTAATGCCAACATGGATGGACCAAGAGGCTATCATGCTAAGTGCAAAATAATCACACAGAGAAAGACAAAAACCATATGATTTCACTTACATGTAGAATCTAAAAAACAAAATGAGCAACAAATAAACAAACAAAAAAACAGAACAAGACCGAAAAATACAGAGTTACTGGTGGTTCCCAGAGGGGAGGAGATGGGAATATGGACAAAATGGGAAAGGTGACTGAAAGATAACAGGTTTCCGGTTATGGAGTGAATGTTATAAAAATAAAAGATGCAACACAGGGAATAGAGTCAATGATATTATAATAGCATTGCATGGTGGCAGATCATAGCTACACTTCATGTGAGCACAGCATAATGTATAGGGTTGACAAGTCACCATCTTGTACATTTGAAAATAATTTAACATTGTGTGTCAACTATACTTCAATAATAAATAATAAACAAGTAAACAAAAAGGGTTGTCATTTTATTACCCTGCCTTTAGTAGTCATATTTTTGGTCTACCTCAAGTCCTAGTTTATTCTATTCATCTTCTCTCAACAAATTGAAAAAAAGAAAAATAAAACACACAGAAGTCAAGCAGGTAAATGTAAAAAGTATTGACTTTTAACTACAAAATCTGTTTAGAGAACATAACTAAAAACTGATCAAGTAGACTTTCTCACATCTCAGCCCTGAAATAATTCTATGTGATGAGTCACTCACTAGCAGAGATGGACCAACACAGCCTTCACTAAAAAGCAAAAGTCTTTAAAACAAAACAAGCACTTAAAATAAAACTAAAAAAGCAAAAGGCCTTAGTGTTTAAAAAAAACAAAACAAAAACACTAGATTTACCTCTTAGCCAGAAGAGAGCAAATGTTCTTTCAGTAGGAGAATCCAAAGGAAAGAAAGAGAAGGCAATGTATTCCCAGTTACTTCTTCCAAAGTCCTCCACTCAAAAATTTGTTCTACTACCTTAAAGGGTAATGAGTGAGATCAGAAAGTAGTGAGGATTATCAATCTCTAAAGTCATCCCATGTGGAAACAGGTAGAGGGAGGGATATTGTTTTCAACCTAACACTGGGGTTCCTTCCTTCCTTCCTTTTTCCTCTTTTCTTTGCTCAATCTTTAAGCAAGTGATTCTCAACCTTTGACATCACTGCAAACCCTAAGAGAACTTTAAAAATACTGGTGCCTGGGTTCTAACCTCTAAATAATCAGATTTAGTAAGTCTGGGAAGTGGCCTGGACATCGGGATTTTTTTTTAAGATTTATTTATTAATTTGGGTGGGGAAGAGGCAGAGAAAGTCTTAAGCAGACTCCCCACTGAGCACAGAGCCCGATGCAGGACTGGATCTCAGGATCATGGGATCAAGACTCAGAGATCATGACCTGAGCCAAAACCAGAGTCAGACACTTAACCAAATGAGCCACCCATGCACCCTCTGGGTATTGGGATTTTGAAAAGCTTCCGAGGATACCCTAATGGGCAGTCACCATTGAAAACCACTGCATTCATCCCATATTCAGTGGGGAGGAGGTCAGACCCCATCTCCATGAGGTCAATCTCCCAATGCCAACAATTGCTTCTCTGTGGGTTCTTCTGGGGCAACTATAGGGCAGGTATTGTTTTGCTCTCCAAGAGTTCTGAAATGGTTGACAACACAGTTCACTAACTCAATTAACTTCAAAGCTGAAAAACTCACTTTTTATTCTATTTCCCATCCCAAATTTGCCTAACCATGATATATAATACAGCTCATCAGAGGTTTTGCAATGCTCTTAAATAACAATATACAACTACTGTAATACATTACTATCAATAGTGTGTCATCAAGATGTCCCCATGGTATTGTCCCCAATACCTTGAATTATTAATTTTCCAGGGAAAAAATTAATGTTCATAACAATATTTTTGCAAGGTAAAGTCCAAAATCAAATTCTCTTGGCCTTTTAAATCCAAGGTCTAGAGAATTTTAAATCTATATAATTATTATACTATAATCTCCATGAATGTTTAATTTTGCTCAGCCTCAGGTTGGAGGATTCTTGGTGCCTGGGTAGGCACTGGATTCTTTGGTAGCTGTTGCCTGGGCTACTGCCACTGTATGAATTTCATTTTCTCAGACCCTCTCAGGATGAATTAAATGACAAGAAGTGTATATGTCTCATTTTTAAGGAATCAAAAGAGTTAACAGGATACATAAGATTATCACAGTACTAGTCCCATACTGACAAAACATAGACCCTAAAGCAGTCAATCCCTACATTTCAACATCCCCAATCTGAGTATACATCAGACCATAACAACACAGCATAAGGAGGGGAAAAGAGCAGACCATAAAGATCCCTAAATTCACAAGGGACCTGGGTGGCACAGTCAGTTAAGCATCTGACTCTTAGTTTTGGATCAGATCATGCTCTCAGGGTCCTGAGATGGAGCCCTGTGTCTGGCTCACACTCAGCATGGAGTCTGCTTGAGATTCTATCTCCCTCTACCCCTACCCCCTATACTTTCTCTGTCTCTCAAATAAATTAATACATCTTTAAAAATGAAATTTAAAAAAGATCCCTCAATTCAGCCTCACCAGAACACCTGATAGTCTCTGCCATTGTTGGGAGGGCATCATTTGTGCCCTTCAACTCAAGGGGGGAAAAGCTCCCAATGGGAGGCTAATTTTGACATTATGTACTTAACTGTTCCTAAGGGGAAATCCACTCTCACACTGTCTTCCTCTCAAAGAAGAGCAGAAATAACAGGTGTTGGTCAGGATGTGGAAAAAGGGAATCCTCTTGCACTGCTGGTGGGAATGCAATTTGGTGCAGCCACTGAAAGAGTACAGATGTTCTCCCAAAAAATCAAAAATCAAAATACTATATGATCCAGTAATTTTGTGACTATTTACCTGAAGAAAACAAAAGTACTAATTTGAAAAGATAGATGCACTCCTATGTTTACTGCAGTATTATTTACAATAGCTAAGGTATGGAAGCAGCCCAAGTGACCATCAGTGGATGACTGGACAAAGAAGATGTGGTATACACACAATGGAATGTTACTTGGCCCTAAAAAAGAATGAGATTTTACCATTTGTGACAACATGAATGGACCCAGAAAACATAATGTTAAGTGAAATAAGTTAGGGAAAGACAAATACTATATTGATTTCACTTGTATGTGGAATTTAAGAAACAAAACAAATGAACAAAGCAAAAAAAGAGACAATCCCCCACACATATATTCTTAAATACAGAAAACAAACAAGAGGGGAGGTGGGTGGGCATATTGGTGAAATAGATAAAGGGAATAAAAATGTATAAACTTCCAGTTACAAAATAAATAAGTCACAAAAATGAAAGGTACAGCATAGGGAGTATAGTCAGTAAGATGGTAATAATGTTGTTTGGTGACAGATAGTATCTACACTTGTCATGGTGAGCACTGAATAATGTGTTGAATTGTTGAATCATGTTGCCGTACACCTTGAACTAATATACCATTGTATTAATTATACTTCAATAAAAACAAATAGCAAATTGCAATCTGAGATCTTAAAAAAATACTTCAAAGAAAACAATTTTGATGATGAAGTGTATTAGATAGACACTGGACTAGTTATGCAGAGAGTTTTCTTAATTCTCTTTAAAAAAAAAGATTTTATTTATTCATGAGAGACATAGAGAGGCAGAAACATAGGCAGAGGGAGAAGCAGGCTCCCTGTGGGAAGCCTGATGTGGGACTCGATCCCAGGACCCTGGGATCATGTCCTGAACTGAAAGTAGAGGCTCAACCATTGAGCTACTCAGGTGTTCCTTTAATTCCCTTTCCTTCAGTGTTTAAGAATATCGCAGAGAATATTGTCTCTCTCTCTCTCTCTTTTATTTTTTTTAAGATTTTATTTATTTATTCATGAGAGACACACACACAGAGAGAGGCAGAGACACAGGCAGAGGGAGAAGCAGGCCCCATGCAGGGAGAACTGGATCCTGGGTCTCCAGGATCACACCCTGGGCTGAAGGCAGTGCCAAACCGCTGAGCCACCTAGGCTGCCTTCTCTCTCTCTCTTTTTTAAAGATTTTATTTATTTATTCATGAGAGACACACAGAGAGAGGCAGAGACATAGGCAGAGGGAGAAGCAGGCTTCCCACAGGGAGCCTGATACGGGACTCGATCCCTGGACCTGGGATCATGCTCTGAACTGAAGGCAGACACTCAACCACCAAGCCACTCAGGTACCCCAGCAGAGAATGTTCTCTAAAAATATTCAGGGGAAGTTCTGCAAAAGAAAAAGATGTCCCAGAGTCTGGACAGTCTCTTAAAAGCCATTCCTGTATACTAATCCCAAATTTCATTCATTACTCATCTTCTTAGAGGTAATCCAAACAGATTAAGAAATAAAATGCTTTATTCCTTAAAAACAAAACAAAACAAAAAACGAATGGCATTCAAGATGTTCTTGCAAGAAATAATCATTACTGCAAAAATCAGAGTTCTGCAGTGATGATCAATCAACAGGTCTTCTTTGGGATGATTTTCTGTGCTTACCTACATAGTTAAAAACCTGTTTTCTTTGCTTCTTTGAGCACTCTGAGGATTTGTGGGCAGATGAAGGGAATATACAAGGGAACCATGCATGGAAGCTGTGACCAGCTTAAACTGGGATAAAGGGAGGGAGCAGTAGCTTGGCAGGGACCAAAGGCAGGATAAAGGCAGGAACTCAGTGAATTAATGCCTCAGTCTCTCTCCACTTGTCCTCTCTGATTCCTGTTGTCTTCCACTGGCCATAGCCAACCAGATCTAGAGGGTAAAGCAGCTTCAGTGATAGCAGTCTGCCTCCAGAGGCACAGAGCAGGGTCTGGAAGGATGGTCAGCAGACACAATCAGTGGAGAACATCTAGCACTGCTTGTACATACTATTTTCATCTGTAGTTCCCCTATTCCACTCGGAAGACTCATTTGAGTTTCTAACTGTTCAAGATGCTTAAGGACATCTCTTTCTGTCCTAACACAGGTAGGACTAAGCTCTGCCTATTTTGTTTCCTTTTACTTTTCCTTCTGGTTCAGACATATGATTTTAGAATATACAGCTTCAGATTTTGTCTTGCACAGTCTCCTACAGCAAGAAATACAAGACCAAGACAATCTGGGTGTACTGCAACCACCCACCATTCAAACAGAACCTCCCACCCTCAAAATCTCATTGGGGTGGACAATCCCAAGGACACATTCTCCTACCAAGTCAACACAGGCGTGGACTTCATCTCTTACTATGTCCCTGCTCCCATTTTACTCCCAAAAAATATTCTCATTTTTCTCTGTGACTTCATTTTGAAGCTTTCCAAGTTAGTTCTCTTCCTAGCATTCTTCTCTCAGTTTTTTCATACCCAACTTGCAAAGATGGAGTATTTCTGCTCTAAGAGTCCTTTTCAGTTGTTTTCTGGATTCTGGCATCTTCTGAGGAGTTATTCCAGTTTACTCCCTAAGACATTACTTCTCTCACCTTTATTGGACCCCAGTCATTCTGTCTGATTTAGTAACACATAAAATATTTCCCTGTTTCTAAAGCTCTGCTTAAGAGCCCTTATACTCAGGCATATCTCATTTTCCCTTCCATATCTGTCTATCTTAGCTTTCAAATATCTAAGTTTTAATTATCTTCCTGTTTTTCCTCTCCATTGCAACATGTCTCCTGAAGAAATCTCTCCTCTATCACAGCTTAACCATACTTTCCTCTATTATTTTATTTTTCCCCTTTCTACTGTTCTAATAATAAAACTGAAATATATTTTCAAACTCCTCCTGTTTCTCTTTGATTTCCCAAGTTAATTTGATTTCTAGGAACCAAAGATTCTAGGCCAAAGCCTTCCCAGCCTTTGTATTTGAAATAATTTTATCGAGATAATTTTTATTTTAATTCTTATTGATGGTATATTCTCTGCAATAATACGGACTTTTTTGCACTTGTTTATTCTTAAAACCAGTTGCTACTTTATGGATCTCAGAAATCCAAAGTCATGATCAGAGTTTATATAACCAATATGTTGTCACAGAAGCCCCATCCACATTCCCTGACCCACTGAGGCTATTTGATTTCAACATAACTGAGGTGGACAGTTCTGATATGCCACCAGTGTCTCCTCTCGGACACTTCCCAGGGCTCTTCTGCTTCAGGACTCTCTCCTAAGGTTCAGAACATCACTCTGGCCTTGTGCAGATATAGCCCAGAAGAGAGAGAGCTGCTCTCAAGAGAACAGGGGCCGGTAGACAAGTAGTCCAGTTTCTCAGGCTACAGAGTGATAGGCACAGTACATTCTATTCAGTTCCCAGAGTGTACCATTGCCCACAATGGAAAGCAGTTCCATGACACACCCTGTGTTGCTCTCTCCTGCTATTTCTCACTAACCCCATTCCTTCTCTTTGGCTTCCTAGGATCATCTCAAAAAAACCTACCTATTGCCAGGCTAGTCCATGCTTCAGCTCAGTTCTTAGAGACATAAAACCAAACCTATCTTCCTGTTCCTAAGATGGAACAGGGCTGGACCAGTGACTCTTAAGACAAAGAATACTAGGTTGCCCCACACCCTCAATTTCCCCTTGTCCCTGAGCATAATTAATGGAATTTGAGGCAACAAGTTCAAACAAACTACTTCAGTCTGGCATTAACAATTTATAGCTAGGAATGTCAAACACACACACATACACACATACACACACTAGTGAATTCTACTTGGAATGTAGCTACCTTTGTGGACTTTGATGAGAAGCACAGTAAGAGTGGCAAAACATTGTTACTGGCAGTCTTCCTGCTTCAAGGTAAGTCTTCAATGGGACTCGAGGCTCACTTTTGATGATTAAATCCCTCTTTGAGCCTTCCCTATCATACTAACACCAGTTATGGCCTTGTGGTTACACTTTGGGGGCAGCTATCATTCCACCAGGCATCTGCTAAGGTCTAAGCAGCAGCCCTTCACACAGAGCCCTGCCTGTATAGATACACACACTTTCCTCTATAAAAACATCCTTTTAGGGACACCTGAGTGGCTGTCAGTTAAGCATCCCACTCTGGATTTCAGCTCAAGTCATGATCTCATGGGTCATGGGACTGATCCCTACATCGGGCTCCAATCTTAGTATATGTGCTGCTGAAGTGAGCATTACATCAGGCTCTGCACTCAGCAGGGAGTCTGCTTAAAGATTCTCTCCCTCTACTCCAACTTGCATCTTGCACGCTTTCTCTCTCAGGATCTCTCTCTCTAAAATAATAATTTTTTTAAAAAAAAAGCATCTTTTTGCCTATAGACAAAGCTGCCACAGTATGCAACAACTCGTTAGCATCATGTGCTCATATGACTAACTTATCAAACCCAGGGTCTAAAGCTATTAGAAAGCCAGGCCTATCAAAAGCCAACTACACAACTACTCACACTAGTCACACAGCAAAATACAGGTCCCTGCAGACACCTACTAACACTTAAGGACTAGAGTTGCCAGGCCAGGATGTACCAGTTATTTTGACCCCCAAATTCTACATCTTATCTCCTTCACAAGGTTCCCAGATCATCTAACAGTGTTGGGATTTGGGGGATCAAGAAATCATCACCTATATTTCTGTCAGATTCAGAACCAGTTGGGAGATGCACAGGGATCAGGCAGATAGGGATTGAAATATTATCTTTATTATTGAGGAAGCTGTTTGCAGAATGTAGCTGAGGTCAGGGCCAAGTGGTTCCCTAACATTTTGCCCTTAAATCAAACCCAGCCACCAGTCACAGCAGAGTCCTTGCAAAGACAGGCCCAGTAAGCTCACCTCTGACTGCATCAGAGGAAAGATGTTTAACTACTTCCCTTCTTCTCAAAAGGAGTGGGTGAGGAGGCAAAAAGAGGCCAGGAGTGTCCCTATACATGATCTGTCCACATGGAAATAAGAGGAATGTTCTCTCTTAGCACCATCCTCTGCCTGCACTTCTGTGTAGAGACAAACATGGCTACCAGTCCCAGGTCTACATCGCCATCTTGCAGTACCTGCAGGAGAACCCCCAGAAAGGAAACCTCCCTGACCCATTTCATCTCTACACAGAGACTCACCCCAGAACGTGTCAAAAGCCACTTGTCAGATTAGACTACCATCCTTGGCTCAGGTTTCCACCCCCAAGCCAATAAGTTATGGCAGAAGGAGAAGGGAGCAAAGCCCTGAGGTTTGTGCTACCCAGGCCTGCTATTGTGGCCAAGGATTGTGGGAGAGGCACCATCAGACTAACTTATGTGGGGTGTGTGACCCTGCACCTCTTGTTCCTGATTCCACTCTTAGCCAGCCAAAACAGCTCCCCCTCCAATACATCACCAGCCCCCTCCCTGGCACCTCCCACCAGAGCCCTTGGTCACTGGAACACTCCTCAAGTGCAGACTTCTCTTGCCACTCCCAGGCTTCAGGAGTCCATTCTCCTACCATGTCTTGATTGCTACTACAAACTCAGGACTGGTCCCCATCCTCCATCAGAGACCCCAACAACCAACACAGTCATCTTCCCCCTGCCCCTTAAAAGCCTTACCATAGACCACATTCCCTTATATACCATTCAGAATCTGTCATAGAACCCATGAATCTTTCAGATTCCTGGCTACGGTTCGTCTTCATTTAAATTTGCATAAAACAATTGACCTAAATATTTTGGTCAAAAATTATTTTGGGTCCCAAATACACAGCAGCAAAATTTTTTAAAGGCATGTATATTTTAAAGACTAGCCCTTTTAAACTGGGAAACCAGCATCCTGGCTTCTGGGAAATCCAGGAAGACTGGGAGCCAGAGGGGCACCCAGGGTGCTTAAGGATAGTATGGTTAAAACCATAATTACACAGAAATTAATCTTATCACAAAGGGTTACCCACACTATCCCAAACTTCCCCAGTCACAGTCAGGTAATAAGCCTGGAAGGACAGACTATTGGGAGAAAAAATAATCAAAACAGTTTGTCTCTAACTGTTGAAAAACAGCCAAGTCAGTCAATATCAAGCGAGAATATCAAGAGTAGCTTAACAATAACACCACCACTGATTCCACACTTTCCTTTTCACCCGAGCACATTTTAGAACTGTTACATAAGCACTGCCCTCATGTCCCTAAAACCACAGGAAAGTGGTTCTGTCATTACAAGAGGCCAGGCCAGGGAGAGAAAACAGGAAATAAAGCACATCCAATATGTGTCCCTTTCTATGGCTGCAGGAATACTTGGGAAGCTAAGACCTTGGAAGCAGTAACCACAGCAGGGTGGGCCCAGTGGAGTCACAGAGGATAAAGCCCTGGGCCTGAGCCTAGTCACATTAGAGCTCCATGGGGACAAAGAAATGGGGAAATGGCTGTTTTGTCCTTCAAGGTTGACACCCTTGGGTCACCCTGAGCCAACACCAGCTTGATAGCAAGGTCTCTTAGAGCTAGACGCTTGGTTTGGTCTGTAGCCAAGCTTGCAGCCTCCCCAAGGCTGTCCTAACCCCACAGGGGCTCAGAGCCTGGGTCGAAGGACCTCATGGTGTGGCCCTCACAGGTGTGGCAGCAGCACCACCTGGGATCTTCAGGTGGCACCCCAGGCCCAGTGATTCAGAATCCACAGTTTAACAAGATCTCTTGGTGATCAGCTTTCACAATGAGGTTTGAGGAGAACAGCTCTGTTTCTCAGGCTGAGGTTGAGAAATGTGAATGTGGGACAGGGAAGGACAAAGAAAAGGGCAGAGAGAAGTGCCCAGACATCAAGTCAGACTGCTTTTCAGTGAGTTCAAGCCCAGCCTGTGAAGGGCTATGAAAACATAAAACTTACTTCCATCAAAGGCTCTATCTCAGAAGTCTCCATTTTTTATCACTGTGTTTCTGAGTCTTCGTGAGAATTTCTAGGCAGTAATCAACAAATTCTTCTACATTCCATGAAGCCAAACAGGAACAAGTGAAGCAATGGTGATTGTAAGAAATTGGTGAGCAGAATAAGTGAGAAATCTGATTTCCAACCCAGGCAGTCAGCTCAGGCCATCTCTACTTTGCTTCCCCAGGCTCCTCTCCTACCTCCCCCATTGCCTCGTTGACCCTGGCTGGGTCCCCAGCCCTGAATCCTTCATGTCTCAGCTGAGGACACACAGGTCACTGCCCTCCAGTAAAGGGATCAGTTAATGACAATCAAGAAGAACTTATCACTGTCCATTTGGCCCATCACGAATCTCATTTAATTTAAAAATGTTTCTTTCCTTAGTGAGACAACTTTTTGAAGACATTCTTTTTTTTTTAATTTTTTTTAAAGATTTTATTTATTCATTAGAGAGAGAGAGAGAGATGGGCAAAATAATAGAAAGAGAGAGAGAGATGGGCAGAGACACAGGCAGAGGGAGAAGCAGGCTCCATGCAGGGAGCGCGATGTGGGAC